>NC_029772.3:29237333-29264086 GCF_000817695.3 Arachis duranensis | reverse complement strand
CATTCAAGAGCTAAATTGATGAGAATCAATCAGCTTTGGTGATGATGAAAACATCACCTTGAAACTCTAGAATTCATTCTTAAAATTCTGAAGAAAAATATCTAATCTAAGCAACAAGACGAACCGTCAGTTGTCCAAACTCAAACAATCCCCGGCAACGGCGCCAAAAACTTGGTGTTGTTGCCGGATTAAAACCTGGCACTGTTATTGCAGGGAACAAATGTGAAACTGTAGTTAGGACATTTAATTCCCCGGCAACAGCGCCAAAAACTTGGTGCACGAAATTGTGATCATCAATGGCGCCATCAACATGGTACGCTCAATTGCAATCTCAACTCTTTATCACAACTTCGCACAACTAACCAGCAAGTGCACTAGGTCGTCCAAGTAATAAACCTTACGCGAGTAACGGTCGATCCCACAGAGATTTTTGGTATGAAGCAAGCTATGGTCATCTTGTAAATCTCAGTCAGGCAGATTCAAATGGTTATGAATGATTTATGAATAAAGCATAAAATAAAGATAGAGATACTTATGTAATTCATTGGTGAGAATTTCAGATAAGTGTATGGAGATGCTTTGTCCCTTCCGTCTCTCTGTTTTCCTACTGTCTTCATCCAATACTTCTTACTCCTTTCCATGGCAAGCTGTATGTTGGGCATCACCATTGTCAGTGGCTACAGTCCCGTCCTCTCAGTGAAAATGTTCAACGCGCTCTGTCACAGCACGGCTATTCATCTGTCGGTTCTCGATCATGTCGGAATAGATTCCAGTGATTCTTTTGCGTCTGTCACTAACGCCCAGCCTTCAGGAGTTTGAAGCTCATCACAGTCATTCAATCCTTGAATCCTACTCAGAATACCACAGACAAGGTTTAGACCTTTTGGATTCTCTTGAATGCCGCCATCAATTCTAGCTTATACCACGAAGACTCTGATTAAGGAATCCAAGAGATATCCACTCAATCTAAGGTAGAACGGAAGTGGTTGTCAGGCACACGTTCATAGGTGAGAATGATGATGAGTGTCACAAATCATCACATTCATCAAGTTGAGGAACAAGTGATATCTTAGAACAAGAATAAGCTGAATTGAATAGAAGAACAATAGTAATTGCATTAATACTCGAGGTACAGCAGAGCTCCACACCTTAATCTATGGTGTGTAGAAACTCCACCGTTGAAAATACACAAGTGATAATGGTGATCATTGGCTTTGGCCCCAGAGAGGGAACCAGAAGAACCAAGATGAAAATACAATAGCAAAAGGTCCTATTTATAGAGAACTAGTAGCTTAGGATTTACAGAAATGAGTAAATGACATAAAAATCCACTTCCGGGCCCACTTGGTGTGTGCTTGGGCTGAGCATTGAAGCATTTTCATGTAGAGACTTTTCTTGGAGTTAAACGCCAGCTTTTGTGCCAGTTTGGGCGTTTAACTCCCACTTCTGTGCCAGTTCCGGCGTTTAACGCCTGACAGTCTTGAGCTGATTTGGAATGCCGGTTTGGGCCATTAAATCTCGGGCAAAGTATGGACTATTATATATTTCTGGAAAGCCCAGGATGTCTACTTTCTAACCCAATTGAGAGCGCACCAATTGGATTTCTGTAGCTCCAGAAAATCCACTTCAGAAAATAGCATAGTGGTCAGAATCCAATAGCATCTGTAGTCCTTTTTCAGCCTCTGAATCAGATTTTTGCTCAGGTCCCTCAATTTCAGCCAGAAAATACCTGAAATCACAGAAAAACACACAAACTCATAGTAAAATCCAGAAAAGTGAATTTTAACTAAAAACTAATAAAAATATAATAAAAACTAACTAAAACATACTAAAAACAATGCCAAAAAGCGTATAAATTATCCGCTCATCACACGCCCAGTTTATTTGGCCATTTATCTCCTCCTCTAGAAAACACTACCAGCGTGCCACGCTATGAGACTGGCATGCCACGCCATTCTCTTGCCTTGGTTCCAAAGGTTGGTGTGCCACGCCTGGACGTTCAAGTGGCACGCCAAAGTGAGACAATTGAGCTGGCGTACCACGCCTTCGATACCAAGTGGTACGCCTAGCTTTGTTTGGCCTCCTTCAGTGCTGGCGTGCCATGCCTGATCATTCAAGTGGCACGCCTTAGTAAGGCTTCTTGAGCTGGCGTGCCATGCCTTCGACACCAAGTGGCACGCCCAGCTTTTTGCTTTGCCTTCTTGTTCATTGGCGTGCCACGCCTGGTTGCTCAAGTGGCATGTCCAAACCTCATTAGCCTTCAATCTCTTTTCTAGATTCTTGTACCAGCGTGCCACGCCATGTGGCTCAAGTGGCACGCCCATTCAATTGTGGGTCTTTTAGGCTTGGCGTGCCATGGTGCGGTATTTTACAACTCACACTACTAACCGACAAGTGCATCGGGTCGTACCAAGTAATACCTTACGTGAGTAAGGGTCGATCCCACGAGGATTGATGGATTAAGCAACAATTATTGAGTGATAAACTTAGTTAGGCAAGCAGAAATTGGTTTTGAAATGTTCAAAAGGTTTAAGTTCGAATTCAGAATATCAAAAGTATAGATAATTAAATAAATTGGGAATAAAATATGGATAAAACAGTTAAGGCTTCAGAGTTATCTATTTTTTCCGGATTTACTTTTCTTACTAACTATTTTAATTATGTAGGATTTAATTTATGGCAAACTATATGTGACTAGACCCTAATTCCTTAAACCTTTCTAGTCTCCTCTAAAATTCATTAACTACCAATTCCTTGGTCAATTAATTCCAATTAGAAGCTACATGATCAAATTCCAGTTTGCATGCCACATAAATTCTAATTAGCCAAAAATAGAAGGATTATATGTCACGTATCCCGTTAAATCTAGATAATTAAAATTTAGGAGAATATGTTTTCAAGCTGTTGTTCAAGTAAAGAGCTTTTCCAAGTTTTACAAGAACTCAAAAAGAAAAAGGGTCATACTTCTGTTCCACGCAAAGTCATAAGATAAAGAGCGAAAACAATTCTTAAATTATAAATCCATACATGAATTAAAATAGAAAAAGCAATAAAATCAATCCGTACAATAGACAGAGCTCCTAACCTTAACAGTGAAGGATTAGTTGCTCATGGTTCAGAGAGGAAAAATAAGGGTTCTGGTAACAATGTGTGTGTCCCTGTCTAAATGTACAGAGTTTCTATTTATAATTAATCCTAATAAATCTAAAATCTAATTATCTAAAACTAAAAATAATATCTTTTCCTAAAAGATAATATTTGAATTTAAATTTGAATTAATTAACAGATCTTCAGTTGATGGGTGGGGACCACTTGATTTGTCCATTCTGTAGCTTCTAATCTCTGTTTTCTGGGCTAAAAACTGAGTCAGAATGTGGCCCAAAATCCATGCCAGCAATTTTTGTAAATTCTGCAGATCGCGTACGTCACGCGTATGTGTCAGTCACGTGTACGCATTGCTAGTCTTCTTCGCAAGTCACGCGGACGCGTCGGTCACGCGGCCGCGTTGCTGAGCAAATCTTCAATTCACGCGTACACGTCAGTCACGCGTATGCGTCAGTCATGCGTACGCGTCGCTATGGATACTTCCAGATCACGCGCACGCATCAGGCACACATGCGCGTCGCTCTTCGTAGCCATCTCCTTTGATTCTTGTACTATAGAAACTCCATCAAATTCCGCTGAATGCTACCTAAAATAAATAAAATTGCCAGAACTCAAAATAGCATCCATAGTGGCTAAAATATAATTAATTCTTAATTAAACTCAGCAATTTAAGTACAAATTCACTAGGAAAAGATAGACAAGATGCTCACGCATCACAACACCAAATTTAAATTGTTGCTTGTCCTCAAGCAACCAAAACTAATATAAGCTTAGGATGTGAATTTGCATGAGAATGAGAGTTCGATTAAGCTCATGTCTCTTCTTATAGTGGGGTTTACAACTACAATCCTGAATAGGTTTGGCATCTCACTTTCCCTTGAATCAGTAGAATGTTAATGTCATTCGAAATTTGAATCCGAATAATATTATGAATTCTCTGATCTTTTATATTTCAGTTTAATCCTTGAACACAGCAAAATTTGCGTTAATTTATTTTTCTTTGGTGCTTTGCACTTTGAGCCTAGCCATGACTTTAAATGTTTTGTCTCAAGAGTTACTTGATATAGAAACACCACAAGCACTTGACTATGGAACTCTCTTTGAGTTCTAATTTTCTTTCAGTGACTTCCAGACAGTGGTACTCAAAGCCTTTGGCATACTCTGTTAAACGCACTTGGTCTCGACTCTGAGTGTTCTGTCTCAAGGATTACTTGATACAATCACACCACAAGCATATGACTAGAAAAATAACTCTTTGAGCTTTTAATCATGTCTGACCTCCCTAGTCATTGATGCTCAGAGCCTTGGACCTTGCTTTTATTTATTAATAATTTTTTTGCTGTTTCTTTTGCTTCAAGAATTAAATTTTTCTAAATTTTAGAGAATTCATAATAATTCTCTAGATTCCTGTTCCTTATACATTAACATCCCTTGATTCAAATTCAAATATGTACTGTTCATATCATGCATTCAAAAATCACAGAAAATACCACCACCTTTAAGTAAACCAGACTATTCTTAGAATTAACTCAATTTCTCATGCAATACATCACTTCTTTTTCTTTTCTTTTTAGATTCTAGTTCAGTGAGTGGTACATGAAACATCTTTTCAGCATTAAAGTAATTAAAAAAACTAGTCCTAGGATTCTAACTAATAAAGGATCATGCAACAATCAAAGAAAAATAGCAGAAAGTCAAAACATAACCTAGAGAAAGAGGGGAGGAATAAAATGAAAGGAACTCAACCACCTTAGTTATCCTAGCGGTTGCTTTATTCTTCATGTTGTGTTCCTTAGTGAAAATGATTCGCCTCCCTTTTGTGCCAGAAAACCAGTAAGCACAGCGTCCAACAACACCAAACTTAAACGTTTGCTTGTCCTCAAGAAAAGAAGAACTGAAAATAGAAGATACGAAGATTATGAGGAGAGAAAAATAAAAGGATAAAAGAATACGAGAGAATCAGGATTGGAAGAGAGAGAGAAAGAAAGAAAACTGGGCGGCGCAAGCGATGCGTACGCGTACGGCACGCGTACGCATGGGTCGTGCATTCTTCATAATGACGCGTTTGTGTCAGGCACGCATCCGCGTGCCCTGGATTTTGTGCGATTCATGCGAAGCCTGCCGCGCGCCCGCGCGACTTTCTGTTCGCATGGCTTGGGAGCCAATTATTCATACGACGCGTTCACGTCATGCACGCGCTCGCGTGGATGGCCATATGTGCAACTGACGCGAACGCGTCAGTCACGCGTCCGCATGCTCTAACTTGTGCTTTTAGCACACTTCCTACCCCAAGCCAGCACAACTCTCTGCCCAAACACTCTTGTACGTCGAATTTGCAGGTCACGCGTTCGCGTCGGGGACGCGCCCACGTGAATAGCGAAAATCACAAACGACGCGCACGCGTGGAGTACGCGTACGCTTGGGGTGTTTGTGCTAAAGGCTTGGTTCCGGCGCCATTCCCGCTCAACTCTCTGTCAAATTTTATTTTTCACTCACACATAATCGACGCGTTCGCGTCAGTGACGCTTGCGCGTCGTATGCGTTTTTTTTTCCTTTTTTTAAGGTGTTCGGTTCCTGGAGTAACATAGCTGCATCATCAAAAAATTAGTAAGAACTCAAATAAAAAATAAATAAGAGAACTACTACTATGAAAAATAAAAATAGCTAAGGATACAAAATTATTGGATTGCCTCCCGACAAGCGCTTCTTTATCGTCACTAGCTTGACGGTCAGCTCCTCTAAGGAGGAGGATCATAGGGGCTCAGCTCTTCACCCCTTACTTTGAACTTCTTTCCTATGTCTCCATAACGTAGCTCAATATATTCCAGAGAAAGGATTCTGATTAATGTATAAACCCATGCTGGATTGCTGGTCAACACCATCTTCATTCTTGGGGAGAAACCTTCAGTGGGGATCTTTTTGTTTCTCCATCCTCTGGGTACTTTCTTCTTTTTGGGAACCTCTTCCTTGGTAGATGATGCATTCCCAACACCAAACTTAGGTTTGATGTCAGGAAGAATTTTATTGACTGTTACCAAGGGAGGTTTGAGCTGCAGATTCTGCTGTGTATCATCAGGCGGTTTTTGAAGGTTTGGATCAATAAGCTCAGCCTGCATGCACCTCTCTTCTTCACCTGTTGGATGTATATCTTTGAAGACATGAAAGACCAGTTGCTCATTATGCACTCTAAGCACTAATTCACCCACTTCTACATCAATCAGAGCTCTTCCAGTGGCTAGGAATGGTCTTCCTAGAATTATAGAGGCATTATCATCCTCCCTTATGTCCAGAATCACAAAGTCTGCTGGGAGGAAGAACTTGTCCACTTTGACCAGGATATTCTCCATTAATCCATATGCAGGCTTCATAGATTTGTCTGCCATCTGTAATGCTATCTTTGTGGGTTATGCCTCTTGGATTTGCAGCTTCTTCATCACAGATAAGGGCATTAGATTTATGCTTGCCCCAGATCACATAGGGCTTTCTCAAAGGTTGTGCTCCTAATGGTGCATGGAATTTGAAAGCTCCCTGGATATGGCATCTTCCTTGGCAAGTTATTTTGAATGACAACACTACATTCCTTAGTCAGGACTACTATCTCATCTCCCTTTAAACGCTTTTTCTTTGACAACAGCTCCTTCATGAACTTGACATAGATAGGCATTTGCTCCAAAATCTCAGCAAAGGAATATTGTTTGTAACTTTCTGAAGATTTCCATGAACTTTGAGAACTGCTTGTCCTTGGTCTCCTTTTGAAGTCTCTGAGGATATGGCATCTTAGGCTTGTACTCAGGAGTCTTTGGCAAAGTAGGATAAGTGTCAAGAGAATCTGGGAATGGGTTGTCCGCACGCTTTGGAGGGGCGTGCTCCAATTCTCCCTTCTTCTCCTCTGGAGCTTCCTTTTCATCTAACTCTTCATTGGCCTTGGTCTCAGAGCCAGCTACTTTACCATTTCTCAATTGAATAACCTTGCAATCTTCTCCTGGTTTCACCACTGTATCACCTTGAAATATACTTGCAGACCTCTCAAGTATTTGCTTGCCAGTTGGCCCACTAGCACCTCTAAATTTCTAATGGAGGCTCTGGTTTGCTGCATAACTTGTGCTTCCGTACTTGCCACTTGTCCACTTATCATGGAGATAGCCTTGCATTCCTCGCTTGGATTTGGAATTGTGTTACTAGAAAGGCTATTAGTGGTCCTCTGATCAATTTCATTAACTCTGGTGGCTATTTGACCCATTTGCATCTCCAGGTTCTTGATAGATGCTCTGGTTTTCTGTCTAAAACCTGTCAATATTGCTTCCAAATCATTGTTCTATTGAAAACCGCCCTGAGAATTATTGTTGAAGTTCTGAGGTCTCTGAGGTTGATCCCTCCATCCAAATTTTGGGTGATTCCTCCATCCCTGGTTGTATGTCTTAGAATATGGATCATTGTTGGGATTTCTAGGACCACTCCCCATGTAATTCACCTGTTCAAAAGAAGGTTGAGCATAATCATAATTATCATTTTGCGCAAAATTACCTGCCATGTCATAGGAGACTTCCTATGGTGGATTTTGGGTGTTGATAGCTGAAACTTGCATGCCACCCATTTGTTGAGTAAGTAGATTTATTTGCTGAGACATCAGCTTGTTCTAAGCGAGAAGAGCATTAATAGCTTCTACTTCTAACACGCCTCTCTTCTGAGGGATTTCAGAGTTTACTGGATTTCTGTTAGATGAGTATAAATATTGGTTGCTAGCAACTAATTCAATAAGCTCAATAGTCTCCTCTGGTGTCTTCTTCTTGTGCAATGAACCTCCTACAGAATTGTCTAAGCACATTTTGGACATTTCACCCAAGCCTTCATAAAAGATATCTAGTTGAGTCCATTTGGAGAACATGTCTGGAGGGCATTGCCTAATCAGTAGCTTGTATCTCTCCCAAGCTTCATACAGAGTCTCACCATCTTTCTGCCTGAAGGTCTGAACCTCCATCCTAAGCTTAGTCAGCTTCTTTGGTAGGAAAAATTTAGTGAGAAACTCAGTAACCACCTTGTTACAAGTGTCCAAACTCTCCTTGGGTTGGGAATCTAGCCATAGCTTTGCTCCATCCCTCAGAGCAAACGGGAAGAGCATGAGCTTGTACACATCAGGGTTTACTCCATTTGTCTTCACAGTATCACAAATTTGTAGAAAACTAGAGATAAATTGATTTGGGTCTTCGTGGGAAAGACCGTGATACTGGCAGTTTTGTTGCACTAGAGTGACCAGTTGAGGCTTCAACTCAAAGTTATTCGCAGTAATAGGAGGCACCACAATGCTCTTTCCATATAGATCTACAATAGGAGCAGAAAAAAAGCCAAGTACTCTCCTTTGTTCATTCCCATTCGGGTTTTCCGCATTGGTATTCTCAGTATTAGTCAGATCTATAGTGGATTCTGCAGCCTTATAAAGTCTTGCTTGTTGTAAACGCCGCCTGAAAGTCCTTTCAGGTTCAGGATCAAAGCCTAAGAGATGTTCTTTGTCTCTGTTCCTGTGCATAAACAAATAGAAAACAAGAAAGAATGAAAATCTCTACGTCAGAGTGCAGAGAACTCCCAATGAGGTAACCTGTGTAAAGTAAAAATAGATTTTAATAAAATTAAAAATAAAACGCCTAATCTAAGCAATCAAACAACTGATAGTTGTTAATCACTATCAAATCCCCAGCAACGGCGCCAAAAATTTGGTGCGGTATTTTACAACCCACACTACTAATCGGCAAGTGCATCGGGTCATACCAAGTAATATCTTACGTGAGTAAGAGTCGATCCCACGAGGATTGATGGATTAAGTAACAGTTATTGAGTGATAAGCTTAGTTAGGCAAGCAGAAATTGGTTTTGAGATGTTCAAAAGGTTTAAGTTCGAATTCAGACTATCAAAAGTATAGACAATTAAATAAATTGGGAATAAAATATGGATAAAACAGTTAAGGCTTCAGAGTTATCTATTTTTTTCGGATTTACTTTTCTTACTAACTATTTTAATTATGTAGGATTTAATTTATGGCAAACTATATGTGACTAGACCCTAATTCCTTAGACCTTTCTAGTCTCCTCTAAAATTCATTAACTGCCAATTCCTTGGTCAGTTAATTCCAATTCAGTATGAGATCGTTAGTGGTGAAGCTTCTTTTGATCACCTTTTGATTATACCTTAGAGCCATCCTTTATTTTAGTGCTTCTTCTCTAATCCGGTCTTGTTCTCGAACTTCTAGGAGGAGGTCGAGCTCTTCTTTTTGTGCTTGGGGATTGGAAAGTCTGGGAGATATTGGGACTTCATTACTGTCCGAGCTTTATATCTTAAATCGAACTCGGACAATTCCACAGCCTATTGCAACATCTGCCCTGCCAAGTCCGTCTTTAGTAGAATGTATTTCATTGGTTGATTAGTATGGACTTTTATGGTATGAGATTGAAAGTAAGGTCGGAGCCTTCTAGAAGTCATGATGAGAGCATATGCAAACTTCTCTATTTTTTATAGTTTAGCTATGCCCCTTGTAGGGATTTGCTGACAAAGTAGACAGGTTGTTATCCACCCTTATCTTCTCTGATTAGAGCTGAAGTTATAGCTCGGCTCGCTACTGCTAAGTAGAGGATGAGCTCTTCTCCTGCTACAGGTCGGGTGAGTATGGAGGGTTGTCCCAGGAAGGCTTTGAAACCTTGAAAGGCTTGTTCACATTCTAAGGTCCATTCAAACTGCTTCCCCTTATGGAGAATTGAGTACAAAGGCAGCAATTTCAATGCTGTCTCTGCGAGGAATCTAGATAGGGCTGCCAACCTTCCCTTTAGCTATTGAACTTCTTTGAGACAGGTCGGGCTCTTCATGTTAGGTATGGCTGTGCATTTATCCGGGTTTGCTTCTATGCCTCTCTGTGTTGGTAAGAAGCCTAAGAATTTTTCCGCCTCTACTGCGAAGGTTTATTTTGAGGGGTTTAGCCTAATTTCATGCCTCCTTATTGCAGAAAACACCTCGGAGAGGTCGGGCAAGAGTGATGAGTCGACCTTGATTTTAAGGAGCATGTCATCCACGTATACTTTCATGAGTTTTCCTAAGTGGGAGGAAAACACCTTATTCATTAGTCTCTGGTATGTAGCTCCAGCATTCTTTAACCCAAAAGACATTACCACATAGTAGTAGTTAGCATTTGGAGTTATGAACGAGGTCTTCTCCTGATCCGACTTATGCATCGGGATTTGGTTGTATCCTGAATAGGCATCCATGAAGGACAAGTATCTAAAGTCAGAGGCTGAGTCAAGCAGAACATCGATACTGGGAAGAGGATATGGATCCTTGGGACAAGCCTTATTGAGGCTGGTGTAATTGGCACACATCCTCCTTTTGCCGTTCTATTTTTTTACTAAAACTATGTTGGCCAGCCATAATAGATACTTTACCTCTCTTATGAATCTTGGTTCTAATAGGGCTTAAACTTGTTCTTTTGCGACCTGTGTTTCCTAGACAAGTTTAGAACCTGGGTAGACGGTGAGTTTGTGGGACATCAGGTCAGGATCTATGCCAGGCATGTTAGAGACTTTACAAGCGAAGAGGTCAGAATTTCTTTTTAGAATGTCAATGAGTTACTTCTTCAGGCCTTCTTTCAAGTTAGCCCCTAAATTCTTTATTTTTTCGGGGGTGATTTCCAATTTGTACTTTGTCTACTTTTCCTTCGAGTTGGGGACACAGTTCTTCCCAAGTTCAAACCCCTCCAAGCTCGATGGTATTGACTTCTTTTCCCCCAGGACTACCTTTTAAATTAAAACTTTCATTATAGCACTTGTGTGCTAGTTTTTTATCTCCCTTTATGGTGGCAATCCCTTCTGCTGTGGGAAATTTCATGCATAGGTGGGGTATAGAGACAACGACTACAAGTCGATTCAAGGTTGTCTGACCTATTAAGGCATTGTATGCTGAGGTGACATCAACCACAATGTAGTCGATACTCAATGTCTTTGAATTTGCACCCTTCCCTAAAGTGATGTATAGAGATATATATCCGAGAGTTTGGATCAATGTGTCCCCCAGTCTAAATAGGTTATCTGGGTATGCCTTTATATCCTTTTTTCTTTCAATCTGAGCTTGTCAAAAGCGGATTTAAATAGTATATCCACCGAACTACCCTGATCTATTAATGTTCTATGGAGGTTTGCATTGGTGAGGATCATAGTTATCACCACGGGATCATCATGGCTAGGTGTTACCCCTTGAGCATCTTCTTTAATGAATGAAATTGTTGGCAAGTCGGGAGATCTGCTATCTTCCCCGACTTGGTACACTTCTTTAAGATGCCTTTTTCGTGATTATTTAGATATTCCTCCTCTAGCAAATCCTCCATTAATCATGTGTATGTGTCGCTCAGGGATTTGAGGTGGACGTTCTTGTCGTCCCCCTTCTTCATCTCTCTTTTTCTTCCTCGGGTCGTCCGACCTATCCGCTAGGTACCTGTCCAGTCGATCTTCTTTGGCTAACTTTTCTATGACATTCTTTAAATCATAACAATCGTCGGTAGAATGCCCATAGAGTTTGTGGCACTCACAGTATTCTATCTGGCTTCCTACCTTTTTGTGTTTAATCAGACAAGGAGGTAGAAGCTTCTCGGTGTGACATATTTCTCTGTAAACAACTATAAGAGATACCCAGAGGGGAGTGTACTTATGATATCTTCGAGGTTTTTCGGGGTTGTACTCTTCCTTCTTCTTAGATTCGTTATCTTTTTCCATGATGGATAAGGTAGACTGGGTCTCAGAAGTGGCTCTCTCAGTCGTGAGTTCTCCTCCAAGTTAATATATTTCTCTGCCTATTCTTGTACTTCGTACAAGGAGGCCCGGTGTCGCTTGGATATGGATTGAGAAAATGGTCCTTCTTTAAGGCCGTTAACTAATCCCATTATCACTGCTTCAGTGGGTAACTTTTGAATCTCCAAGCATGCTTTGTTGAATCTTTCTATGTAATATCAGAGCGTCTCTCCGGCCTCTTACTTAACTCCTAACAAGGTTGGTGCGTGTTTCACCTTGTCCTTCTGAATCGAGAATCTTGTCAGAAACTTCCTTGCCAGGTCGTCAAAACAAGTCACCAACCTAGGCAGTAAGTTGTCGAACCACTTTATTGCAGCTTTGGTCAAATTCGTCAAGAATGCTTTGCAATGGGTAGCATCAAAGGCATCGGCTAGATACATCCAACTTTTAAAGTTACTGAGATGATGCTTCAGGTCGGTCATTCTGTCGTAGAATTCCAAGTCGGGAGTTTTGAAGTTCTTTGGAACTTTAGCCCACACGATCTGTTTCATGAATGGATCCTCACCCCCCAGATGGCTTTCTTCCCAATCTGCTCAATTGCTTCGTTTTCATAGATCAGTTTTCAATCTTGAGAGATTTTCTTCTAGCTCCTTTCTTCGTCGCACCTCCCTCTGTAGTTCTCGTTCAACTTTCCGTTGTCGTTCAACTTCTTACTCAAGATGTTCTAGTCGTCCACGGTGGCCATGGACTAGATCTAATATCTCTGTTAGATGTGGAGGTTCTTTGTCTTCCGATGGATGGACCTCTGACTGGATCCGCCTTGGTTGGGGGTTTCCTAAAGTCTCTTCTCCATGGGGAATGTGAGTTCTTTCCCGAGAAAGGGGTATTACAAGTGTGAGATCGTCATGGTGGGGCTCTGGTTCAAATTCGGATGTCGTGTGACCGTCTTCGTAGTGATCATCTGCCATTGTCGTTGGTTGAATTTTAGGTTTCTGGCAACGGTGCCAATGTTCCGAGGGTTACTTGAAACGTTAATTTGGGCCTGAGCGTGAGACCCTGACTCCTTCTGAGGCAGCAGCCGACATGTTCCAATGCCGAGATGCCGCCATCTGAGTTCTTCATGAGGAGGTGGGGGTGGTACCTACAAGAGACTCTAATGCTTAAGTTAGCAAGGGCTTTAAGCAGATTTTTAGTAGATTAGAACATGTGTATACCTAAAGAGTGTCAGTGTATTTATACTAGAGCTGATAACCACATTTTTAGAGTAGTTATACTTTCTTTGGTGGATGACCACTCCTTTTATCTTGAAAATTTGTTAGGATTTATCTTTAAGAAAGATAGAGATAGTAAGAGAGATTTGTGAAGGCAGTTACTTGTAAGCACTTACCAAATCTTTTTCACCGTGTCCAACTTCTTAAAAGAGGTCAGGTATGTGGTGAAGGCCATTCTTTTTGGGTGGATCATTCTTCTTTATTAGGCCTGCCTTTATGTTTTGGGTTAAGATATAAACAAAAATCATAAAATATCAATAAATATAAACAAAATCTGTATATCATACCCACATCTTAACAATCAAAGAAACTTTTGCATCAGAAAGCTAATAAAAAAGGCAAACAGAGGCTTAAAAAAACATTTACAAATTATAAATATCCAACTATGAGGCAAAATAAGGCAGACACGACCTAAGAACAGGCCAGGTTCAAGTAAAAAAAAATACTATAATAAGTACATTAGCATATAGCACCAATCCTAATTTATTAACTATATACATGAGTTAATTAGTATAGTTTTGATGGATGACAAATCAAGTTTAGATGATTGATGAAAATTTATGCAAACAAAGAAAAATAATTGAAAAGAACATGAAGATCAAGACCAAGAACAAAGAAAGATTAAGTCTAATTTTTTTATCTGAGAACCAAACTTATATCTTTCTCACACACACTTAAAAATGATTTTAAAAACTTAGTTTTATAAAAATAATGATAGAAATTGATTAAGATCAAAATATTTTGTTAAACACTAACCTAAATATTTTTAAAAAATAATTTATGCTAAAAACAAGGGATATAATTGATTTTATAAATATTAGAATCGATTATTTGATTGTTTTATTGATTTAAAATAACTCCAAGAAAAAAAAATCAATTCTCTTTAACAAAGAATCAATTCTCTAGCATTATAGAATTGAAGCTTGGTTCTATAAAGTCTTGAAATCGATTTTGTGGCTCAAAGAATCGATTCTCTAGTACACAGAATCGATTCTCCTTGTAAAAGAATCAATTCTTTCATTTAAATTTTTAAATTTTATCATATAACTACTAGTAAAAGTTATTTTTCTTGTAAAAGAATCGATTCTTTCACTGACAAAAGTTTGTAAGCAATAGTTTTGACAAAAAAAAAAGCTCCATTCTATCTAATTTTTAACATTCCAATGCTTTAGAAATGCTATAAATATGTATGTTGAAGCCTCATTTGATATATAACGCTTTTTCTAAACTTTCTTGAGTTCATATATCAATTTATATACAATTTTAAAGTGATTTATACACAATTTGATAGATAAATAAGTTTGTGTTCATTAGAGTTCATTTGTATTTATTCACTTTTTTTTAATTGTGAAAGAAAAATTTTGTAGTTTTTTTTGTTGAGTGATTTAGAATGTGATTCTTTGAAATTTATGAGACTTGTTTATACAATATATTAAGTGAGGATACCAAAGAGATATGTTAAGCATTCAAGAGAATCCTTAAAGAAAGTGTCTCTAAGTGGAATGGCCTAATATACGAGTGGTAATCATATACCGTGAAGTATACATCAAGTACTCGTTGTTGTAGCAGTTTGTCAAGCACCCTAGAAGCTTAGTGATATAGTACATCTTGTTGGGAAGGATTGGATGTAGACAAAGAAATTATGCCGAACCATAATATATCACCATTTGCAATCTCTTTAAACTCAGTATCTTTTATTTTTATTGTTATTTACATTATAATGCCACGATACCGCAAAAACAACCCTTAATAAAAAAAGAAACTAGGATAGATAAAATAATCACAGAATGTCAAGAATCAGTAAGAATGAGTCAAAACTAAATTTAAATTTAACACATGCAAAAATTAATGGTAAAAAATTGGCGACCATTTTTGAAACTGCCACAAATTGAAAGGATAGCGGAAGTTCTATAGCAATTTGGCTTCTGCTATAAAATTACATATTTAGTGGTGATTTAGAGGTTTCAATTGTTGCAAATCAATTTATTGAATTAATTTGATAAAAATTACTGCAAAGCCTAATTTCTGCCTTAAATGACCCAGTTGTCCAACTGCTGGTAAGAGTTTTTGTAGTTCCTCTAAGAGTTGAACTTTTTACATAGTTCGTTTTTGTAGGCAAGGTCAACACGAAAGAGAGACTGAGTAGACTCGAAATTATTAATCATAATGATAACATCTGTGTTTTATGTAAAAAGGATATAGAATTTGTGCATCATTTATTTTTTTGCTGTGAGTTTACATGACAGGTGTGGTGTGGTTGGCTAACGTGTGCTGATAGAGATTGGACTGTGCCGGAAACTGTTAGAGTTTTTTGAGAGTTGGATTGGAGTACTAGGTGGTAAGTCTGAGTAAAAGAAGTGGCTGATAGGCTTTTTGCAGTTGTTTAGAATATTTGGTTGGAACGAAACAATAGAGTTTTCCTGAATACTGAGACAGGTGTTAAAGAAATCAAGACTAGATCGTTTTTGAGTTACAAAGTTTGGAATGGTGTTCATCTGTTTGGTTGTTGATGACAATGCCAGAGATGACAACAGAGTATATCTTTTTATGCTCTTTATGCTCTTTATTCCTACTTGCTCCACTTCAGTGTAGTGAACTTTTTTTGTTCAAAAAAAAGTTTAGAACCGCTACAATTTTCACAATAAATCACCGCAATTCGTCATTTTTTTTTGTAGAATTTTTAAACTCTAGAGAAGAATTGAGAAAAAAAGTGAATATGGATATAGATAAAATATAAAATTGTTAATAACAAGATTATAAATAAAAGATGGATAATGAATAAAAATTAATTTTAGATTTAAATAATAAGTATTAATTAATAAATAAAATTGAAAATTAACTCTTTGACAATTATTAAAATAACTTGTAAAAATATTTTTTAGTGGGATTAATGAAAGTTGCAAATGTTTTAAACCATCTAAACTGAAGCCATTTAACATTATTGTAATAATAATATAAACGTCATTGTCGCCCATCAGAATCTTAAAAACTTGTTTTTTTTTTCTCTACAAAATTTATACATGTATAAAATGAATGACTATAATTAAGTGTTAACTTTGTATTTGTTACAAGTGAATCGTTTTTCAAATAGTAAGAAAAACGAACTTATCTAATAAACATATGCTGGAAAACAAATTATTTTTTAATTTCTCTAATTGCATTCCCCATTTTCAACGAAATCTAATTCTGCATTAAAAAAAAATCAGTTGTTGTACAAGATGTCTCTAGTACGAGTTGTGAGATGGATCAGAAACTTTCGGGTTGAGGCGGATGCCAGATTTATTTGATTGGAACAATGGGGAGTAGCACCTGTAAAGACACTCCGGCGCTCAAGTTAGAGTGGATCTGAGAGGTATAAGGTGTGTGTAGTGAATGACGTACCTGAGGGGGCCTAGGGCTCCCCTTTATATAGGTGATGGTGATTATCTTATCTTATCTTATTTGGTTAAGATAAGTGAGGGGTTTGAATTCGATTGTCGGTTAGGAGCTCTAGCGGGCCAGTTTTGGGCCTTCTAGAATGTTGAAGCGTGTCGAACCCGGGTATCTGGGTTCGTGAGATACTCCAGGCGCGGAATCCGTGACCCGGATCTGTAACAGCTGTCTCCGCAGCAGGAGAGCGAGCGAGGTCGGTTTCCGTCACTGGAGAGTGTGATTTATACAGTTCGTGGGATCTTCTCGGTTTATCGGTATGGGGTTTTTGGTCGACTGGCCTTTTAATTCGGGGGACGGCGTTTCGAGCCCGAGTTTTTAACTTTGGGTTCGTCACCCTTGGAGTCCGTGTCGTTTGACTGGTGTGATCTTTTGGTATTCCTGCACCCGTTTCCTTTCTTTGCTATCAGTTGCATTTTTCGAGAGGACATTTATTGTGAAGGGATGCTTGGGCTACTTTTTCCCTTTTGCCCCTCACGTTTTACTTATTTCAAGGGGTAATTTCATCTTTGCATTTGTTTTGAAACCGTTTTTGGTTTTTTGCCTCCCTTCCTTCATTTGTTTCATTTCTCCAGTTTCTTCTTCTGCGAATTCTTCCTTCTTCTATTCGGCGCTTTTCGTGCTCTGACTCCTTGTTTTGGTGTTTTCCAATTTCGTGCTTGATTTATTAGGTTGGTGTTCTTTTTCCTTCGCTTTCTGTAATCTGTATTGCTTGCTACCTATGTTTCTTGTGTATTTTTGCTACTTTTTGGTGGTTTTTGCTTGGTGTGGGCTAGGACTGTGTCCTGTTTTTGTGTGATGGTGTTTTGTTTTTTGGGGTAGTGAGTTTACCTTTTGAGGGGATGAGCACCACTATCTAGTTGGCAGTAGGTAGTGGCGTCTATCTGGTTTTTCTCCACCATTTTTGCTGCGCGGCTTGCCTGATGGTGGTGCTCGTCTCTATTTTAGCTATGGCTCAGCAGAGGACTGAGGGTGCGGGTGCTCCGGTGGTCCCTGCCGGGGGCGTTCCCTCCCTTTATTCCTGGGTTACTAATGATGTTTGGGGAACGCCGTCGCGAATGACGGAGGCGGACCTCCAGCGGCTCCGTGATCAGGGAACTATTTGTGGGGGTGGCGACGCCGAGTGCCATTATAAGCTTGCCCTCCCTGGGGTCAACGACAGAGTTTGTTACACTAATCTTAACTCGCCGACCGTCCCGGATTGGATGTGGGTGTGTGTGGCGATGTTCACCCGATTTGGCGTGCAGCTCCCCTTTTCGCCGTTTGAACAGCAACTGTTGTGTCTGTGTTCTGTGGTGCCGTCCCAGCTGCATCCAAATAGCTGGGCGGCGATACGAACTTTTGAGCTTGTGTCCGAGTATCTGGAGCTCCCGGCTTCAGTGAATGTTTTCCTTTTCCTCTTTTTATGTACCTTGCCTACTAAAGAAGGGAAGCATAAAAAGGGGGTATATGTCGTTTAGAGCCCAGCCTCATCGTCGTGTCTTCAGTTTATACGATCACTCTTTTCATGGTTTTAAAGGGGGGTACTTCAAGATACGTCCTGTTAGGTGGCATCATCCCTTCTGGTTAACGTTGGAGGGGGAATGTCGGTTTCCGACGTATTGAAATTTTGGCGCGCGGCCGTCGGTTTTGACGCGGGGGACTCAGGAGTTCTTATCCCCGGAGGATCGAGATGTCGCTAGTGTTCTCTGGTATTTGTTTGGGGAGCATCTCTTGAACCCTAGGGGTGTGATGGGGGGATCCAGTTGCTTGCCAGACTTTTGTTGGTGTGTTCCTCTACTTGTTTTCTTTTTTATTTATTTTTTTTACCCAGGTTACCGTATTAGGTACTTATAATTCTCTTTTCCTTTTCTCAGTTGAGATGGCTGGTGGTATGACATCTTTGGCACGGCTGAAGGCGGCCTTGAACCGAGAAGAAGCTTTGGCGGCTTCGCCTTCTACCCCTGTCTCCCGTCCTGCCGAGGATTCCCGGGCTGTTTCGCAGGAGGTGATTTCTGCCGGGGCCAAGGTCGATGCTCACGTTTCCCTGGGTCCAGTGATTTCACCTAAGGAGGAGGTGATAGTGGTTTTGGCTACAGAGGCTTCTCGGAAGCGGAAGAGGCCCGAGGAGATCACCAACAAGAACCTGGAGGAGGAGGGTGTCCTGCCTTTCGTGATGGATCGGCACTTCGATGTTTCTGCTTTCATCAACCAGCATCTGATGCTTGGTACTGAGGGGTTTTTTATGATTGCGACGTGTCTTTTCAAGCCAAATCAGTGTATCGTTCCCTCCTTCAATCTATGGTTATTGTTCGAAAGGCTGAACCCGTGATGGCTCAGGTTGGCCTCCTGGGCAAGAAGCTTCGTCATTCTCAAGCCGAGGTGGCTAAGCTGAAGGGGCAGATCGAGGTCGTAGAGGTGGCGAGGGAGAAGGCAGTGAAGTCGTCTGAGGAGCCTGGGGCCGAGATCCTCTATCTTTTCGAGGTTGAGACTTCGCTTTTGTCTCAACTGGGCAGGGAGCGGAAGCGGGCTTCTGACACTAAATCTCAGGCTGCCGTGCTCGTTGCTGAGGTGAATGCCCTGAAGACTGAGGTTGCGGGGTCAAAGGTCGAGGTGGAGGTGTTGAAGAAAGAGAAGACCAAGCTTCTTGCTGATGTGAAGGAGGCAGTGACGGCGGTCGAAGAGACGATAAGGGCTCAGGCACAGGTTCTTGCCCCCGATGCCGATGTGTCCGTCATGGGTGCGTTCAAGGTTGTCCAGGATGGTCGCATCGTGGATCTTTGAGTAGGATTTTAAGTTCTTCTGTATTTGCCGCTTTTGTAACTTGTATCTTTTTTTATTTTTTTTATTGGCCGTATGGCCAGGTTTGTGACTTCGAATGTTGCTTTGGTTGACTTATACATTTTGGGTCGTTGTGGCCGTTTTTAACTCGTTTTTTCGATGATTTGGGTGTGAGTGTATTTTGGCCGTTCGGGCTTTCTATTTTCAAGTCGTTTGTATGTATTTTTGAGCCGTCGTGACTTAGGGTGTTCGGTAGGCCGTTCAGTCGTATATTATGGATATCTATTTATTGGCATTGAGGGTGATCGGTGCTCGATGTTGGCCGTTAATAACACTTAAAAAATAAGGCAAAAAGAAGATAAAGTCAAGGAATAAGTAAAAGATAAACTTGAAAGTAGGGGATGAGCCTACGCATAATATCGTCGCAGGTTGGCGGCGTTCCGGGTCTTCTGGATCTCATCGTCGTTGAGTCGTTCGAGTTTGTATGCTCCCTTTCCTATTGTCGCCTTGATTTTGTACGGGTCTTCCTAATTGGGGATGAGTTTCCCTTCTCCAAGTGTCGGGGCGCCGATGTCGTTTAGCTGTAGGACGAGGTCTTCAGGTGCGAATTCCCGTCGGACTACGCCGCGGTTATACCTTAGGCTGATTCTTTGTTTTAAGGCTAGCTCTCGCATATAGGCTATGCTTCATACTTCATCTGTGAGGTCCCGTTCTACCTCTTCGTCATCGCCTCCGATTATTCTTCTTGGGCTCGGGTCTCCTACCTCTAGTGGGACAATACCTTCTACACAATACGTTAAGCAGAAAGGGGTTTCCCTTGTGGAGGTCTGGGGTGTGGTTCGGTGGTGCACGAAATTGCAATCACACTTTTGCAACTCCGCACAACTAACCAGCAAGTGCACTGGGTCGTCCAAGTAATACCTTACGTGTGTAAGGGTCGATCCCGTGGAGATTGCTGGCTTGAAGCAAGCTATGGTTATCCTGTAACTCTTAGTCAGAAGTTTAATAATAAAAAGAGTTTTGTTTGCAAAATGTAAAAGAACTTGAAATAAATGATACTTGTTATTCAGTAATGGAGAACAAGTTGGGGTTTCAGAGATGCTCTGCCCTCAGAATTTCTGCTTTCCTACTGTCTTCTTCTCCAAACACGCATGGCTCCTTCCATGGCAAGCTATGTGTTGGTGGATCACCGTTGTCAATGACTACCATCCGTCCTCTCAGTGAAAATTGTCCAGCTACGGTTCTTGTAGGGCTAATTATCTGTCGGTTCTTACTTGTGTCATAATAGGATACATTTATCCTTTTGCACACTGTCACTGCGCCCAACATTTGCGAGTTTGAAGCTCGTCACAGTCATTCCTTCCCAGATCCTACTCGAAATATCACAGACAAGGTTTACACTTTTTGGATCTCAGAAATGCTGCCAATTGTTTCCAGCCTTTACCACGAAGGTTATGATCTCACGGATTCGAATGCTCTGTTGTCAGGAAAAGCAGTCAAACTCGTGGATCAGGAGCCCAAAAGATACGCACTCAAACTGTCGCCCAATGACTACGTTGATCTCAGATAGAACAGAAGTGGTTGTCAAGCACGCGTTCATGGATTTGAGAATGATGATGAGTGTCACAAATCATAACATTCATCACATTGAAGTACGAGTGAATATCTTAGAATAGAAGCAAACGTAATTGGATGCAAAACAGTAGTAATTGTATTAATCCATTAAAACACAGCAGAGCTCCTCACCCCCACCTATGGGGTTTAGAGACTTATGCCGTCAAAGATACAATATGAAATGAAAAAATGTCATAAGTTACTAATGAATATCTAAAAGTAGTTTTTATACTAAGCTAGTAACCTAGGTTTACAAAAAATGAGTAACTAAGTGCAGATAGTGCAGAAATCCACTTCCGGGGTCCACTTGGTAAGTGCTTGGGCTGAGCTTTGAATCTTTCATGTGCATAGGCCATTCTTAGAGTTAAACGCCAGCTTTGGTGCCAGTTTGGGTGTTTAACTCTAGTTTTGGTGCCAGTTTTGGCATTTTACGCCAGAAAAGGGTTTCTGGCTGGCGTTTAACGCCAGTTTGGGCCATCAAATCTTGGGCAAAGTATGGACAATTATACATTGCTGGAAAGCCCAATATGTCTAATTTCCAACGCAATTGAGATCGCGCCAATTGGGCTTCTGTAGCTCCAGAAAATCCACTTCGCGTGCAGGAGGATCAGAATCCAACAGCATCTGCAGTCCTTTTTCAGCCTCTGAATCAGATTTTTGCTCAGGTCCCTCAATTTTAGCCAGAAAATACCTAAAATTATAGAAAAAACACACAAACCCATAGTGAAGTCTATAAATGTGATTTTTGAATAAAAATTAATAAAAACATAACAAAAAGTGAATCAAACATGCTAAAAACTATATGAAAAAACTACCAAAAAGCGTATAAAATATCTGCTCATCACAACACCAAACTTAAACTGTTGCTTGTCCCCAAGCAACTAGACAAATAAAATAGGATGAAAAGAAGATTATGGTGCAATAACATCTCAGAGTCTTTAATGAAGCTTGAATTCAAATTAGATGAGTGGGGCTTAGAGCTTTTTGCTTCTGAATAGTTTTGGCATCTCATTTTATCCTTTGGAGTTCAGAATGATTGGCATCCATAGAAACTCAGAATTCAGATAGTGTTATTGATTCTCCTAGTTAAGTAATTTGATTCTTGAACATAGCTACTTATGAGTCTTGGTTGTGACCCTAAGCATCTTGTTTTCTAGTATTATTACCAGATACATAAATGCCACTGACACATAACTGGGTGAACCTTTTCAGATTGTGACTCAGCTTTGCTAGAGTCCCCAGTTAGAGGTGTCCAGAGTTCTTAAGAACACTCTTTTGCTTTGGATCACGACTTTAACCACTCAGTCTCAAGCTTTTCACCTCGACCTCCATGACACAAGCACATAGTTAAGGACAGCTTGATTTAACTGCTTAGGCTAGTATTTTATTCCTTTGGGCCCTCCTATCCATTGATGCTCAAAGCCTTGGATCCTTTTTACCCTTGTCTTTTGGTTTAAAGGGCTATTGGCTTTTTCTGCTTGCTTTTTCTTTTTCTTTCTTTTTCTTTATTTTTTTTCGCGAGCTGTGTTTTTCACTGCTTTTTCTTGCTTCAAGATCAATTTTATGATTTTTCAGATTATCAATAACATTTCTCTGTTTACCTCCTTCTTTCAAGAGCCAACAATTTTAACATTCATAAACTTCACTATCAAAAAAAATACACTATTCAAGAATTCATTCAGAGGGCTAGAGTAATGCCACCACATATAAATAATTTGAATTCTTCTTATTTAGTACTCAAAATATTTGCACCCTTGCTCTTCTAAAAAAATCTACTATTTTATTCATGTTTGATGATGATAAGAGGAGTAAATTATACCCAGATTGATAAAAATAATACTAATGCTCATACAACTCTAATACTAATACTCATGCAATCCTAAAATAGGTCTCTAATAACAGAAGTTATCACAGAGTTAGGACTCAAAAACCTTTATTTTGGGAGAGAGGTACTCCCTTAATCTGTGGAACGGCTAGCTCTTCAAGGGACAGCTTCTGGCGATTTAGCTCCTGACCTCACACCCTTGCTTCTCCTGTTCTTTGAGCAGTTTGAAAATTGTTCTGATTCTGCTGCTCTTCTTTGAGTTGATCCATAGCTTCTTGCATCTTGGTGACAGATGCTTCTAAGCAGGCCCAATAGTCAAATTGAGGAATTTCTGGAAGGAGTTCATGCGCTATCCTCTTGCTGAGGTTGTCTTGAACTTGAGGTCCATCCATTACATTTTTGGTGATTGGGGATTCAATTGGGATATACTCATCCACACCTATCTTCACCCCAGCATCTTTATATAACAGACTGATTAAGCTTGGGTAAGCCAACTTGGCTTCAGTGGATTCCTTGTGTACAAATGTGTAAATTTCACAAGGAATTAGCTGATGAACCTCCACCTCTTTTTCCAGCATAATACAGTGAATCATCACTACCCTCTTGACAGTGACTTCAGAGCTGTTACTGGTGGGAAGAATAGAACGCCCAATGAAATCCAGCCAGCCCCTAGCAACTGGTTTGAGATCACCTCTCTTCAGTTGGTTTGGGACACCTTTTGTGTTGGTTATCCACTTGGTTCCAGGGAGGCATATATCCTCTAGAACATGATCTAGCTTTTTATCTTTAGCCATTCTCCTATTAAAGGATTCTGGATCATCTTGTAGTTGAGGAAGTTTAAGAACTTCTCTCACTTTATCAAGGTGGAAGTAAACAATCTTCCCTCTTACCATAGTCTGAAAGGTGTGGAAGGCAGTTCCCTCTAATCTTTGCTTATCTGTCAGCCACATATTTGTATAGACTTCGTAGACCATATTTCTTCCCACAAGTACCTCGGGATTAGCTAGGACTTCCCAGCCTCTGTTTCGAATCTGTTCTTGGATCTCCGGATATTCGTCTTCATTTAGATCAAATTTAACTTTTGGGATCTCTGATCTTCTGCCCACAATTTTGAAGTAATGGTCTGCATGTTCTTTGGTGCAAAACCTCTCATATATCCATTGTGGTTTTGGATTATTTTCTTTCTTGCCTCTTGGAGTGATTTTTTTTTCTTTAGGAGCCATGATCTTGGTCAGTGATCAGGAAAAACCACACCAAACTTAGAGCTTTGCTTGTCCTCAAGAAAAAGAAAAGAAAGAAAAAGAATAGAGGGGGAGAAGGATTCGAAAGATGGCTCAAGGGGGGAGGCCGAACATGCATTTAAAAGGGAGGGGGACTGGGTTCGAAATTTTTGAAAAAAAATAAATAAAAAGATATGATTGATAAAAGATAAACATGATATGAAAAATATAGGTTTAAAAATTTGAAAGATATGAAAAAGATATGAGGAATTGAAATTTGTATTTTTGTTAATGCATCTAAAAAATAAAAGATAATATGGATGATTTAAAAAGATTTGAAAAGATAAATGAGATTAAAAAAAACGTTTTTGAAGAAGAATTGAAAAGGATTGAAAAAGAACTAAGAAGGATTTATAAGATTAATAATTTTTGAAATTGGCAATTGAAAGATGAATATTTGTAACACGTTTATGCAGAAAATTATAAATGAAATCATGAAAATTAAAAAAATGAATTGAAAATAAAATTTCTTCCCCTTTGTTGTTCTGGCGTTTAACGCCCATCTGTTGGCCAATCTAGGCGTTTAACACCCAGCCAGGTACCCTGACTAGCGTTAAACGCTAGAAATCCTTTGTTACTGGGCATTTTTCTGAACGCCCAGGAGGCTGCTCATTCTGGCGTTAAACGCCCAGAATGCTGCCCATTCTGGTGTTTAACGCCCATAATGGTACCTTTAATGGCATTAAACGCCCAGAATGATAGCCATTATGGTGTTTAACGCCCAGTTTACTACCTTTACTAGCGTTTAAACGCCAGTAAGCTTCTTTTTCACTGGCTTCTCTGTTTTTATATTCTGGACTCTTCTGTTACTTGTGCACGAAATTGTGATCAATACTTTTCGCAAATCAAATAATCCCTGGTAATGAATCCAAAAACTTGGTGTTCAATACCATGGCATAAACACAACTTCGCACAACTAACCAGCAAGTGTACTGGGTCATCCAAGTAATAAACCTTACGCGAGTAAGGGTCGATCCCACAGAGATTGTTGGTATGAAGCAAGCTATGGTCACCTTGTAAATCTCAGTCAGGCAAACTCAAATGGGTATGGTGATATACGAATAAAACTATAAAGATAAGGATAGAGATACTTATGTAATTCATTGGTGGGAATTTCAGATAAGCGTATGAAGATGCTTGGTCCCTTCCGTCTCTCTGCTTTCCTACTGTCTTCATCCAATCCTTCTTACTCCTTTCCATGGCAAGCTTAAGCAAGGGTTTCACCGTTGTCAGTGGCTACCTCCCATCCTCTCAGTGGAAATGTTCAACGCACCCTGTCACGGCACGGCTATCCATCTGTCGGTTCTCGATCAGGCCGGAATAGAATCCAGTGATTCTTTTGCGTCTGTCACTAACGCCCCGCCCTCAGGAGTTTGAAGCACGTCACAGTCATTCAATCATTGAATCCTACTCAGAATACCACAGACAAGGTTAGACCTTCCGGATTCTCTTGAATGCCGCCATCAGTTCTAGCCTATACCACGAAGACTCTGATCTCACGGAATGGCTGGCTCGTTTGTCAGGCGAGCACTCGGTTGTCAGGCGATCAACCATGCATCGTGTATCAGGAATCCAAGAGATATTCACCCAATCGAAGGTAGAACGGAGGTGGTTGTCAGTCACACGTTCATAGGTGAGAATGATGATGAGTGTCACGGATCATCACATTCATCAAGTTGAAGAACAAGTGATATCTTAGAACAAGAACAAGCGGAACTGAATAGAAGAACAATAGTAATTGCATTAATACTCGAGGTACAGCAGAGCTCCACACCTTAATCTATGGTGTGTAGAAACTCCACCGTTGAAAATACATAAGTACAGGGTCTAGGCATGGCCGAATGGCCAGCCTCCCAATGATCTAAGATAGCATAAAATGAAGATAGCTACCAAGATATAATCTAAGAACTAGATGTCCAAAGATGATCAAAGGATCTAAATTAATCCAAAGATGAAAATACAACAGTAAAAGGTCCTATATATAGAGAACTAGTAGCCTAGGGTGTACAGATATGAGTAAATGACATAAAAATCCACTTCCGGGTCCACTTGGTATGTGCTTGGGCTGAGCATTGAAGCATTTTCGTGTAGAGACTCTTCTTGGAGTTAAATGGCAGGTTTTGTGCCAGTTTGGGCGTTTAACTCCCATTTTGGTGCCAGTTCCGGCGTTTAACGCTGGAATTTCTGAAAACAAAAATATTGCCACCACATCAAAATAATTAAATTGTTATAAAATTCAAAATTCATGCAATTCTTTTTCTTTTTCAATTAAGCACGTTTTTTATTCAAGAAAGGTGATGGATTCATAGGACATTCATAACTCTAAGGCATAGATACTAAGACACTAATGATCACAAGACACAAACATAGATAAACATAAGCAATAATTTTCGAAAAACAGACAAATAAAGAACAAGGAAATTAAAGAACGGGTCCACCTTAGTGATGGCGGCTTGTTCTTCCTCTTGAAGATCCTATGGAGTGTTTGAGCTCCTCAATGTCTCTTCCTTGTCTTTGTTGCTCCTCTCTCATGATTCTTTGATCTTCTCTAATTTCATGGAGGATGATGGAGTGTTCTTGGTGCTCCACCCTTAGTTGTCCCATGTTGGAACTCAATTCTCCTAGGGAGGTGTTTAGTTGCTCCCAATAGTTTTGTGGAGGAAAGTGCATCCCTTGAGGCATCTCAGGGATCTCATGATGAGTGGGGTCT
>NC_029772.3:29236310-29236494 GCF_000817695.3 Arachis duranensis | reverse complement strand
CTTTTACCACACCAAACTTAAAAGGTTTGCTTGTCCTCGAGCAAAAGAAGAAAGAAGAGAGTAGAAGAAGAAGAAATGAGGAAGAAGGGAGTGGCTATGTGTTCGGCCAAAAAGGGGGAGAAGTGGTGTTTAGGTTGTGTGAAAATGAAGGAGTGAAGATGGGTTTATATAGGAGTGGGGAGAG
>NC_029772.3:29235992-29236112 GCF_000817695.3 Arachis duranensis | reverse complement strand
GTGAATGAGTGAAGAAGAGAGAGAGTGGTGGGGTAGGTAGGGATCCTGTGGGGTCCACAGATCCTGAGGTGTCAAGGAAAAATCATCCCTGCACCAAATGGCAAGCAAAATTGCGTTTTG
>NC_029772.3:29234319-29234793 GCF_000817695.3 Arachis duranensis | reverse complement strand
AAACTTCCCAGGATCTTGTCTCTTTTGAGGCAGTTTCTGCCTAGACAAGTCATCCAGTTCTTTGGTGAGCAAAGGGGGTTCAGCTTCCCAAGTCTCATTTCCAAATAACTTGTCATTTAGCTTCATGATTGCTCCAAGGTATTTAGCAACTTGCTCTTCAGTGACATATTCATCCTCTTCAGAGGAAGAATACTCATCAGAGCTCATAAATGGTAGAAGTAAATCCAATGGAATCTCTATGGTCTCTGTGTGAGCTTCAGATTCCCATTGTTCCTCATTAGGGAACTCATTAGAGGCCAGTGGACGTCCATTGAGGTCTTCCTCAGTGGCGATCACTGCCTCTTCCTCCTCTCCAAGTTCGACCATGTGGGTCATGTTAATGGCCTTGTATTCTTCTTTTGAATTCTCTTCTGTATTGCTTGGAAGAGAACTAGAAGGGAGTTCAGTAATTTTCTTGCTCAGCTGACCCACTTG
>NC_029772.3:29204202-29230230 GCF_000817695.3 Arachis duranensis | reverse complement strand
GAATTGAATAGAAGAACAATAGTAATTGCATTAATACTCGAGGTACAGCAGAGCTCCACACCTTAATCTATGGTGTGTAGAAACTCCACCGTTGAAAATACATAAGAACAAAAGTGATCATTGGCTTCGGTCCCAGAGAGGGAACCATAGCTACCAAGATATAATCTAAGAACTAGATGTCCAAAGATGATCAAAGGATCTAAATTAATCCAAAGATGAAAATACAATAGTAAAAGGTCTATTTTTGCTCAGGTCCCTCAATTTCAGCCAGAAAATACCTGAAATCACAGAAAAACACACAAACTCATAGTAAAGCCCAGAAAAGTGAATTTTAACTAAAAACTAATAAAAATATACTAAAAACTAACTAGATCATACTAAAAACATACTAAAAACAATGCCAAAAAGCGTACAAATTATCCGCTCATCAGTTACTTTGTAAACCTCTGAATTGACCATAAACCTTAAAAATAAACTATATTAAACTCGTATAATTATTATTTGATTAACAACACCTTTGCTAATGGCTGGGTTGCCTCCCATCAAGCGCTTCTTTATTGTCTTTAGCTGGACTTTACTGAGCTTCAATCTAGTCTCAGTCTTGAGCATTCTTGCTCAACATTGCCTTTAAGATAATGTTTGACTCTCTGCCCATTAACAATGAACTTTTTGTTAGAGTCAATATCCTGAAGCTCTACATATCCATATTGTGACACACTTGTAGTCACATATGGTCCCCTCCACTGGGATTTCAGTTTCTCAGGGAACAATCTGAGCCTAGAGTTAAATAGCAGAACCTTCTGTCCTGGCTCAAAGACTCTAGATGACAGCTTTCTATCATGCCACCTTTTTGCTTTCTCCTTGTAAATTTTAGCATTTTCGAAAGCATTGAGTCTGAACTCCTCTAGCTCATTCAACTGGAGTAATCTCTTCTCTCCAGCTACCTTAGCATCAAGGTTTAGGAACATGGTTGCCCAGCAGGCCTTGTGTTCCAGCTCCACTAGTAGGTGACAAGCTTTTTCATACAAAAGCTGGTATGAAGAGGTTCCTATAGGAGTTTTGAATGCGGTTCTATATGCCCACAGAGCATCATTCAGACTTCTTGCCCAATCCCTTCTACGGGTATTTACAGTCTGTTCCAAGATTCATTTTAATTCTCTATTTGAGACTTTAGCCTACCCATTTGTCTGTGGATGATATGGAGTTGCCACTTTGTGGTTAATTCCATATCGAATCAAAGCAGTGTCAAGCTGTTTATTGCAGAAATGAGTGCCTCCATCACTGATCAGTATTCTATGGACACCAAACCTGCTGAAGATATGCTTCTGGAGGAATTTCAGCACTGTCTTAGTATCATTAGTGGGTGTTGTAATTGTCTCTATCCATTTAGATACATAGTCTACTGCCACCAGAACATAAGTGTTTGAATATGATGGTGGGAAAGGCCCCATGAAGTCAATACCCCATACATCAAATAACTCAATCTCTAAGATCCCTTGCTGAGGCATGGCATAACTGTGAGGCAGATTACCAGCTCTCTCGCAACTGTCACAGTTACGTATAAACTCTCGGGAGTCTCTATAGAGAGTAGGCCAATAGAAGCCACATTGGAGAACCCTTGTGGCTGTTCGCTCACCTCCAAAATGTCCTCCATATTGTGATCCATGGCAGTACCATAGGACATTCTGTGCCTATTCTCTAGGTACACATCTACGAATTATTTTGTCTGCACATCTCTTAAAGAGATATGGTTCATCCCACAAGTAGTACTTTGCATCACTAATTTTTTTGTTTGCTGCCTACTGTACTCTTTGGGTATGAATCTCACAGCTTTATAGTTTGCAATGTCTGCAAACCATGGTGCTTCCTAAATAGTAAACAATTGCTCATCCGGAAAGGTTTCAGAGATCTCAGTAGGAGGGAGGGATGCTCCTGCTACTAGTTCTACCCGGGACAGATGATCAGTTACTTGGTTCTCTGTCCCTTTTCTGTCTCTTATTTCTATATCAAACTCTTGCAGAAGCAACACCCATCTTTTAAGTCTAGGTTTTGAATCCTGCTTTGTGAGGAGATATTTTAGAGCAGCATGGTCAGTGTACACAATCACTTTTGATCCTACTAAATAAGATCTGAAATTGTCAATGGTATAAACCACTGCAAGCAACTCCTTCTCTGTGGTTCTGTGCGTCATTTAAAATACGACTAGCATAATAAATGACATACAGAAGCTTGTCATGCCTCTGTCCTAATACGGCACCAATGGCATGGTCACTGGCATCACACATTAGTTCGAATGGTAAAGTCCAGTCTGGTGCAGAAATGACTGATGATGTGACCAGTTTGGCTTTCAGAGTCTCAAAGATAAATAGTGTGTCAGCAGCTAGCAGATTGCTCAGAGGCTTTGCAATTTTCGAAAAATCTTTTATAAACCTTCTATAGAATCCTGCATGCCCCAGAAAGCTTCTGATTGCCTTAACATTGGCAGGTGGTGGTAATTTTTCAATTACCTCTACCTTAGCTTGATCCACCTCTATTCCTTTGTTCGAAATTTTGTGCCCAAGGAAAATTCCTTCAGTCACCATAAAGTGACATTTCTCCTAGTTTAAAACCAGGTTAGTCTCTTGGCACCTTTTCAGAACAAGTGTTAGATGGTCAAGACAGGAGCTGAATGAGTCTCCAAATACTGCGAAGTCATCCATGAAGACTTCCAAAAAATTTTTCACCATATCAGAGAAAATAGAGAGCATGCATCTCTGAAAGGTTGCAGATGAATTGCACAGACCAAATGGCATCCTTCTGTAGGCGAATACCCCAGATGGACACGTGAATGCCGTTTTCTCTTGGTCCTGTGGATCTACTGTAATTTGGTTGTAACCTGAATAGCCATCCAAAAAGCAGTAGTAATCATGACCTGCTAGTCTCTCTAGCATCTGGTCTATGAATGGTAAAGGGAAATGATCCTTTCTGCTAGTCTCTCTAGCATCTGGTCTATGAATGGTAAAGGAAAATGATCATTTCTGGTGGCTGTATTGAGCCTTCTGTAGTCAATACACATACGCCACCTTATAATGCCTTCCTTCTTGGGGACAACTTGCGGCTCACCCAGGGGCTATCAGAAATAGGATAAATAATCCTAGCCTCTAGTAACTTAGTGACCTCTTTCTGTACCACCTCCTTCATGGCTGGGTTCAGCCGCCTCTGTGGTTGAACCACTGGCTTAGCATCATCCTCCAATAGGATCTTGTGCATGCATCTGGCTGGACTAATGTCCTTGAGATCACTTATGGACCACCCAAGAGTTGTCTTGTGTGTCCTTAGCACCTGAATTAATGCTTGCTCTTCCTGTGGCTCTAAGGAAGAGCTTATGATTACCGGAAAAGTGTCATCTTCTCCCAGAAATGCATATTTCAAGGATGGTGGTAGTGGTTTGAGCTCGGGTTTAGGAGGCTTCTCCCCTTCCTGAGGAGTTTTTAGAGGTTCTTCTGTTTTCTCTGGTTCCTCTAGATCAGGCTGAACATCTTTAAAAATGTCCTCTAGCTCTAATTCGAGACTCTCAGTCATATTGACCTCTTCTACCAGGGAGTCGATAATATCAACGCTCATGCAGTCTCTTGATGTGTCTGGATGCTGCATAGCTTTGACAACATTCAACTTAAACTCATCCTCATTGACTCTTAAGGTTACTTTCCCTTTTTGAACGTCAATGAGAGTTTGTCCAGTTGCTAGGAAAGGTCTTCCTAGAATGAGAGTTGCACTCTTGTGCTCCTCCATTTCCAGCACTACAAAGTCAGTGGGAAAGGCAAATGGCCCAACCTTGACAATCATATCCTCAATTACGCCTGATGGCATTTTAATAGAGCCATCAGCAAGTTGGAGACATATTCGGGTTAGTTTGACTTCTTCAGTCAAATCCAGCTTTTTGATAGTGGATGCAGGTATCAGGTTGATACTTGCACCAAGATCACATAGAGCTGTCTTAGTGCAAGCACCCTCTAATGTGCACGATATCATAAAGCTTCTGGGATCCTTAAGCTTCTCTGGTAAGCTCTTCAGAATGATTGCACTGCATTCTTCAGTGAGGAAAACTTTTTCAGTTTCTCTCCAATCCTTCTTATGACTTAAGATCTCTTTCATGAACTTAGCATAACAGGGTATTTACTCAAGTGCCTCTGCAAACGAAATCATTATTTCAAGAGTCCTGAGATAGTCTGCAAAGCGGGCAAATTGTTTATCCTTTTCTGCTTGGCGGAGTTTCTGAGGATAAGGCATCTTGGCTTTATATTCTTCAACCTTAGTTGCTGCAGGTTTATTACCTACAGAAGTGGTTAGAAAAGCATGCTTAAAGGGGGTTGTTATCAGCACTTGCAAGTGTCTGATCCCTCATTGGCGTTTGAACGCCAGAACTGGGTGCTTTTTGGGCGTTTAACGCCAGGTTGCTGCCCTGTTCTAGCGTTTGAACGCCAGAATTGGCTGCTGAATGAGCGTTTAACGCCAGGTTGCTACCCTTTTCTGGCGTTTAATTGCCAGAATCATTCCTCTCTGGGCTCTTACTATCCTCAGAGGGATTTTGGGCAGTGAATTTGTTATCCTCTGTTAGATGTTCCTTTCTTGGCTTCCTGCTGCTTTGAGTTGAGGTATTTAATGTCTTTCCACTCCTTAAATGAACAGCTTGGCATTCTTCTATTATCTATGTAGATAACTGATGTTTTGTCTGATTCAATTATTTTTCTACATTCTGATTAGCATCTTTGGTCTTTTGTAGCATATCCTTAAATTCTGCTAACTGTTTTGTTATAGAAAATAGTTGCTGATTGAATTCAGCAACTTGTTTTGGAGGACTCACTACTTAAGTACAGATGCTGATTTCTAGCAATCGTATCTATGAGCTCTTGAGCCTCTTCAATTGTTTTTCTCATGTGTATAGATCTACCAGTTGAGTGGTCTAGAGATATCTGGGCCTCTTCTATAAGCCCGTAGTAGAAGATGTCTAACTGTACCCATTCTAAAAATATTTTAGAGGGGCATTTCCTTAGCATCTCTCTGTACCTCTCCTATGCATCATAAAGAGATTCACCATCCTCTTGTTTAAAGCCTTGGATGTCTAGCTTTAGCTGTGTCATCCTTTTTGGAGGAAAATATTGATTCAGGAATTTGTCTGATAACTATTTTCATGTTCTTATGCTGGCTTTGGGTTGGTTGTTTAACCACCTCTTAGCTTGGTCTTTTACAGCAAATGGAAACAACAATAATATGTAGACATCCTGATCCACTTCCTTATCACGTACTCTGTCAGCAACTTGTAAGAACTATGCCAGAAACTCAGTAGGTTTTTTCTGTGGAAGACCGGAATATTGGCAATTTTGCTGCACCATGATAATGAGCTGAGGATTTAACTCAAAACTACTGGCTCTGATGGAGGGTATGCAGATACTACTTTCATATGAAGCAGTAGTGGGGTTGGCATAAGACCCCAGAGTCCTTCTGGACTGTTCATTTCCACTTAGGTCCATGATGGAGAAAGAGAGATGATGTGAATTGTGAATAAACAATAAATATTTTTATCTTTATTTTTTTTTGAATACCGAATAATAAAATAAAATAAATGAAAAATTGAATGTGAGTTTCGAAAATTAAGAAGAGATAGAAAGTGGTTAGGTAGTTTTGAAAAAGATATGTCCTAAAATTAAATATACTTGTAAGAAAAGAAAAGATTTGGAAAAAATATGATTTAAAATTTTAAAGATTAAAACTTTCTCAACAAGAAAATACCAAACTTAAAATTTTTCAATCAAACTAATAAAATGGGACAAGTAATTCAAAAATTTAAAAAGAAAAAGGATTTTGAAAAATTTTATAAAAAGATTTTTGAAAAATATAAAAAGAAATATGAAAAAGAATTTATTTTGAAAAAGATTTAAAAAGATAAATTTTAAAAATTGAAATCTTGACTTGACTAACAAGAAACTACCAAATTTTAAAAATTTTGACTAAGTCAACCTAAGAAATTCTAAATTGATGAGTAAATAAAGGAAAAGATATATTTTTTTGAATTTAATGAGGAAAGTGAAAAAATAATAAAATGACACCAAACTTAGAATTTTTAGACCAAAACAAAGAAAACAAACAAGAAAACTTTAAATGTCAAGATGAACACCAAGAACAAATTTTGAAAATTTAAGAAAACAAAAACACAAAGGATACCAAACTTAAAAATTTTTATACTTTGGACACTAATAATTCAAAAATGCATAAGAGAAACAAGGAAAGACACAAAACAAGAAAAACTGAAGATCAAACAAGGAACACAAAAATTCAAAAATATGAAGGAAAATGAAAACATGCAATTGACACCAAACTTAAAACATGCAACTAGACTCAAACAAAAAACTCTAAACCAACAAAAATAAAGTATTCCTAATCTAAGCAACAAGATGAACCTTCAGTTGTCCAAACTCGAACAATTCCCGGCAACAGCGCCAAAAACTTGGTGCACGAAATTGCAATCACACTTTTACAACTCCGCACAACTAACCAGCAAGTGCACTGGGTCGTCCAAGTAATACCTTACGTGAGTAAGGGTCAATCCCACGGAGATTGCCGGCTTGAAGCAAGCTATGGTTATCCTGTAACTCTTAGTCAGGAGTTTAATAATAAAAAGAGTTTTGTTTGCAAAAAGTAAAAGAACATGAAATAAATGATACTTGTTATTCAGTAATGGAGAACAGGTTGGGGTTTTGGAGATGCTCTGCCCTCTGAATTTCTACTTTCCTACTGTCTTCTTCTCCAAACACGCATGGCTCCTTCTATGGCAAGCTATGTGTTGGTGGATCACCGTTGTCAATGGCTACCATCCGTCCTCTCAGTGAAAATGGTCCAGCTACGGTTCCCGTAGGGCTAATCATCTGTCGGTTCTCACTTGTGTCGGAATAGGATACATTTATCCTTTTGCACACTGTCACTGCGCCCAACATTCGCGAGTTTGAAGCTCGTCACAGTCATCTCTTCCCAGATCCTACTCGAAATACCACAGACAAGGTTTAGACTTTCCGGATCTCAAGAATGCTGCCAATTCTTTCCAGCCTTTACCACGAAGGTTATAATCCCATGGATTTGAATGCTCTGTTGTCAAGAGAAACAGTTAAACTCGTGGATCAGGAGCCCAAGAGATACGCACTCAAACTGTTGTCCAATGACTACGTTGAGCTCAGATAGAACGAAAGTGGTTGTCAAGCACGCGTTCATGGATTTGAGAATGATGATGAGTGTCATGAATCATCACATTCATCACATTGAAGTATGAGTGAATATCTTAGAATAGAAGCAAACATAATTGGATGCAAAACAGTAGTAATTGCATTAATCCATTGAAACACAACAGAGCCCCCACCTATGGGGTTTAGAGACTCATGCCATCAAAGATACAATATGAAATGTAAAAATGTCATAAGTTACTAAATGAATCTCTAAAAGTAGTTTTTATACTAAGCTAGTAACCTAGGTTTACAGAAAATGAGTAACTAAGTGCAGATAGTGCAGAAATCTACTTCCAAGGTCCACTTGGTGAGTGTTTGGGCTGAACTTTGAAGCTTTCACGTGTATAGGCCATTCTTGGAGTTAAACGCCAGCTTTGGTGCCAGTTTGGGAGTTTAACTCCAGTTTTTGTGCCAGTTCTGGCATTTTACGCCAGAAAAGTGTTTCTGGCTGGCGTTTAACGCCAGTTTGGGCCATCCAATCTCGGAAAAAGTATAGACTATTATTCATTTCTGGAAAGCCCAAGGTGTCTACTTTTCAACGCAATTGAGAGCGTGTCAATTGGGCTTCTATAGCTCCAGAAAATCTACTTTGCGTGCAGGAGGGTTAAAATCCAACAACATCTGCAATCCTTTCTCAGCCTTTGAATCAGATTTTTATTCAGGTCCCTCAATTTCAGCCAGAAAATATCTGAAATTATAGAAAAATATACAAACCTATAGTGAAGTCCAGAAATGTGATTTTTGAATAAAAATTAATAAAAATATAACAAAAAGTGAATAAAACATACTAAAAACTATATGAAAACACTACCAAAAAGCATAAAAAATATCCGCTCATCATTCGGTATGACCAGAGGACGGATCCGAGTTCATCGGTGCACAAACCTTTGGCCTCGTCGAGCCGTTTCTTGATTCCCTTGACTATTATCTTGTTCGGGGACTCCACCTGTCCTTTTTTCTAGGAATGTTCCACTAAGCTGAAGTGGTGGGATATGTGCAACCCTTCCAAGAATTCTCTGAATTTCTTATCGTTGAATTGGGTTCCGTTGTCCGAGATTACGACCTAGGGGATCCCGAACCGGGTTATCATATGCCTCCCGAAAAACTTTCGGCATTGGTTTGCCGTGATGGAGGCTAGGGGTTCGGCCTCGTTCCATTTCGTGTAGTAGTCTATGGCGACGATGGATACCGTAGTTGTCCGGGTGCCGTGGGAAAAGGGCCGACAAGGTCGACGTCCCATGTTCCAAATGGCCGTTCAGCCGTTATGACGTTGAGCTGTTGCGGGGCGGCTTGGTGAAGGTCGGCATGTATCTGGCATTTGCTGTAATTTTTTACCAACTGCATGGAGTCCCTAATAACCGAGGGCCAGAAGTATCCAGCATGCATAACTTTTTGGGCTAGGGTTTTGCCTTCGATGTGATGGCCGCAGCAGCCTTCATAGATTTCGCGGAGTATGTACTCCGTATCCCCCGGGCTCGACGCACTTAAGTATGGGTTACGAGAATCCTAGTTTGTACAGTTGTCCTGTTATGATAGTGTAGTTGGCGGCTTCCCTTCTTATCCGATTTGCCTTTTTAGGGTCTTCGAGTAGCACTCCGTTGAGGAGGTATTGTATGATAGGGGAGGTCCATGACTTCGGGTCGGAGATCGGTAGAACAATGTCGGTCGCGGTTGATACGGACAGCGGTCTGACGACCTCTGGTACGGGTTGTGAGATGGATCGGGGACCTTCGGGTCGAGGCGGATGCCGGATTTGTTTGATTGGAACAATGGGAGGTGGTACCTGCAAAGACATTTCAACGCTCAAGTCAGAATGGATCTGAGAAGTATAAGGTGTGTGGAGTGAATAACGTATCTGAAGGGGTCTGGGATTCCCCTTTATATAGGTGATGGTAATTATCTTATCTTATCTTATTAGGTTAAGATAAGTGAGGGATTTGAATTCGATTGTCAGTTAGGAATTCTAACGGGCCAATTTCAGACCTTTTAGAATGTCGAAATGGGTCGAATCCAGATATCTGAATTCGAAAAATACTCCAGATGCAAAATCCGTGACCCGAATCTATAACAGTTGTCAACGTCAGACCAAGTTTCATCCCTTTCCTTCTTTGCTTTCGTTTAAAACAAGATAAGGGCTAATTACTCTCTATATTAAATGGCGTATGGTTTAAATTAGCTACAAAATTAATTTCCGTAGGTATGTTGTGTCCAAGATACATACATATACAGGGGAGACACACGGACCCACATCACATTCAATCCAAATATCCAATATTTAAAAGGCACTATAGATTTAGTTTTTAGTATAACTTTTTCTTTTCTCAAATCTTCTATAAATACAAGGGCTAAATAAAGCTCGATAATTTATGTTATAATAGAATGCATCAAAGTTCTAAACATCGAGTCCGTTATTGATTCAGTAAAATTAGAAATTTAATAATAAATTAAGTTAAACTAAAATTTAACTGAATTGAATTAAATATAATAAAACATTTATATATAAAATATATATTTTAAAAAATTATATTTTTATTTTAAATTGATTAACCGCAAAAAATCGAATTAATTTATTGATTTTTAATCGATTTTTTTATTTTTAACTAATTTGTTTTTAACTAGTTCGTTGACAATTAATTTTTATTTTAAATCGAATTGATCTGACAGTCTATTTTTTATTAATCTAATAAAATTAACCGATTCAATCTACTTCTTGCAATAATAATATACATATAGTTTAATAAGATTATTCAAGAGAGTCCAACAACAACGCCAATAAATTATAGTTCAAATAGCATAATTTCTATTTTTTTATACTCATCTAAAAAATCGTCGGTTCGAATCTCCTTATCTTTTGTAATAATAATAAAAAAAGAGTCCAACAACAACCCTAACTATTAGGGATACATAATCACAACTTTTTCAATCCTAAATGTAGAGTAAAATTAGACAAAAAAATCAACATAGATTATATATGTGATTTTGCTAATAAATAATATAGAAATACTTATTAAAATATTGAAAAAAAATTTCATTCAATACACATACTAAAAATTAGAGGTGAGCACGGGTCGAGTTGGTTCAAGTTTAAGATTAAATTAGAATCGAACCAATTGAATTGTAATTAGTTCGGTTTGATTCGAATTTGTATTTTTTTATGTGTGTTTCCAAATCAAACCAAACCAATTAAAAATGGATTGGTTCGGTTTGAGTAATTGGGTACCCGATGAAATAGAAATTCATAAAAAAATATAAAAAATAACATTTTTATCTTAAAAATTCTGTAAGTACAATAAATATGTAACATTAATAGAAATAATCCAAACATGTTAAACACCAAATACATTAAAAACTGTTACGGACCCAACCTCTGGATCCCACACCTGGTGTGGCCCCCGAACCCGGCTCGGGTTCGGCCTACTTCGTCCTTCTAGAAGGCCCAAATCGGCCCCCTACAATCTCCAACCAATATTCAAATTCAAATATCTCCCTTATCTTAACCAAATAAGATAAGATAAAATAATCACCATTACCTATATAAAGGGGAGTCCCATGCCTCCTCAGGTACGTCACTCATTCCTCACACATATACCTCTCAGACCCATTCTGACTTAAGCTCAAAGTGTCTTTGCAGGTATCACCCCCATTGCTCCAGTCAGACGATCCGACCACCGTTCTTACCCGTAAGTCCCCGATCCATCTCACAACCCGTACTAGAGACATCTAGTACAAAAACTAAACACATTAAAATCCAAACGTATTAAACACTAAAGATATTAAAATCTAAATATATTAAAAAGTATATAAATTTTTTTAATTTTTATTTTTTTTATTTAATTAATATATAATTAGATCTGTGGATTAGTTCGGATTCTGCACTTTTAAAACTGTTACTCGAACTAATTGCTAAAGAGAGTTATTAATTTGGTTTGGGTTGAATCCGATTATCCGTTGATTCCAGAACTAATTTAATTAGTTCGATTTGGATTCGAACGAGTAATTGAGTATAAATAAAAAATTTAAATATAATTTAATAATTTTATTAATATATCATCTAACGTTTATTTAAGTATATATGTTAACGAGTTAAGGAATTTTTTTAAAAAAATATTAGAATCAAATAAAGTACCATATAAATTTGAGTAAGTCAAAACTAAATGAGAAATAATTTTAGAAATTAAGCTTCGTTTATCTTAGAAATTAAGTAGCTATTTCAGAAACGAGTTCGTGCAAGACTGTTTACATCTGCAGCAAGAATTTGTTATATGTAAAAATTGTTGTGCTATACATAAAATTAAAATTTTTATATTATATCGATAAATTTAAGAAATTTTGTCTATATTATACTTGTGGTATATAGCTGGTCTTAAATTTGGATAAAAGAGGAGAATTGTGTTAGATCTTCGACAACCAATATAAAGATTTAGTCGGATCTTCATGACATGAATCAAAGACGTTATTGCGCTAAAATTAGGTCGTTGTCTGGAAGTAACACGCTGTATGGCTCGAGTACAGTGTCAAATGAGCAAGAGCCACTGCATCAGTGCCCGGATGTAGTATTAAATGAGTAAGGGTTCCCGCATTTTTCGTGAACGGATGAAGGTAAATAAGCTAGTTCACAAAGTAAAAGGTAAAGGTCGGAACGACAGAAGGTTGAGATTTGGGACATGGAACATAGGCATTCTAACAGAAAAATTCATGGAGGTGGTGGACACCATGACAAGGAGGAAGATTAACATTATGTGCCTACAAGAAACAAAATGGGTTGGTGCAAGGATTAGGGAGTTGGATATTTTCAGTTTCAGACTTTGGTATACAGGAAAGTTGACAAATAAAATGGAGTTGGTATTATTGTGGATAAGCAATGGAAGAAGGACATAGTGGATGTCAAGAGGGTGGGAGATCGGATCATCTCTATCAAACTTGTGGTGCAGAGAGGTGCTTTTCATGTGATTAGCGCCTATGCACCACAAGTGGGTTCGGACGAACAATACAAGATAAGGTTTTGGGAGGATCTAGAGAATTTGGTCTAAGACATACCTTTGAGAGATAAAATTTTCTTAGGAGGAGATTTAAATGGCCATGTTGGAAGAGAAGTGACTGGGTATGGAAGTATTCTCGGAGGCCATGGTTTCGGGGTAATCAATGCCGAGGGTAGGACTATTTTGGACTTTTCTCAACCTTTGACCTTCTCATCACAAATACATGTTTTAAAAAGAGAGACGAATATCTTATAACCTATAAGAGTGGCATGACAAGTTTTCAAATCGACTTCTTCTTGTTGAGGAGAGTCAACCGAAAATTTTGCATTAATTGTAAAATTATCCCGGAAGAGATTTTAACAACACAACATAAGATGCTCGTCATAAATTTTCTCGCGTTGAGCAAAAGTTGAGAAAAAGACATCATACAAAGAATCCAAAGATGAGGTGGTGGCGGATGAAAGGTGAAGAACAAAGAAGCTTTCTAAGACGGGTAGGAGAACAGGTAAATTGGGATGGAAATGAAAGCGCGAAAGAGATGTGGAGGAAAATGGCAGAAGTTATTAGAAGAACAGCAAAAGAAAGTTTTGGTGAATCTAAAGGGATAGGACCAAGAGACAAGGAGTCCCGCTGGTGGAATGCGAGTGTACAAGAAAAGATAAAGATAAAAAGGGAGTGCTTTAAAGAGTGGTCTTTATGCCGTAATGCATATAATTGGCAAAAATATAAGGCGGCTAAGAAAGAGAAAAAAGTGGATGTAAGTGAAACAAGAACAAGAGCATATGAGGGTCTCTACCAGTTTTTGGGCACGAAAGAAGGAGAAAAAAGGTATATATAGAATCGTAAAGAGCTGTGAAAGAAGAACAAGAAATTTGGATCAGGTTAAGTGCATAAAGGATAAGGATGGATATAGGGTGGCAAACGGGTCTAAACCCGTCGGGTTGACCCGCGTAACTCGCCAAAAAAAGGCGGGTCGGGGTGAAAATTTGGGACCGCTAAATAACAAAAGCTCGCCTAACCTGCACCGCTTAAACTGTGGGCTTTGGCAGGGTAGGGCGGGCTTCTCCAGCGGATTTAGTGTTTTTTTTGGCAAGGGGTATTTTTGTAATTTTTGCCCAAAATCCAACTTTCCCTAACCTAACTTACAAGAAAATGGAAATAAAAATTGAGTGTTTTGGATTATATTTATTTTGCTTTGGAGATAATATTTATAAATATATTTTGGATTATGTTTATTTTGCTTTGGAGACAATATTTATAATTATGTTTTGGATGAAAACTTGGTTTATAATTATGTTTATTAGATATTTATAATTACAAAGGCTTTAATGTTTGTAAATATAAAAATTATAATTTTTTTAAACCTTTAGAAATTATAAATTTATTAAAATAATTATGAAATTATACATATTATTAAAGAGGAGATTTGGCGGATTTAGCCCGCTAGCCCGCAGTTATGCGGGACGAGGTGGGATTTTAGGACTGCCTCACTAGGTGGGGGTGGCCAGCCCGCCTTTATCGGACTTTCGGCAGGGCGAGGCGGGCTTTTCCACTTGCCACCCCTAGATGGAGAGGTGCTGGCTCAAGAGGAGAAGATTAATGAAATGTGAAAGAGCTACTTCTACGAGTTGTTTATTGGAGGACATAAGACTCTTTCGAGTCTTGGTTGGTTATGCACAAGGAAAGAAGATTAAAACTTTGACTACTATCGAAGGATTCGAGACTGCGAGGTAAAAGAGGCTCTAAAGTAGATGAAAAATGGCAGGGTAATAGGACCTGATAACATCTCGATTGAGGTTTGGAAGGGCCTTGGAGGAAAAGGTATCCATTAGTTAACCAAGATTTTTAATGAGATTTTAAGGTCAAAGAAGATGCATGATGAGTGGAGAAAGAGCACCTTGGTACCTATCTACAAGAATAAGGAAGATATACAAAGTTGTGAAAACTACAGAGGGATCAAGCTCATGAGTCATACCATGAAATTATGGGAAAGGGTGATAGAATGAAGGTTGAAAAAAGATACACAAGTAACAGAGAACCAATTTGGATTTATGCCATGCAGATCCACCACCGAAGCAATATACTTGTTAAAAAGGATGATGGAGAGGTATCATAGTAATAAAAATGATCTATATATAGTGTTTATTGATTTGGAAAAAGCATACGATATGGTGCCTAGGGAGGTCTTATAGAAGGTTTTAGAAAAGAAGAGAGTAAAAATCGCATATATTCGTGCAATTAAAGACATGTATGATGGAGTCACAACTAGTGTGAAGACTCAAAGTGGTGTGACAGAGGAAGTACTCACAAAGCACATCCAAGAGCCTGTGCCATGGTGCATGCTTTTTGTCGATGATATCGTTCTTATGGGAGAGTCAAGGGAAGACCTAAATAAGAATAAGAAGTTGGACTTATCGAGAGAAGCTCTAGAAGTAGTCTGCGCATAAGCCGTAGCAAGACGGAATATATAGAATGTAAGTTTGGTTTGAGAAGGAAAAACCCTAGTATAGAGGTGAATATTGGAGAAAACACCCTACGAAAAGTTAAAAGTTTTAAGTATCTTGGGTGCATCATAAAGGATAATGGAGAGAGTGAACGGAATGTAAATCATAGGATCCAAACAGGTTGGTCAAAATGGCAGAGTGCATCTGGTTTTATGTGTGACAAAAAGTGTTTTTAAAACTTAAAGGTAAATTCTATCGCACTGCTATAAGACTGGCTATGCTTTATGGTACAGAGTGTTGGGCGGCCGAAAGAGAGCACGAACATAAGCTAAGTGTGACAGAGATGAAGATGTTAAAATGGATGAGTGGTCATACACGATTGGATAAAATAAGGAACGAAGATATAAGAAAGAGAATTGGAGTAGCACACATTGTGGAAAAGATGGTAGAATTGCATCTCAGGTGGTTTGCACATGTGAGAAGAAGACCGACAGAACACCCAACCAGGAGAGTGGATGAGATGGAAGATGAACAAGAAGTGAAAGGCAGAAAAAGACCTAAGAAGACCATCTATGAAGTGGTCAAACGAGATATATATGTAAACGATCTTTTTGTAGATATGATACATAACAGAGTTCAATGACATCGTTTGATTTATATAGCCAATCCCACCTAATAGAACAAAATTTATTATTGTTGTTGTATATCGATAAATTTATGAGATATGTGAAAATTTTTATGATACATACAAAATTTTTTGTACTATATTAATAAATTTTATATTAAATTAACAAAAATTTATATACGATAAAAATGCAGATAAAACAAACGTGTATTTTTTTTTTGAGTTTGTGCCAATTTAATTATAAAAAATATTTATACTCGTAATATCATCGATATAATAATACATAGAATGATAAAAAGGTAATTTATTATATAATTTTAAAAAGACACCCAAACACTTGACATTTATTTTTAGAGACCAAAATACACGAAGTTTATTATTATTATATATAAACCGGAAGCAATAAGTCAAACACTAAAACAACGAGTAAACTTCAAGTAACCAAAATAAAAAATATTATTCGTATCCTACAATTAATAATTAATTTTAATAATTAATTTTAGTGTACATATAATATAATTTAACAAAAATTATCTTTAATAACAAATTTGTAGTAATAATAACATAATAATCATACAAGTTAATTAGCTAATATATAATAATTAAAAAAATTGACTTCCTATCGTTACTCAATTAATTAACATCTTTCACTGTTTGAGAGATATGAACCAACGCATGTCGATGAAATATTTTTCAAGGATTAGTGTAAATAGTCATGCTTCTGTAATGTTTAGGACCAAATTTTTTAGGTATTGTGTATCATTTTTCCGTTTTTTTCTTTTTTTATTATAGAATGTTTATAAATTTTAAGTCTTACAAGTATTTTGTTTTTTCCTTTTTCTTATAATCTGATCTCATCCTATTTGCATCGCCAAGTAAGCTTGCACAATAATTAATAAAAAAGACTAAGATTTCATTTTGTGAATTTGTTAATTACTGAAAATATTTTATTTGAAATAATAATGACAATTAAAAATAAATATTATAATTTTAAAATTATTTTTAACAATTATATAAATTACAAAAAAAATAGTTGTTAAAAATGATATATTTTTTGCGGTTATAAAAAGGATATTACTGGCGTAGGTATGATTGTCGATAAAATTTTTTAGTGATAAAATATAAGACGAATCATGTCTAATTATTACAAATATATTAATGGTTTTTTTTAAATTAAAAGAGGGCCTCGAATAGACAACTTTTAGTTAAATTAAAAAAATTATACTATCTAAACTATAGATCGTTAATTATTAATGACTATTTTTATTAACGATACAAACAGAATAAATATCTACTAAAAATGTCTTTTCTAATAATTGTACCAACTAATAAAATGAAGCATAATTAACTAACTCAATATATATATATATATAAGAACAATGAAATAGAGGGATTAAAATATTAAACCAACATGCATAAATGCAAAATACAATGGATGGTTCAATAAATACGTCATATTTTCATAATGTAATAATATGAAAATCCATATAAAAAAAGATCAGCCTCAGAAAGAAAACGGTGGGCGCTGTGTTGAATTATGCAGTGTTATACCAGTCTGATGACTCATCTTTTTCTCTCTTATTATTATTGGGGTTAGGGGTAGGGGCAACGGCAGGGATTTTTTATTTTTAAATTAGTTAAATATTTTATTTAGTGAAATGTACAGCGCTTAAAACCTTTATCATTTTAAATATAAAGAATAGAAGATAAATAGCACTTTTTAATTTTGATAGGGAGAGAAGATTGGAGTAAGACGCGTATATAGAGTGTATGCGTGTTTTATCTAAGTATGGTGTCAAGGAGGAAAAAATCAGATGGTGAAAATTGAAGCTGTCTTATTGGACAGTCCGATTTAAGAGTGACAAAACGTACGGTTCATGTTGTGTCATTCCCGCCATGTGTTGCGTATGAGTTGCTCTCTACGACCCACACCCACCCTCCGAAATCACTTTCTCTATCAACCCGGTAGCCCCATTCTCTCTTTTTCTTTGTTTAGCAACTTCTTTTTTCTCTATATTTATGAAAAAAATTATAATGTTATAGAAACAAAAATATAAAGAAAAAAGACAAATAGGTTTCTAACTTTTTAAACTTTTGATAAATACATTCTTGACAAAATTTAAATACAAAAAAGTCCCTGACTTTAACAAACGAAGGACAATTTAGTTCTTCTATCTATTTGCCTCTCATACATCTAACGGAACTGGTTGACGTGGCTAAAACGGTGTCCAGGTATCCGTTACGGTGCCACGTTGGAAAGGGAAAAAAGTTCGAAGGACAAATAAGTCATTGACGTCATTTTACAAATAAAGTTCGAAAGACAAATAGGTCTTTGAGAATTTTTTTTTTCAAAATTAATAAACTCATTTCCTAAATTCTCTCATCTACCTCTCTCCATTTTTATATTTCTCTCTACTATTTTTACTTTATATATAATTATATTTTATATTAGTAATTTAACAAACCAAAATATATTATCTGCAGATATATTGGTCTTCTTAGTCAGAAACTTTTGTCAACTTACGACTTTTTTGTAAAAGTAGTTTGATTTTATAAATCTTTTGTGTCATGCATAATTTATACTGTTAGAACAAAGTGAATTATAATTTTTTTAAAAAAATTATTCTCGTAATGTTATTATGGATAAAAATACTAGTTCTAATATAATACACAAATGCACTAATGCTAACTTAATACATGAATGATGCACAAATGAACTAATGCTAACTTGATGCATAAATGAACTGAAGCTAACTAATGCCACTGGTATGATGAAAACTGAACTAATGCAATTTAACAAATTCTAATATAATACACAAATGCACTAAAACTAAACTAATGCAATTTAAGAAAAAGAGTAGAAACATAACAGGCCCAATTTCTACAATTTTAATACAAATAATTTAAATTGTAGAATAAAACAAGTTAACTAAATTTCAAAATACAAGCATAATTTTATCAGAAATTATTTTTAATATGGAAAGAAAATTGGTGTTTTGGTTGAATATTGACATTTGAAGTGTATTACAGTATTGTAGAAATTATTCAACACGCCCCCACGTGTTGGCTAAGATGCTGCCACGTGTTCAACACGCCCCCACGTGTTGGTCAGAATGATGCCACGTGTTCACCATGCCCCCACGTGTTGCACCACAACCCCCACGTGTTGACTTCCCACAAAAAAAAATTCACACATCTATAATTACACTACATTCTCCCATTTTCAACAAAAACACCAATATTTTTTTCATACAAAAAAAACTAGCCTAATTTTATAAACTAAATTCTCATAATAGAAGCATAATAGAAGTATAATGAAAAAAAAATTCTCAAGGACCTATTTGTCCTTCGAACTTTATTTGTAAAATGACGTCAAGGACTTCTTTGTCCTTCGAACTTTTTTCCCCTTCCAACGTGGCACCGTAACGGACACCTGTACACCGTTTCAGCCACGTCAGCCAGTTCCGTTAGGTGTATGAGAGGCAAATAGACGGAAGGACTAAATTTTCTTCCATTTGTTAAAGTCAGGGACTTTTTTGTATTTAAATTTTGTCAGGGATGTATTTGTCAAAAGTTTGAAAAGTCAGGGACCTATCTATCTTTTTTCCAAAATATAAAGATGTTGATCGTCTTGAACTTCATATTGTTAAATATCTCTGCCATCTTGATTATATAAGTTTATTTTTTAAATTTTTTATATTTTAGAATTATAATTATTATTCTTAAATATATATATGTTTAGATGTAGTTAGAGAATATTTTAATCAATAATAATATTTGAGTTAGACTAATGTGATAGATTAATAAAAAATACAGGTTTAAAAATTTATATAATAATTTTAAAAATTATAATTTTAGAAATTATAATAATTTTTTGTAATAATGTTAGGAATTTTGATTAATAATTAGGTTTGGTAAGATATAATATATCTGTTTTTTGGTAAAATTTATTTGTTTATTATTAGCTTTTTAATTGACATAAATATGTTATTATAGTTGAGATTTTAATAATAAAGTGGAACAGTTAAGTAAGAGTTGAAATTATCTATTAGTTATTATTATTAATAGTATGTTAGAAATTGTAGTTAGTGATATAGGAATTATTATCCGGTAGTTAGTGATATAGAAATAATTTGTAGGATTATTAATTAAATTTAGAAGTTAAATTATTATTATTTGAGAATTCAGTAAACTGAATTTAGTAAAATTATTTGTTTTAATTAGATTTAGTAAAATTATCTATGATAGTTGTGTGATTTCAATTAATATGTCTTGTTTAGTTAATTGTAAAAGTCTTTTAATAATAATAGTTAATTAATTGATAGGTTAGTCATAAATGATATTTACTAAATTAGCTAATTAACAAAAATTTTAACATAAGTTTAATAAATTAGTTGCTCTAGTTAAAAAATTATTATCTTTTAGTAGTAAATTAGTAATTGTTAATGATTTGATTAATAATTTGTTATGCTTTTATAAAGTTCACGGTATTTGACATGTGATCATCCATTGCCTCTGAATCGGTACAATGATGTTAGAATTTGGTTGAATTAGTCTCACATTGCTTAGGATAGCAAATGGAGTGGGTGGCCTAGGCTGTAAATATGAGGCTAAGTTCTCTATATTTTTTGCACCAGTCGGAAACACTTAAAGCTTGTATCTGACTTTTCTTTTCCTCTATACCTTTTGATTAGAGAGTGTTGTGAGGTGTAGTTAAATATTTACTTTGAGAGTGTGGGTGTACTGGAGTGCCGGTGTTAGAGAGAAAGAAGTCTATGTGTTGTAACAATTTTCACATATTGATATTCTCTGGTTGTCATTTGGCAACGCTCGTGGTTTTTTCTCCAGTAATTGGAGTTTTCACATTAAATTCTTGTATTGTGATTGTGTCTATTTTATTTCTCTGTGAAAGGTATTTTCTCAAGGGGGAATGGTGTATTATTCCCAACAAGTGGTATCAGAGCTTCGGTTCGGTGGGATTTATTCTTAGTATGCTCCGTGGTTGCAGCCTAGTTTGACCTTCCACATCAGAAAAGAATTTTGTCCTGTAGCTTGAGGTTGATCTTTGGTTGCTGTTGTTATTGCTGAAAGGCAGTGTGACACTGTGAGAGTGTAGTTTGAAAAGGTTCTGGCTAAGGAAAGACCTGGTATTTAAGTGTGTCCATTGTGACCCACTTCTTTTTCTTGGGGACCCTTTCTAGTGTACGGTCTACAGTTGAGTTATACTATTCCAGTATACGGTTGCAACAATGTCAGGATATTCAAGTGTTGTGAAGCTTGAAATAGAGAAATTTGATGGAAGAATCAATTTTGGCTTGTGGAAAATACAAGTCAAGGATGTGTTGATACAATCAGGTTTGCACAAGGCGTTGAAGGAGAAGATCTCTGGTATGAAGGATGAAGAATGGGAGGAACTAGATTTGAGAGCTGCAAGTGCTATTCGTCTGTGTTTGGCTAAGAATGTTCTTGCAAATGTGCAAGGAATGAAAATAGCCAAGGAACTTTGGGATAAACTCGAAGGGTTATATCAGGCAAAGGGCATCTCAAATCGGTTGTTATTGAAGGAGCAGTTCCATAATCTACGCATGGATCACAATGTGAAAATCTCTGACCATCTTAGTGCTATCAATGGTATTGTCTCTAAATTAGAGGCAATTGGAGTGAAAATTGATGATGAAGATAAGGCACTGAGGCTCATATTGTCTCTTCCTTCTTCCTATGAGTATATCAAATCTATTTTAATGTATAGGAAGGAAACTCTGAATTTTGAAGAAGTTGCCAGTAAGCTCATTGCTGAAGAAAGAAGAATGAAAATGAGGGTAGCACTTCATCAGATTTGGCGCTTGTAGCTAGAGGTGACAATTATGGAAAAGAAAATCGTGAAAGGAGTGTAACTTGCTGGAAATGTGGAAAGCCTGGGCATGTAAAGAGAAATTGTCCAGGTAATGCAGTTTCAGAAAAAGGCTCTCAATCTGATACTTGCAATATTGCTCTCTCTATGAGAGAAGATGATGTTCTCTAGAAGACAAGAAGTATCCTTATGGTATTACCGCACTGCCATGATAAGGATAAGTTGTGGCAATCGGGTCCACAATTGCACACGGGCATTGGTTGGCGTTGAGATGCAAGGTGTGTGGCGGAGGTATGTCGATGGCTGAAGAACTTCCAGGAAAAGCCAATTTAGAAGTTGCACCATGAATTTTCAGCAAGGTTTCGATCTGTACCAAGGCGAAATGCTTGGAGTGGTCTAATTCCAAGTGAGTATACTTTCATGGTGGAGTATGATAGTTCTCTGAACTATGATTGTCGGTATAGACAATGGCAACAAAGAATTGTCGGTGTTGACTATGGAAGCTGAAGATGTGTGACTATTTCAATCAAGGTGGAGATTGTTAGAATTTGGTTGAATTAGTCCCACATTGCTTAGGATAGCAAATGGAATGGGTAGCCTAGGCTATAAATATGAGGCTAAGTTCTCCATATTTTTTACATTAGTTAGAAACACTTAAAGCTTGTATCTGTCTTTTCTTTTCCTCTATACCTTTTGATTAGAGAGTATTGTGAGGTGTAGTTAAATATTTGCTTTGAGAGTGTGGTGTACTGGGGTGCCGATGTTAGAGAGAAAGAAGTCTATGTGTTGTAACAATTTTCACATAGTAATATTCTCTGGTTGTCATTTGGCAACGGCCGTGGTTTTTTCTCCAGTAATTAGAGTTTTCACGTTAAATTCTTGTGTTGTGATTGTGTCTATTTTATTTCTCTATGAAAGGTATTTTCTCAAGGGGGAATGGTGTATTATTCCCAACAAATGATAAGGTGTAGAAGCTTTTACGATTTACTGATTTTTATCATGTTTTTCAGTTTGAAATAGTTCAATGTCAGAAAGCTCTAGTAAATGCTCTATTCAAAAGGTGGCACCCAAACACACATACCTTTCACCTTCTGGTTGGTGAATATGCTGTGACACTGAAAGATGTAGTTGTTATTCTTGATCTTCCGACAGACGGTCTTCCAGTCATAAAAATTTATACCACGACGACAGTCGTACCATAAATATTTAATAAGTAAAATTAAAATTAAAATCTATCTAAAACTTATAAATCAATCATATCAAAAATTTAATACTAACTTAAATAATATTCATATATCGAAGCAATATTTATAATATTAATTTATATTTTAATATTAATACAAAAAATCATTTAAACACATAAAACAAAAGTTAATTAAGTATATTTTCACATGTCACGTACTTGTATTCATATATTCAGAAAATTTCGGAGTATGCATAGCTTTCAAATTCTAAACTCGCATGAAAGATGGCTCCTCAAATAGATGTTCGTTTACCAATGCATTTGTCACGTCTATCACATTTGCCTCCATAGTGCCATCACCTTGATTTTCATCTCCCTCTGGATCAACAACTTCGTAATTGCTTTTGAACTCCTCCTCACTGTCACTATTGTAATCTTCCTGTTCAATATTTCAGTCGACTTCAGATTGTTCGAATTCAATGTACAACTCGATGAATGAGATCTGAGTGCGACTTTCAATATACATTGAAAACATCTCTTGCATACTCGCTTCGTCAGTTATATATTTGGTTTGAAATTGAACGAATTCACCAAATGCCGGTATGGATATCTGTATAAAATACATGATATTTTCCTTGACATCTCAGAATCTATCTTCTAACAAATGACACCTTTAAGCTCTTCAAATGAGATTGTGAATGAAATAACAACATCAAATGGATTTTCACAAGTAAATTTTACTCCTTCAAATGTTTGTAACAAAATTTGACCAAAATAATATATTTTTAATAGGACTCTATCATACATTTCTCTCACTCGCATAAATAGGAACTTCACTAACAAATTTTTTTAGTTCATACGAAAGAAGAGAGATACAGGAGCTGAGGGAAGAAGAAGAACAAGCAGAACAAGAAGAACAAGAAAAGGAGATTTAAGAAGTGGTTTACAAGTTACACACACTTATATATATAAATCAGACCCAGCGATTAGTTATGTCTGATTTAAAATATATATATATAATAATCAACTCGGACCGTCCGATTTGATTTTCGCAGAATAAAAAAATTACATCAACATAGAAATTGGACGATCCAATTTCCTAATCCAAAATTCAAATTCTCGTTTTCACACAAATCGGAGCGCCCAATTTGTGGTCAAATTTTTTAAACAACGAAATCGAATGATCTAAATTCTTCCTTCATTGTTTCAACTAAAAGCTGTCCCACACCAATGTTTAGCACCCATATTCTCCATATCCATACACAACACACAAACTCTTGGCATATCGAAAAATTGAGCCTATAAATAAGCACGATGTATCTAAGATGTGTAATACCTTAAAAAAATTATTTCGGTACATTCGAGATATACACAAAAAAAATTTAATTTAATATACTCAAGATAAATGTATTCATTTTATTTTATCTAATTTTATTTAAATAATTTAAAATTTAAAAATTACAAAATTTAAAATTTAAAATTTGAATAAACATAATTAAAATTAACAAACTTAATTTAATTCAATACAAATAAACATACTCGTATTATTGTAATCATATAATTAATTAAGAATTTTGTATGACTAATTTTTAAAAATTTGTAATTATAAATATAATAAGACGAGTATATTTATTTGTATTGGATTGAATTAAATTATTAATTTAAATTATATTTATGTTAGAGAATAATTAGAATTAATTTAAATAAATTAGTATCATTTATATTTATATAACATATCTGTATATTAATTATAGAATTGTGTAATTTTATTACTTTCAAACATGGTATCAAGAACATATATTTTTTTTCCATGTAAATTTGTTTATAGCCCATTTCTTTCTTCTCCTCCAGCAGTGTTCTTTAGCCTCGTTTTTTGATCCTCTCCCCACGCTTTGGTTTGTTACATCCGTCACCACCATGTTCTTCTCGTCGTCGTGATTCCAACGCATTCAGATTTTCCGTCATCCGCCGCCAGACGCGCCGCCGCAAGATGCTGCCACGACCAGTATTTTTCTCCTTCTAGGTTCATCTTGTGCTGTCGGATTGGGCTCCGCGATCAACGGCCCAATGCTCTCTACGTGTCGCCCGGCATTTGCTCTACGTTGACCCGGCAGCCCGCACCTAGACCCAACCCAGTCCGACTGTTAACCCGCATTCCAGCTCACTCGCGAGCGTGTCCTCCCCCTCCACTCAGACGTCGCCATGTGGCATCTATCTGCTGACATGGATGTTGACGTGGAGCTGATGTGGCAGATAGTGGGATCTTCTCTAAGATTTTTTGGTGAGCTCTTTCTGATTCTGCACTCCGATTTCTAATATTCTGCTCCAAAATTGCAGTTTTCTCTCCTTTTTTTGATCTCTGTGTCTACAATTACAAAAAAGTCAGATGCTTTTGCTGTCACAGACAGAAATGGTAAATTCTGTCAAAACTTTTACTATTTAGGACACCTCTTCTCCGATTGTCCTTCTGTTGAATGTCGCATATGCTACCAAAAAGGTCACATTAGCTACCGTTGTTCACAGCTGTTCTGCCATTGTTGCAAGCTCTCAGGACATTTAATTACTACCTGTCCTACTCGTCCACCACGTCTTGATTAACTCAAGTATCATTCTCATCCCAACTTCTCCAAGATTGTGCCTGCTTCTACTATTGCTGCTACTACTGAATCTACCACCTCTGCTCCTCTCAACACGTCTTCTGTCTCTCTATCTGATATTACGTTTCTTCTTCAGCATCTTCTTTCCCTTTCTGATAATACTCCTGCTACTTTTTTGACTCCTCCAGATAATTCTAAATGGTATTTTGATTCTGATTACTTTAATCACATGTCTCCTTTGCGTCATATTTTCTCGTCTTTGTCTACCATTACAAATGCACCTTTTGTCAATACTACTGATGGTTCCCTCTTGCACGCGACACACAAGGGTCCTATTTCTCAGTAAACTCTCACTCTCCCTGATACTTATTATATTCCCACATTGAACTTTAATCTTCTATCTGTTGCTCAACTTGTTGACCTCGATTTTGATGTTAATTTCTCCATTTCAGGTTGTCGTGCACAGGATCGTTAGACGAGACAAATAATTGAGACTGGGCGTAAGATCGGAAATTTGTTTGAACTTGAAAATATTTATTTTCCTCTTGAGACAAATTTCTGTGCTACTTCTTCTCCATCTACCTTTCACTTGTGGCATCACCGTCTTACCCGCAGCTGCTTTGGAAAATTGCGTCCTCTTGTTTCTCAAGGTGTTTTGGGTCAGGTTAATACTGAGTCTTTTGATTGCATTTCTTGTCAAACTGCCAAACAACCTACTTTATCTTTTTCCAACAATTCATCTCTTGCTTGCTCCCCTTTTGATCTTATCCACTCTGATGTTTAGGGCTGCGCTCCTACCACTTCTATGGGAGGGGCTCAGTATTTTGTCATTTTCAATAGTGATTATTCCCGTTTTACTTGGGTTCATTTGATGGCGAATCGCCATGAGTTACCTCAAATTTATATTAGGGATAAGTACTTTTTTCGTCCCCAAGGTCTGGGGTCGAAATCAAAATCGTCCCCAACCTTTTTTTCTTATTAAAATCATCCCCAACATTCAAAAACACTTTAAAATCATCCTTTTCTGAATTTTTGGACCAAAATACCCTCATCATCATCATTCTCCTCTTCACCTTCCTCACCCCACCACCTCCAT
>NC_029772.3:29186196-29203543 GCF_000817695.3 Arachis duranensis | reverse complement strand
GGGGAGAGGCGAAGAGATGCTGATGGGTGTGGGTGGGGGTGGGGTTTTTTTTTAATTTTTATTAATAGTTAAGGGTAATTTGGTCCAAAAAAATAGAAAAGGACGATTTTATAACGTTTTGTAACATTGAGGATGATTTTAATAACAAAAAAAGGTCGAGGACGATTTTGATTTTGACTCCAGACCTTGGGGACGAAAAAAGTACTTATCCCTTTATATTACTTTTGCTACCATGATTAAAACTCAGTTTTCCAATGTTATTAAAGTTTTTTGACGCGATAATGCTATGGAGTACTGTGACTCCAAACTTTTAAACTTTCTTGCAGAACAGGGTACTTTGTCTAAGTTTTCTTGCGCTGATACGTCTTAACAAAATGACCGAGCTGAATGCAAACACCGTCAAATTCTTGACTCTGTTTGTGTAATGCTTATTTCCTCTTTGTGTCCTGAGCGTACTTGGGGTGAAACTGTTTTTACTGTTGTTCATATTATCAATAGACTTCCTTCTTCTGTCCTTGGTAACATTACTCTCTTTGAGCATCTTTATCATACCTCTCCAGATTACAGTTCTCTTCGAGTTTTTGGTTGTGTCTATTTTGTTCTTCTTCACCCTCATACACATAGTAAACTTGAACTTCGGGCTTGCATGTGTTGTTTCCTTGGTTATGGCACTGAACATAAGGGTTATCATTCTTGGAATTCTCTCTCTAGACGTATTCGTATATCTCGTCATATTGTATTCTGGGAGCATCACATGTTTTCTAAGTTTTCCTTATTTGAGTCCATTCCTCCTACTCAGTCACAATTTGTCACTAACCCCAATGTTGATCTTTTTTCTAGTGATGATTCTACAGGTTCTATCTCAAGTAAACCTCTACAGTCTCCTGCTCTTCCACCTTCTCCATCTTTCGATGATTCCAGACTGGACGATGATCCTACTCCTACTGTCATGCTTCCTCCTTCCACTAGTTCTTCTAGGGTAAGAAATCCACCTCCTTATCTTCTTGATTATTATTGTTTTTCTACTATTCTTCATCTCCATAAACCTAAGTCATTCAAAGAAGCATCCACAAATCCATGTTGGTAGCAAGCAATGCATGAAGAAATTTAGGCACATGAAAAAGCATAGTTCTTGTCAACTTCTCGTACTACTTAGATGTTGATTGGGCTGGTGATCCCACTGATCGTCGTTCCACTACTGGTTATTGTATGTTTCTTGGCGACTCTCTCATTTCATGGCGAGCTAAGAAGTAAACGTTCACTGCCCGATCAAGCACAGAAGTTGAATACCTTGCTCTCGCTGTCACTACTACTGAGGTTGTCTCAATTCGTTGGCTTCTCGAAGACTTGGGTGCTCCTCAGTTGTCCCTGACTTATATTTTTTGTGACAACCGCAGTGCTATTCAGATTGCTCTATAATGATGTGTTTCATGAATGCACCAAACACGTTGAGATTGATTGTCACTTTGTTCGACAACATATCCTTATTAATGTTGTTTGTCTCATTGCTGTTGGAATATTGGATCAGATTGTTGATATCTTTATGAAGACTCATTATCCGACTCGTTCTCAGACTCTTGTATCCAAACTCAAGATGGTATTTTTAGCTTCCACTTGACTTTGATGGGGGATGTTAGAGAATAATTGAATCAATTTAGATTAATTAGTATCATTTATATTTATATAACATATCTGTATATTAATTGTAGGATTCTATACTTTTATTATTCTAATTTTTCTAGCACCTATATATACCTTTTGTACATTGTACTTTTACACACAACTTGAATAATACACTTTTTTAAATTACTCTCTTGTTTCCAATAATTTAAATTAAAAAATTATAATTAAATTTTAAATCATTTAAATAAAATTAAATAAAATAAAAAAATAAAAATCAAATTAATACCATATAGATCGTAACATTATATTGATATACCAAGTCGGATTGATTTTGTACATGTCTGACATACCGCCTCAATATGGTAGGCTTTGAGCCGATGAATCATTGAATAAATTTAGTTCGTTAGACTTATTATTAAAATCACTTAGCATAACACTAAAAGATTTTGCGTATTTATATGATTATATCTGTTTTAATTTATTAAACAAATTTGACTGGACATAGTTATTAAAATCAATTAATAATAGTATTGAAAGAATTTTGTGTTTGTATCTGTTTTAATATTTAGATGAATTTTATAATTTAAGCACAATTTTAAAGTAGTAAAATTTGTGGTTTAGGGTTAATTTTGTTTATGTATTTTATTTTGGTGTGAGATTTTGTGTTTAACTCTAATCTATCTCTTCTTAAAAAATATATTATAAAATTAATCTTAAAAGAGATGAATGATAAATTAAATAACCTCACGAATAATTTAAAAATTATGACAAAAATTCTAAAGTTATACAAACAATTTTTCGATTTGATTGGAATTTTGGTGCAAACATTTAGTTTATTTAGAATTCTAGTGCATATAAAAAATTAGAGCAAAATTTGAGCTCTAATTTATTTTTTTATTTTTTTAAAATATTTGATCATTTACAAATAATAAAATAATATTTACTTGATGTTCATCAAATTTTAAAGATAAAATTATTTTATTTTTTTAATAATGTTTATAAAATATAACATTAAAATCTGATCTTTAATTTTTTTTTGAAAATATATATTTAATATATTATTTTTTGGTTATGTTTTAAAATATTTTGAGAACTTATTTATTATTCGTATATATCAAAATTATTTTTGTTAGCAATATAAAATTTCAGGTCCTATATTAATAATATATCTTGTAAAATAATATTAAATTTAACTCTAATAAATAAAAAAATAAAGATTTAAATTCAGTAGTATATTTTAAGAAAATAAATTCAAATTTTACTGTAAGAGTTTTTTCAGTAAATTATTGATAAATAATCTAATAAATCATTCTTATCATTACGAGTGTCTTTTTAATAAACATTTAAGGAATATGACGATAAGAATAAAAATTAGTTAATATATTTTTATTTATAAAACTCTATTTTTTATATAATTTAAAATTGATAGTTATTGAATATTTAAATTTAAAATAAAAAATAATTTAAAAAAGTTAGTCGACATTAATGGGCCGAAAGAAAATTCTCTCCATAGTTGAACTATTATGATAATAAAGAATGTTAAAGGATTAGAAAAATGTATTATTTTTAGTCGGTAATTAATCAATAATATTAAAAAATATGGACTAAAAATATATTATTGAGTTACTAGACTAAAATTATTAAGTTAATGACTAAAAATACTAATAGGAAACAATAAATCGTCTTTCAACTTTTGTCCTATTATAATTGCTTATCACGCTCCAAAGACATGTCTTAATTTTGGTAGAATAATAACATTAATATGTAATGCTGGAATATTCACCACTGAAATAAGTGGCAGAATGGTAGATTTATGAGAAAGGTTCTCAGTCATAGTTGCTGTGGTCCGTAACTTACATGATAGCAACTGTTCACAAAGTCACAGGCATCCTCTCTTATACTCTTCAATTCTCTTCCCTTTCCTCTACTCTTTTCTCTTCTCTCTCTCTCTCTCTCCCTCTCCCCTCTTAATAATAAGAGCAGGAAAAAGTAACACAAACTTTAGCTTTGGCGTTAGTTAATCTCAAGCATCAAATATTTAATATCCTTTATTTATGTCAAGGTAGTTATATATAAAATGGCTTCACAAAGAGCATTCTTTATTTATTTATTTTGTTTGTTTGTTTGTTTAGTTTAATGATTTTCCATTACTATTCTTGGGTGCATGCTAATTCACTTTATTTCGAAATGTTCATTTCCGGATAAGTTTAGATTATGGGTTTTTTGTTTACTTTTGGATTAAAATAATAGTGCATGCATGTATCATGTATATTTATGTTTATGCCTAAGCTTTTTTAATTTTGATCATCTTCTTTTTTTTATTATTATTATCTTTCTGGGGTTCTATAAATTTTCTGGTGTATCTACCTGAAAAGAAATGCTAGCTTTGTCGCATAGTTTTCTTCTACTATATCCGTTTTCTCATTATTCAACAATAATTTTTGAGTGTTTTTTTATATTTTTTTAATTTTTCTGTAAGATCTTAATCAATCACCATGGTCTTTGTCTTATTGCTGTTCTGTTGAAACTAGAAAGTGTCATCAACATATGAGATCTTTACACACTACAATATGTTCTTCATTATTATCTGCTATAAGCTTCATAAGTATGCAATAGTGTTTCTACTATAGTTCCTTGAAACAATTGATCAGTTAACTTAATTTGCAGAAGGAATTGGATTTGGATGGTGGTTAAGAAGTGATATTGATCTGTCATCACTTTCTTCTTCTGTGGGGTGCGGCGAAACGATGCCAAGCAAGCTATGGTTTGCACTGTCAATGATTTACAACAATGGAAGGATTTCCCAAAGGGACTCAAGGTTCTTCTCCTTGAAGGAGACGCCACTTCCGCGGCCGAGATAAAACCAAAGCTTGAAGCCATGGACTATAATGGTAGCAACAGCTAGCCCTTTCTTTTGGGATCCCTTCTTTCTTATATTGTCTAGGCATGTCTAATACTAAATTCATCATTATACATTAGACTCTTTTTTGTTGCAAATATTCCCACTTTACCTTAATTAGATGGTTAAGGTTGGCCACCATTTCTAAGAAATCAAGAAACATGGCTTTATATAGTCCTAATATGGTTCTTTGGGAAACTTTGGTCTAAGATTTTAGATGCTCTGAAAAGAATATAAAATTCGATTGAATGCCTTCTTCTTCTTCTTCTTAAAATTTTCCATTTTGATAATTGAGCCCATTATGTTAATTTTCTTAGTAACTAAGACTCGAAATTTTCTGTGCAGTTTCTGCTTTCTGCGACGAGAATGAAGCCTTATCAGCGATCTCAAGTAGATCCGAAAGCTTCCACATTGCCATAGTGGAGGTAACAAACTTTCATTTATCACAACAAATTATAAATCATAATCGTTGTAATTGTGAAGTTCAAATAGGAAAGGAACATAAGAGAGGGATGCTGTCTTAATCTCTTTGTAACCACGTGCATTTCAATTATTATTGCAGGTGAGTATAAACAGCGGCCAAGGAGGTTTCAAATTTCTTGAGAATGCCAAGGATTTGCCAACCATTAGTAAGTAAAGAAACCAAAACTATTTTTCATGGCATAAGCACTCTGTTTTCAATGGCACTGACAAATGAATTAATTAGAAAAAATCATTTCCAAAGTAAGTAGATAAAAATCATTGCGAATTTTCCTTTTCAGTTTTCACCATCACTTTATGCAGGTCTAGGGAAATCGGGAAAATTGTAAGCTTTTGATTTTTGTGATTGTTGCTTGGATCTGTTTTTCATATGGTGAAAAATTCTTTTTCTCATTGAGCAGTGTCATAAAACCATTTCTCTCAAAAGCTTAATCTAACAAGAGGTCTTGCGCAAAAGCCTTGTCTAGGTTTGCGTGATTTTTTTTTGCATAGGCATTTTTTCTCCTTTTATTCTTTCTTTTGCGGTCAACAAAGGATCCAACTTTAGACTTTTAGGTCATAGAAGCTTTTCTCGCAAAAGTGATTTCATGACAAGAAGCTTTCACCAATTGATCAGTGTCTACAATGGAACATGACATTGGAAGACTGTTAATTTTCTAACCAATGATATTAACATCTTTTTGTGCAGTGACTTCAAACGATCATTGCCTGAGCACCATGATGAAATGCATAGCGGTAATATTTCGTTTAATATCCCTGATTATCCAAATATTCTTTTAGCAAAACAATTTTCTATTTCATTGGTTTGCCACTATTTTTTGCATTGCCGTAATTCATGCTTTTGGTTATCTTTTATTAATTCTAGACCAAATTTGATCTTCTCCATTCAAATTAGTGCTTCATAAAGTTAGCACATTTTCATGTCTGTTCTGCTTGTGATGCTCAACTCTTGACTCTTCGCTTCACTCTTCTCTTTAAGCTCGGTGCAGTTGAGTTCCTTCACAAACCTCTCTCCGAGGACAAGCTTCGAAATATATGGCAGCATGTGGTTCACAAGGTCTGTTAATATTTTGTAACACTACATTTCTCAGAGTAAATAGACAAAAATATATGTCTAAGAGTTTGGCGTATATTTTTGCCCACTTCAAATTCTTTCACATGTACTTTTGTTTTTGATTATTAGTATATAATATGAGCAAAGTGGTTTCTGATATGGTTGAAACTTGAGCAGGCATTCAATGCTAGTGCAAGTGTTATGTCCGAATCGCTAAAACCGGTCAAAGAATCTGTAGTATCCATGTTGCAGCTCCAAACAGACAATGAACAACAAGAAAGTACATATACTGATGATGATCCTGATCCTGGAAGCGATAAGTATCCGGCTCCATCGACCCCCCAATTGAATCAGGGATTGAGATTGATGGACGATGGCGATTGTCCAGAGCAGACTAATTGCTCAATAGAAAAGGAGAGTGGGGAACATGATGGAGAAGGAGAATCGAAATCCGTCGAAACTACATGTGAAAATTTGAATTCTGAAAGTAATAATCCTAATGAACCAATGAACACTGAAAAGACTTTGGTCAAGAATTTAGCGGAAGGTTCTAGAGATGGGAACCATGATAGTTCTGTTTATAAGCATACAAATGATAAGGTTCTTAGCAGCGATGATGGTAATACAAAATCTTCAAATAAAGTGGATTCATGCACGTTGAAAGCTCATCGGAAGAAGATGAAAGTAAGCTAATCTATGACTGTTTGGTCTTATTCAAATAATGTGTTAGATACATGGATATTACACATAGCTCTGCGTTCATGAAGTTGTTAAAAGAAATTTTGTGATGCAAAAGTTTCATATTCTTAACCAATCTTTATCTGGTTGTGTTAAAATACTCTGTCATATTGTTGAAACTAAAGACAATGCGGCAGCTTAGATCCACAAACAAATTATAATCAAACTCAAACATAGCATGGTTCTCAAACTTTTGAAATGTAATTTCTAAAGTTACGTTGCTCTATCACTTATGAGTTTGAATAAATACTTCAGCAAAAGTATATTTGTCGTTTATTGTTGTTTCTGCCATATTAAAAACTGTTTTGATGCTTGTTTCGCGTGTCAGATAGACTGGACACCCGAGCTGCACAAAAAATTTGTGAAAGCGGTGGAACAACTAGGCCTTGACCAAGCTATTCCATCTCGAATATTGGATCTAATGAAAGTGGAGGGACTGACAAGGCATAATGTTGCAAGCCATCTTCAGGTCTTGTGCTCATTCAAGTTTCAAGTTTTCTCTTCTTTTTCCCAAAACTGTATGCATGATGCAATGTCTTTGATGCGCTTGGATGAACATGTTGCATCACACCATCCTAATTACTGAATGGAGAAAGAGTTGATTAGCTTTTAAGATTCCAAGAAATTTGATTGTATCTTTGTTTTCTTTCATGACTCTAATCTTATACCAAATTAAACCAAGTGAATCATACATTGAGTATGACATAGTCAACAATTTTTTCCACCTTCTTTTAACAGAAATATAGAATGCATAAGAGACAAATATTGCCCAAGGAAGAAGGTAGGAAATGGCTAAATCAAAGGGATCAAATGCAAAGGAGCTATTGTCTTCAACAACGACCAATAATGGCGTTTCCACCACCGAATCATTCCAATCACACCCTTTCGCCAGCTCCTGTGTATCCAGTGTGGAGGCAATCCGGCGGCCAAGCAGCAGCTATGCCGGTTTGGGGCCCTCCTGGTTATCCTCTCTGGCATCCTACAGAAAGTTGGCACTGGAAGCCGCTTCCCGGGGTAATAACAATGTTGCTTAGAATTCAAGCTACCTTGTACTCTGGATTCTTATGTAGAAACTATGAACATGAATGCAATTCAATCTTACTAGGTAACCAAGAAGGGTCTAACCAACAGCAAGCCAACAAATATTTTTGAACTGCACTCCATACTAATTAATTGTCATTAATTAGTGATTATTTAAATTTTATTTTTTAAAAAATACATATTAATGATTATTAATTGCAGTTGTTTAAAGTTGGTTGGCTAGGAGTTGTTTACCTATACTTTTCCAATGCCATTTGACATGTTATGTGTTTATCTCTTGAAGTTGCAGATGCATGCGGATGCATGGGGATGCCCGGTTCTGCCACCTCCTCAGGCTCCTCTTCCTTGCTTTTCCTACCCTTTGGTGAGTACAGTTCATCTTTTCTAGTTATTCAAATTGTTTACAGTGTGAAGAAAGGCTAATACCGTCGCTTTCGTCAAACGCAGAATGTTCCCGGCATGCACCATACTAGTGCTGTGGATTACAAGTCTATCATGCCACAGAGTTCCCTTGATCTTCATCTGGTAATGCAAAATTCTTTCTCTTTCTCGGTTTCTTTCTTCTTGATCATAGTGAAAAATGGGAAGTCACAGTTTCTGAATTCTCGTTGGCCTAGACTTTAGTTGATGTACATGTTGTGATGAAACTCTCACTCTGCTTGAAACTCATTTAAGATTAATCTATTAGAAAAGGAAAAAGAAGAGTTGAGTGCTATACGCTTGATTGACAGAATGTGCAACACGGTTCATTAGTTCTTGGTACATTATATTCACGTTTAATACTAATCATGTATTTTACAACAATCATAGTTAAATTTCATTTATAATTGCCTATATAAAATACACAATTTTAATACATTGTAAAGAATTTTTATTTAGTTGGCCTAACAATGACTACTTCATATCACATACTATACATGATTATTATGATAACATCGTATTCAATGATAATGTAAAATAGTTAAATATGACATTATATGAAAATTAAATTCTTAACTAAATTGCTTGTAAAGTATGAATTTCCTAATGAAACATGCATTTATTGCTGAATCACATGATTTTCCAACTCTTAATCATTTTAAAATCGGAAATGGATCCTCTCAAAATTTTCTTTCGATTGATATTGTTAAAGGAAATTTTATACCATCAACATCTTCTTACATAATTTTTTTTCTCCTACTTAAAGAATATATGGTGAGAGATCATATTTCATCACAACAATTGAGAGAAAAATAAATTGAGAGGAACCATTTCCCCTAATATCCAACCATGAAATGCTCAGAAGTCCAATTCTAACTCATAAAAATGCGTTTCCATGCATATACACGCGCCGCAGGCCGAGGAGGTTGTTGACAAGGTAGTGAAAGAAGCAATAAGCAAGCCATGGCTACCATTACCCTTAGGCCTGAAGCCTCCTTCCACAGATAGTGTGCTGGCCGAGCTTTCGCGAAAAGGCATATCGACCATCCCTCCATGTAGCAAGGGGTCCTAATCCATGCTGCGCCATGTGACGGCGGCGGCTAGCCACTCTTAGCTGGAGCACTAATTCCTGATGCTGACCAACTCCACATGGATGGTCCATTTGTAATTAATTTTGGTTTTCTCAGCTATATCGGCTAGGAGTTGGACTTGATATGCAGTGGTAAATGTGGCACTTGGGGACCATTTTGTTTGTTTTTTCTGCCTTTTTCCCCGCTAATTTTATCCCCAAACCACTCTTGCTGAGGGCCTCTCCTATGCTACTACTGTTGAGTGTTTATGTCAGGCCATATTAATGTATATTATGTTGATGCACATGCAACAACAAAATAGACATTGTTCTTAATCTCTTAATCTTAGAGAGACATGATATTTGTACATCCAAAAGTAGGGTAGGGTGTCCGAGACACCTTATCGTCCAATAATCCAAAGATGAAAAATAAGTTTTATTAGGTGTTAAACAAAAAAGGGGGACCACATTGATCTTATTAATGTTATCTTGAACATGTTTGTAGATATGTTTAGGTTTTAATGTATCTTGTCGGTTCATTATTATAAGAGACAATGCCCTAAATAGGTGTCTAAACACATAGGATTGAATAACATTTTTGTACTGAATTTCAAAGATGGTGACTATGCAAGCTTATATGTTCAAACATATATTTCTCATATGGAACATTTTTGATATTTCAGGTAAACATAAAAGGTAACATTACAGCTGCATTTTATTAGGTGAACATCAATGAACATGAACATACATAACAATTATTTATGTAAATCATTAATAATTTCAACAGAAAACAAGAGATTAGAAATAAATGCAAAGGGAAAAAATAATGTGCCACAAGTGTTTTCATTTTAATGCAATGGAGGACACCGTATAAGAGCAAGTTGAATGGTTATGAAAGTGGCCACGTATGTGTTGATGCTTTAATATTTGTACAAGAAATTGTGGTTGTAATTTGTAAATAATAGATGCTGACTCTCAAATTTTGTGAAGGGGAATGTGGTGGGGCTGCGTGGGTTGTGAAATATGAATGTGCTTACTTTGTTGGGAGCATCTCAAGTCTACTACTACCCATGAAAGGGATAGGCAGGATGAGTTGGTAGGTATTAAATTGGATTGTGGTCTATAATTTTATTAAATAAATAATTAAATTTTTATATTTTTTTTAATTAAATCGTTAAATATTTTATTTTTTAATTAGGTATCTATTAATTAATAGTAAACATTGAAAAAGACGTTTACAAGTTATGAATTTATTATTATACCCATTTCTTTCACTTTACACAAAATTATATTCGCTTGAACCTAATTCTCTTCACCTTTTTCCTTTTCTCATCTTCTATTTTCTTCTGAAATTTTGTTAACATACATGGATGCAAGCCAACTCTTTTCGAAAGTTTCGAGTTCAAGAAATTTCAATAAAAAAAGACATCTATATTTGTGTGGGGAGGCAAATGTTCTATCTTTTTCGACAGTAATAACAAACTCCTCAAATACTCAAAAAAAAAAAAAGATTATAAATGATTGATGATTAGATATGTAGTTGTATTTCTGTTGGAAGTTGATAAGGGGAGATAATGATATGGGGAATGTGGTATTGAAGGAGCTAGTAGTGTCTGACTGATGAAGAGAAACTTAGCATTTGTAATTGGTGGTGGCTGGCACCAACATGAGAGAAGAGAGTTGCATTGGATCTCAGCAAACTTGATCATGAGTTCCTCTCACCACTAATACTACTATTAGTCGTCTTAGCCACTTTGTTCCTCTCCCAATATTCATCATCATCTTCGTTGTTGGTGATGCCACCACCAAATCTCTTCTACTTCAACAACCGAGATCCGTACCACTTGTGCTTTGTCTCACTGTCTGAACAACCAATAGAACCACCCACCAATCTGTCCAAACCCACCGTCCCAAGATCCATAAAGTGAAGAATGAGTGGTTGAGTTGAGTTCTAGTCATGACACACTACGAAATAGAAAAGTGAGGGAGGGAAGGGTCTTTTGCACTATGAGAAAGACGAGGAAAAAGGGAGAGGGTTATTTTGTCATTTTGAAAAGAGAGATAATCACGTATTTTGTCATTTTGAAAAGAGAGATAATCACGTTTATGGATTTACTAATTACTCGGGTATCTTTAATTTGAGAACAGAATATTTTCTTAACTTAAATATTTTCTTAACTTAAATATTTTTGTCACGATAGGAATTTAATTAAAAAATTAAAATAATTTAAAAATTAAAAGAAAAAAATATAGACATAATTATAAATTTAGTAAAATTATAATGATTAACAAAATAATTAAATTTTATTTTTATTCATTGTGATTATGATTTATGATTATATTTCAATTGTGAAAATATTTTATATACTCATTCTTTTAATAAGAAAAAAAATATTATCTGTTACGGATCTGGCCCACGGATTCCGGACCCGTGACCGAACCCAAACCCGGCTCCTTGGGCCAACCCGTCTCGTCTTTCTAGAAGGACCTGGACCGGTCCTCTAGAAGCTCCTAACTAACTTTTGAATTCAAACGTCTCCCTTATCTTAGCCAGATAAGATAAGATAAGATAAACCACCATCACCTATAAATAGAGGACCCAGGTCCCTCCAGGTATTCATTCATTCCTCATACCTTACGCCTCTTAGATCTATTCTGACTTGAGCGTCGGAGTGTCTTTGCAGGTACCTCCCCTCCTTTCCATCTGGATAGTCCAACATCCGACTTAACCCGCAGGTTCCCGATCCTCCTCCTAGATCGTATCAGAGACATTCTGTACATTGGCGCCGTCTGTGGGGACTTGCGACAGTCAAAACAGATGGAGGGTATCCTGGACGAAAATCCATCAAGCCAAGACGACTCCCGACCACGTCATCCGACCTCAGAGCAACAGGAGGTCACGAACCAAGCCCGGATAGCCAGCACTATCCACCGCACAAACGAGCACATGATTGCAGATCCACAACACCCCGAGAAAGCAAGGGACAAAGCAACGCAGATCATTCAGGATCTCTGCCTCCGAGTCCAGGAACTCGAAGGTAAACTGACCGACAAAAGAAAATACGCCAACGAACACGGAAGCCAGGCAACGTCCAGGCCACGATCCTACCGCGGAAGGTCGCCAACCCGGCAACACGATAGAAGAGACGGTCGTAGCACCTCACGCTACCACCGACACGAGAAATCGCCAGAACGGCGACACAGCAAAAAACACCACCGCAGCGCATCCCACGATCTGAGCCGTCAGCACGATTCGGACGAAGACCCGAGACGACGACACACCAAACGCACAAGAAACGACCACATCATAATGGGAGCCACGCCCTTCACGGAAAGAATCTTGAGAGCAAAACTCCCCAGAGGCTTCGACAAACCCACCGACATGAAGTACGACGGAACTAAAGACCCTCAAGAACACCTAACGGCCTTCGAGGCCAGAATGAACTTGGAAGGAGCATCCGACGCGGTCCGATGCAGAGCCTTCCCAGTAACCCTTGCCGGACCAGCGATCAAATGGTTCAACGCCCTCCCAAACGGATCCATAACCGGCTTCCACGACATCACACGAAAATTCATGGCCCAATTCACAACCCGAATCACCAAGGCCAAACACCCCATCAGCTTGCTAGGGGTCACACAGAAGCAAGAAGAATCTACAAGAAAATACCTCGACCGCTTCAACGATGAATGCCTGACGGTCGACGGACTCACGGACTCCGTTGCAAGCCTCTGCCCAACTAACGGGCTCATGAATGAAGACTTTTGCAAACACCTCACTACTAAACCAGTATGGACCATGCACGAAATCCAGAACGTCGCCAAAGAATACATCAACGACGAGGAAGTCAGCCAGGTCGTCGCTGCCAACAAACGGCAGCACGTCGCTACCCAACACGGCAACCCGGCTCCGCGTCACAATCCACCACCCAAAGAGAACCAACGAGACCACCTTAGACCAACCAACCGACCACCAAGAATAGGAAAATTCTCCAATTACACGCCCCTAACAGCACCAATTACCGAGATATACCACCAAATAGCAGATCGAGGCGTCATCCCCAAAGCCCGACCGCTCAAGGAAAGGACAGGAGGAAACAAAGCCCTCTACTGCGACTACCACCGAGGCTACGGCCACAAAACACAAGATTGTTTTGACCTTAAGGACGCTCTCGAACAGGCCATACGAGACGGCAAACTCCCAGAGTTCGTCAAATTCATCAGAGAACCAAGGCGTACCGACAGAGACAAGTCGCCAGAAAGAGAAGGACGCAACCCGAGAACCCAAAAGCTACTCCCTAGGGAAAACCCCGAAGAAGACCCGACCATCATAGTAAACGTTATCACGGGCAAAGACGTATCAAATAAATCAAAACTAACAATGAAAAAAGACCTCAAGATAATGGCCATCAGACACCACGACCCAGTCGCCATAGCCGACAGCACGATAACCTTCTTGCCGGAGGACTGCCAACACGGCACCTCGGCCGAAGACGCCCCCTTCGTCATATCAGCCCGAATCGGAACAGGGCTAGTAAGAAGAATACTGGTGGACACCGGCGCCGACTCCAACATCCTCTTTCGAGGAGCTTTCGACAAACTCGGACTCCGCAACGACAACCTCCAAACACACCGCCACGGCGTCACGGGCCTCGGAGACAACTTCCTCAAACCAGACGGCTCGGTTACCCTTCCCATCACCATAGGAACAAGCAATCAGAGAAAAACGATCTTATCCGAATTCGTAGTCCTAAAAGACTCCACAGCCTATAACGTCATTCTCGGGAGAAAAATGATCAACGACTTCTCTGCAGTCATCTTCACCAAATACCTCCTCATGAAGTTCAGGGCCGACGACGGCACCATCGGAACCATTCACGGAGACCGAGAAGTCGCAGCCGAATGCGACAACAATAGCTTAGCCCTAAGGAAAAAATCCCGGGACGCCGCCGGAATATTCCTTGCCGACCTAGATGCACGACTAGACGGCCAACCTAGACCGGAACCAGAAGGAGACATGGAAAAGCTACAGATAGGGCCAACCAAAGAGGAATACACTTTCATCAACAGAAACCTCCCATACGACCTCAAAGAAGAACTCTCCCAACTTTTGAAACAAAACAGAGACCTGTTCGCATTTACACCAGCCGATATGCCGGGAATAAGCCTCGACCTAATGTCTCACCATCTGGCAGTAGACCCCCTAGCTAAGCCAGTGGCACAAAGAAGACGGAAAATGTCACCAGACCGAGCCGCCGAGGTCCGAAAACAAGTTAAAGCCCTACTCGAAGCCAACTTCATCCGAGAACTCCCTTATACGACCTGGCTAGCCAACGTCGTACTGGTAAGAAAATCTAACGGACCTCAACAAAGCATGCCCGAAGGATGCCTTCCCCCTACCAAACATCGACGGGCTAGTGGATGCAGCATCCGGCCACCGATACCTCAGCTTCATGGACGCATATTCCGGCTACAACCAGATCCCGATGCACCGACCAGACGAAGAAAAAATAGCATTTATCACCCCGGACGGAACCTACTGCTATACAGTAATGCCCTTCGGCTTAAAAAACGCCGGAGCCACCTACCAGCGACTTGTTAACAAGATATTTCGCAACTTATCCAGAAACAAAATAGAAGTCTACATAGACGATATGCTCGCCAAGACGGAATCCGGTGAGCAACTAACCGACGACCTCAAGGTAATAATGAACACCCTGCGAAAACACCAAATGCGACTCAACCCAACAAAATGCGCCTTCGGAATGGAAGCAGGAAAATTCCTCGGCTTCATGATCACACAACGCGGAGTTGAGGCAAACCCAGAGAAATGCCGTGCCGTCCTTGAGATGACAAGTCCCAAAAACCTCAAAGAAATCCAAAAACTCACCGGCCGACTGACCGCACTATCCCGGTTCCTCGGGGCATCGGCCTAAAAGGCAATCCCTTCTTTCAAACTTATGAAAAAAGGAACCCCCTTCAAATGGGAGATAGAATGCGAAGAAGCTTTCCAACACTTCAAAAGGGTCCTAGCGGAACCTCCAATCCTCGCAAAACCTCAAACAGGGGAAACACTATACCTGTACCTCTCCATAACGGAAGAAGCAATCGCAGCAGCACTCGTCCGGGAAAACGAGAAAAAGGAACAAAAACCCATATACTTCATAAGCAAGGTCCTACAGGACACAGAAGCTCGCTATTCACGCTTAGAAAAGCTAGCTTTCGCACTCCTCTCGGCTTCCCGACGGCTACGACAATACTTCCAAGCTCACCCCATAACGGTCCGAACCGACCAAGCGGTCAAACAAGTATTACAAAAACCCGACCTAGTAGGAAGAATGCTAGCATGGTCCATCGAGTTATCCCAATTCCAGATCAGGTTCGAACCACGAAACGCCATCAAAGCGCAGGCCTTGACCGACTTCATCGCTGAAATGACTCCGATCAAACTCACCCCCGAACCATGGAAACTGCACGTCGACGGCTCATCAAACTCCACTCACGGAGGCGCCGGAATTATACTCGAAAACCAAAATGGGATCATAATTGAACAATCAATAAGATACGACTTTCCAGTATCAAATAACCAAGCAGAATACGAGGCCCTCTTAGCAGGCCTAAACCTAGCCCGGGAAGTCGACGCCAAGGTACTCGAAGTAAATACCGATTCCCAGGTAGTATGCTCCCAAATCAACGGGAGCTACCATACCCGGGATCCCCTACTCCAACAATACCTCAATAGAGTGAGTAAATTGAAGGAAGGATTCGAAAACATCACCATACAACACGTCCCTAGGGAACGAAACGCCAGGGCAGACCTACTCTCCAAACTAGCCAGTACAAAGTCGGGACACGGTAACCGATCACTGATTCAGGAGGTCGTTAAGTCGCCTTCCGTATCGATAATAATCAACACACATCTAACATCCTCAAACCGGGAGTCTTGGACGTACCCTATCCTACAATACCTCCTCGACGGAACCCTACCACCAGACCCAAAAGAGGAAAGGCGAATAAAAAGAGAAGCCGCCAACTACACCATCATAGCAGGACAGCTATACAAACGCGGATTCTCGCAACCCCTACTCAAATGTATCGAACCCGGGGACACGGAGTACATACTCCGCGAGATCCACGAAGGCTGCTGCGGTCACCACATCGGAGGAAAAACGCTAGCCCAAAAAATCATCAGGGCTGGCTACTTCTGGCCCACAATCATTCGAGACTCCGTACAGTTAACAAAAAGCTGCGACAAATGCCAAAGGCACGCCAATACCCACCAAGCCGCCCCGCACCAACTCAGCATTATCTCGGCAGAACGGCCGTTCGGCAGTTGGGGAATCGACCTCGTCGGGCCCTTCCCCACAGCACCCGGCCAACTCAGATATCTCGTCGTCGCCATAGACTACTACACCAAATGGATTGAAGCTGAGCCCCTAGCCTCCATAACGGCGACCCAATGTCGAAAATTCGTCTGGCGACAGATCATTACCCGATTCGGAATCCCCGAAGTCATCATCTCAGACAACGGAACTCAGTTTACCGACAAAAAATTCAGAGAACTCCTAGAAGGATTACGCATATCCCATCGCTTCAGCTCGGTAGAACATCCCCAAACAAACGGACAGGTGGAATCCGCCAACAAAATAATCGTTAAAGGACTCAAGAAACGGCTCGACGAAGCCAAAGGACTATGGGCAGATGAGTTGGGATCAGTCCTATGGTCGTACTGAACAACACCCAAACGAGCACAGGAGAAACGCCCTTCCGATTAACATACGGCGTAGAAGCAGTCATCCCAGTGGAAATCGGGGACCCCAGCCCCAGGAAAACGGTTGGAGGTAACGACGAAGAAGCAGAACGAGACCTCATTGACGAAGAAAGAAGCATAGCTCACGTCAAAGAGTTAGCACTTAAACAAAGAATCAGCCTAAGATACAATCACGGCGTTCTCCGACGAGAATTTGCGGACAACGACCTCGTCCTACGACGAAACGATATCGGTCCCCCGACCCCAGGAGAAGGA
>NC_029772.3:29167416-29186158 GCF_000817695.3 Arachis duranensis | reverse complement strand
TTTCCCTCACGAAGGGTTTTAACGAGGCCCAACCATTCAAATAAATTTTTTACAAGTTATTTCCACTTCATCTCCATTACAAGTCATTACCGTTTCTCAAACACGGAACAAAGACATGGCCATAACTGGAGGACTGATCACCCCCCAGGCCGAACACACGGATATCCAAAAAACCGACCAAACGACGGTCGACAAAAACGAGAAAACAAACGCTCAAATATACGAGAAGGCCCGAACGGCCAAATAAACGCCACGAAACGGATCATACAAAAAAGACCCAAAACGGCTGAAAATACCATTAAAAACAAGTTACGGCCCTTGAGCCACTAGGAATATTCAAAAAACAAAGTTCAAAACTAATTACAGAGAAACTACTCAATGTCGACAATCCGACCATCACGGACAGTCTTAAACGCTCCCATCACGGACACATCCACGCCAGGAGCCAACACCAAAACCTGTGCCTTCATCGTCTCCTCGGTAGCAGCAATGGCATCCCTAGCATCAGCCAACAGACCCGTCTTCTCCTTTTTCAAAGCTTCAACCTCAGCCTTCAGAGTTTCCGACTCGGCGAGAAGTACGGTAGCTTGAGAACCGGCATCCGAGGCACGCTTCCGCTCCTCCGCCAGTTGAGAAAGAAGCGAAGTCTCAACACCGGTAAGTCGGAGAATCTCCGCCCCGGCATCCTCTGAAGACTTCACCGCTTTCTCCTTTGCAGTATTGGCGGCCTCAAGCTCCTCCTTCAACTTAGTCACATCAGCCTGAGCCTGCCGAAGCTTCTTTTCCAACAAACCCACTTGGGCCATCACGGGATCAGCCTTCCGAACAACCACGGCAGAGCGAAGAAGGGCACGGTAAATCGACTTAGCCTGGAACGAGACGTCACAGCCATCAAAATATGACTCCGTTCCAGGCATCAAGTGCTGATCAATAAAACCCGTAGCATCAAAGCATCGGTCCATCACACTAGGTACCAAACCCTCCTCCTCAAAGGTCTCACTACCCGGCTCCTCAGGCCTGCTCCTCTTCCGAGAAGCCTCAGCAGCCGTCATCACGACGACCTCAGGCGAACCGGGAGGATCTTGAACACCAGTAGGCGCCCCCGAATGAACCACCCCCTGAGAGGCAGCCTGAGAGTCCACAGCCGGATTCGAGACAGGAGTAGATGGAGACGACGACCCCTCCTCCCGAACCAACGCTGCCTTCAGCCTTGCCAAAGAAGTCAGCCCGCCCGCCATCTCAACTGAAAGAAAAACAAGAGAAGAGTTAAAAAAAAAAACACACCAATATATGTCCGACAAGCCTCAGGATCCCCCATAACGTCTCGAGGATTCAATGGACGCTCGCCAAACAAATGCCACAAAACGCTGGCAATATCCTTATCCTCCCGAGACAAATCATCATAGGAGACCTTAGTCAGAACCGACGGTCCGGCACCGAAATTCCAGTACGTCGGAAACCGGCGCTCGCCCTCCAAAGTAAGCTAAAACGGGTGGTGCCCCCGAACGGGACGCACCTTAAAATACTCCCATTTAAATCCATGAAAAGAATCCTCAAACAACCCAAAAATCCGGCGATGAGGCTGAGCACGGAAAGACATATATCCTTTCTTGTGCTTCCCCTCCTTAGTCGGAAGAGTGCACAAGAAAAGAAAAAGAAAAACAGGAACCGAAGCCGGAAGATCGAGATACTGGCACACCAACTCAAAACACCGAACGGCTGCCCAGCTATTCGGGTGAAGCTGAGACGGTGCTACGGAGCACCGACTAAGTAAACCCTGAACAAACGGCGAGAATGGGAACCGCACACCAAGCCGAGTAAACATGGATTCGTAAACCCACATCCAGTCCGGCACGGTGGGCGAACGGAGGTTCAAATAGCAAACACGCTCGTCGGCATCAGGGAGCACGAGCTCGTATCGCCCCTCCTCTTCACCACCACCACAAATTGCCCCCTGGTCGCGGAGCCGTTGGAGATCACCCTCCGTCATCCGCGACGGAACACCCCATACATCGCTGGTCACCCAACCATAGCGATTGGGAACGCCCCTGGAAGGGGCTACTAGGGCACCCACACTCTCATTTCTCCGACGCTGCATACCTAAAACAGGGAGGAGCACCACCATCAGCCTACCAACTCTACACAGTAACAAAACAAAAACCTAACACCACTACCAAACCCAAACGCCGTGACCCACCACTACAATCAAGGTAAAAAACGGCGGTGCTCAGCCCCTTCCCCAAACTCAACAAAAACACCAAACACAATAAAAAGGAAACAGGCAGAACGAACGCATGGCAAAAACAGAACAAGCATGCACAAACAAGTATGAAAGAAAAAGACAAAAAATACCAACCTGGTAAATTAGAAGGAAGCTTGAAGAAAAACAGGAAAACAGGAAGAAGCAGAGCGGCACCAGAAAGCAAAAATCACCGAAGAGTTCTTTCAGAAAATGAAGAGTTCCTTTTGAGAAGAAAAAATGGACGAGGGAAATAAAACCAAAGCAAAACGGTTTCAAAAGGAAAGCAAAAGACACAACTAACCCTAGGCACAATGAAAGACTCACAGGGGCAAGAAAGAGAAAACCCCCCACAATAAATGCCCCCTTGGAAAAAGTAAACTAATAAATCACGCCTCAAAGGACGCAACGGGCGCAGCAGGCACGGAAAGGTCACGTCAAGACCAAAATACGGTCAGAACGAATCTTTTACCAAACGAAATCGAGAAACCGACCTCGTCACCGAACGAACACTCGACGAAGACGGGAGACACAATGAAAAATGTCTCACCTCCCAGCGACAAACCGACCTTACTCGCTCTCCCGCTACGGGGGCAACTGTTACGGATCCGGCCCACGGATCCCGGACCCGTGACCGAACCCAAACCCGGCTCCTCGGGCCAACCCGTCTCGTCTTTCTAGAAGGACCTGGACCGGTCCTCTAGAAGCTCCTAACTAACTTTTGAATTCAAACGTCTCCCTTATCTTAGCCAGATAAGATAAGATAAGATAAACCACCATCACCTATAAATAGAGGACCCAGGTCCCTCCAGGTATTCATTCATTCCTCATACCTTACGCCTCTTAGATCTATTCTGACTTGAGCGTCGGAGTGTCTTTGCAGGTACCTCCCCTCCTTTCCATCTGGATAGTCCAACATCCGACTTAACCCGCAGGTTCCCGATCCTCCTCCTAGATCGTATCAGAGACATTCTGTACATTATCTATTTGTCATTTAACGAGAGTTACATCTGTTGAAATCTTGTTCTAAATTACAAATTTCTTGAGAGTGAGGAAAAGAGTGATTGAAGCAGCAGAGATGAAAGAATGATGGAGAGAAACAGAATTTTTCATTGAATGAAAAATCTCAAATCATACAACAATCAACTTCCTATTTATAGCCTAACTATCTAACATAATATAAAAACTCTAAACTAACCAAATTAACTAAACAGAAGGAAAACAAGAAATTAATGGCATTTGTCAACACTAATAACATAAATTAACTTCTTTTTAGTTACAGAATGCTTCTAATTTTATAGACTTTATATGCATAATGTATATTTTCAACAACCCCTTTAGGCTAGATGTGTACAAACTATACATTCCTAACTTATCATATAACACTAAAAGATTCTCAGGTCAGGGACTTGTTGAACAAGTCTTTAATCTGCTCTCTGGATGGAATTGGTAGCAATTTCAGTGACCTATCCTACACCTTCTCTCTCACTTTGTGGTAGTTAATCTCAATATATTTGGTTCTTTCATGAAACACAGGGTTGCCGGCTATATAGCAAACTGATTGGTTATCATAGAACAAGATCATAGGTTGTTAGAGTTTGATGCCAAAGCTGTACAAAATATAAGTGAGCCAGATTCTCTCACATGTTGTCAATGCCATCACTCTGCACACATGATGAGTGCACGGGTGTTTGTTGTTTTTAGCTCTTTCATGATATCAGCGAATTTCCAAAGAAAAATCAATATCTAGAGACTGAGCGTTGTGTATCTAGGCAGGTGTCCAAATCTGAATATGAAAATCTCTTGAGAGTGAAGTCACACTAAGTGCCAAACAACAACCCTTTAATTTTGATGGTGCTTGCTTCAAGTACCTGAGTATGTGTAAGCTAGCCTTAAAGTGTTTGTTTTTTACACAGTCCAAGAGCATGCTAGCAACAAAGTCATATCTGTTCTTGTATTGGTGAGATAAGCTAATCATTCGATAAGTCTTCAATATGGTTTGAATTCTCCAAAGGTGTTCCTGAAGATTTTGACAATTAAATATAGTAATTTATGGGGGTGCTTGCTGGCTTAATTAGCATCCAAGAGTCTATACTCTTTTAATAGGTGAAGGTGGTATAGAGCTATGCCTTTTTTCTATTTTGTGCCAATTACATATTTAAAAAGAGTTTGGATTCTTCCAAATCTTTAATTCTAGGTAAGATTAAGTACGATTTTAGTCCCCAAGGTTTAGGCAAGAAATTTCATTCGTTTTTAACCTTTTTTCACATTTAAATTCGTCCCTAAAGTTTAATTTAATTTTAAAATCAACTTTTTTATTTAAATATTAAAATTTTATACCAAATTACTCCTAATAAAAAATTATAAAATAATAAAGAGAAAACATAAGAAAAAGAGAGTGTTTGAAGTTGAGAGAAAAAAAGAACCACACGAAAAAAAATGTAAATTTTTTTTTAAATTTATGAAAATTGAATTTGAAATGAATATGATGAGAGAGCTAAAATTTTTTCTCAGACTTTAAATAAGACAAATAGAAAAAAATATCCACATCCATTAGTCTAAGTACTCTAAAGAACTTCTAAAGTGTTCGATGTGAAAAATGCTAAGCCAATCCCGACTCTGATGCATCCATATCTACTTATGAAACTATAAATAGAGACATAATTGGATTTCTTCTATATTTCCTTGCTAGTAAACGAGATACCAAGATAAGTGTGGGTGTTTGAAGATTTTAATTTAATTAGATAAACTCATCTTAGAACTGTAAAAATATTCTCAAATGTCTTTGAAGGAAACTACCAATCTTGGGTTTTAATAAGAGAAAGGTTTATTGGGTCAGAAATAATAGAATACACGAATGCAAAACTTTAGATAGAATTGATAGGAAGAATATAAGTGGTACTTATTGTATCTTTGGAAGGTGTCTCATTAATGAACAAAATAACAAACAATATATAATAGCACTATCAATTCTTGAGGTTGAGTACTGTTGCAAACAAGTTCTCTAGATTAAAAACTCAGTTGAAAGATTATCAACTGAGGTACTCTAAAATTGTTATCCTTTGTGATAATACTAGTGTTATATGCATTGCAAAAAGAGAGTCTACAGAGTAGCATTTTTGTTGAAATTTGGTCAGCACTTAACATCAAAAGAAAAATAATTAATACTACACTATTATATGTCATCTCATACCATTAAAAATATTAATGATGGCTAATTGATGACTAAACATTACAAATTCTACTGGCCCCTAGTACTCCTCTTTAAAAAGGGAACATAGAACTCAAATTTATTAAAATTGAACTTTGGTTCGTTGATATCTTTACAAACCTCTTTCTTAGGGTAGATTTGAGCTTTTTATGGCTCTTTTGAAGATAAAAACTTATTAAGACATACATTTCTTTGTTATATGCTTCCTAAAAACGTCAGAAACTAATACAAAAAGATCTTATATCTGAAATGAACTTGTGATCAAGTGAGTTGAGAGCTTTGAACTTGAACTGGTCTAAGAGTATGTTTTTCGTCTAACTTATTAATCTTTTTCAACATACTTAAAAACCACATGTGATATAAGTATTCTTCGTTGTTTTGAACCATTCATTTATTATTTCTCGGTTATGTTTTTAGTGAACGATTAAGGTTTTAGAATCTTCAAAATTTATGGCCGAGGAGAGAGATTATTTATTTCTAGGATTGAATGAGTCATTGTTGGCTCGCCTATCTCTCATCCCTTCGCTTTTATATAAGGCTTGTTGTGTTTCATTCTATTTCACTCGTTTCTTCAAGCCTCAACGTTTGATGAAAATCTAGTTCTCACTATGACTATCTTAGCTGATTTTTGTGCTGTTTTTTGAAAAATGAATATATTTCTCCTATTATATTCTACCATGAAAACCCCAGAGAGTGATTATGTTCTTTCAAAAATGAGCTTTCGTTTGTCACGTTTTCTTCATTTAAACAAAGGTCACCTAATGGGGATCTTGACCTAATTTATAAGAAGCTCTCATCATAGGAATTAAGAGATATTTTGACAATCATATCTCCATAGGATTAATTTTCTACACTTCTTTCAATAACTCTTTGATGCTTCTTGCCTATATCAAGTCAATTCAAACCCTTGAAGAAGTAAGCAAAACAATGTTTGTGGACAAAGCGCTACAACTTTTTTTTATATCTTTTACCCTTAGATTACTCATTTCTTGTTCTTCTATCTTAGAAGAAATTTTTGTTTTTCAGATTGTAATATATGTATTTTTCACTCACATCTTTAGACCAAATATGATTCTTATAATTTTGAGACTTGTTTGTAATTTAATTGTATCATCTTAGTACAATCTCAAAGAACTTCGAAAAGATTTGTCAACTCAGTTATAAAAATTCAGAACATCTTTTTTGCTGCTTCACCTAGTGAATCTTCAAAGTTTATACTTTCGATCATTCCGTGATCCCTAGTCCTAAAAAGGCTTAAGGAAAGAATATCAAACATTTTTAGGTAAAGTTGTGATTTTATCTATGTCTTACCTAAGAACATTAAGAGAATATCTAAAGTTCTTACTTGGTAGAGTATCCAATTGAGTCATTTCTTAGCCTAAAAAGACTTGAGGCAATAATATCTAAGGTTCTTATATTGGTGGGATATCCAATTTGAGTTTTTCATGAGAAGACTAGTTGGATATCTAAGGTTCTAAGTTGGTAGGGTATCTAACCGAGCTAATTGTAGTCTGAAAAATGCTTGAAAAAAAATATCAAAGGTTCTTAGATTGTGTTTGTCGATGAGATCCTTTGAGACTGAATGCTCTGAGTTGGGTTCCTTTCAAAAGATAGATTAGGAAATAGCAAAATTAACCCTAAAACTAGCAGTCCCTATCCAAACTAGTATTGTGGTGCAATTTAAATAAAAATTATAACTTGGGAAGGCTCTCTCCAAATAATCAAGGTTCTGAAAATTGGACAAAAAACTAGCTGATTAGACTGAGACCTATCTGACTATGAGGCTCAAATGGTAAGCTAAAACCGTTTGTTTAAGAACCGTCCTTAAATCGCTAAATCACTTAGGAACTGGTCGGTTGGACCGAATAAAAAAGCAAGCATTTTTAAAATTTTCTTTTTTTATGACTTTTGTGTGGGTTAAGGGTGTACATGCAATGGGTTGGGTGAAGTCAGGTTTGTCTTGATCTGAACCCGATCCTAAATAATGACCGGGTCTATTTTTGAGACCTTTATCCGGTTCTAGACCCGATAAAATCACACTACTTTTGGGTCACATTAAAACCGGGTCTAGACCAGTGAAGTTCGGTTCTTAATAAACTTTATGTCAAAAAATTATGATGTACTTATTTATAAAGAAAAAAAATACTTGTTATTGAGAAGTTGATATCCATATTTGAACTTGAATTTGTCCATAAATTCTAATTTCATTGTTCTTTGATCTATTTTTAATTCAACAAGTGTGATTAAAAACAAAATAATAAGCTTATAATTAATATAACATAATATTGAATTAATTTAAAACATATATACCTATTTTAGTCTCCTTAAGGTGCACATGGAGTCAGGTGAAGTCGGCTTCGCCTGACCCGAACTTGGTCCTAAATAAAAGATCGGGTCTATTTTTGAGACCGTTATCTGATCCTAGACCCAGTAAAATCACCACCAAATTAGTTTCTAAAGTGTTTGGGTCCAAGTGTCTCTAACGAGCTATTCAAATTGATAACAAAAAAGACTTTTTCTTTATATATAACTAGTAGAAATTAGATGGGTCCACTAATATGCGTTAAATCAAATATTATAACTTTCTAGCATGTATATGTATGATCACAAGATGGATAGAGTCATAACAATACAAATAAAAAAGTAAAAATAAAGATATTTTGTGAGAGAGACTATTTAAGAGCTATGCAGTGTATGAGAGTGACTATTTAAGAGCTAGTGTTTATATAAAAGATGTATCATTAAATAGTTATACAATACATTTGTAGCTTTACTAACAAATTATCCATTCACAAACTATGAAAGATTTTCCTGTAAACAACATTGAGTGTGTGATTCTTTGGTATGCCAGGGTTGTCTCCTAATAATATCTTAATATGCTTACTATTAGTTATTTTTGATAAAATAACATATAATTGACCGTGTGTAAATATAGGTCTTGGTAGATAAAGGCCAACAACACCAAGAGTTTGTCTTTGAAATTTGTTAATTGTCATTGAAAATGATAACATGATTGGAAATTGACGCCTTGTGAATTTGAGTGGGACAGTTTCATTACTTGGAACCATGTTCATTCAAGGAATCAAAACGACTTCACCTGCCTTGCTTCCTGTAAGTATTGAGCATTCGATGACATGGTTACCGAGTTTCCTAACTTGAGGGCGAGTTCCATTGCATAATCCATTTGATTGATCAATATTTTTTAAAAGCATAATCGGAGAACAAATTTTTAACACCAATACATGTGGAGGGATACCAAAGCAATTTATGGAATTCAAAATGTCTAGACTCATTGCTCTAAGCTCAGATTCCATACTACCCTCTTTTGTTGCAAAATGTATCAGAGCTTAGAAATGTGCATTGATCACCGAGCAACATCGATAGGATGTAACTATTAACCTCGTCAACAACATCAATGGTGGACGAAAGAATAGTGTGACTATTTAGGTACCCATGTTTGAATATATCAGCCAATAGATCAGGGTAGACAAAATCGACCAAATCTTTGAATTGAAATGAGTCACTTGGCAATATGAGATGCTCTGGAATGCAGACAATTGACTCACCATGTAGGTTATCACCAAGTGTTCCATCGCCAATAGAAAGCAACCAATCTGCAAATTTCATGCCATTAAATATATTACCAGCTTTATTGGTACCAACAACTCGCATGTTTTATCTAAGTTGTATGACACACCAAGAATTCCATAGGTAAGAGGAGCTTATAGTTGCATGGACAATGTCGATCTGGTTCCATGTGGAATAACTGGCAACATTTATCTAAAGTTACTGCCTAATATAACTATTTTACTAGCAAAAGGTTGGGTTGCATCATGACCACTCGAGTACTTTATGAGGTCCCTTAGACATTTATCTAGCGCTTCAAAACAAAACTTATTAAGCATTGGAGCTTTGTCCCATATAATCAACTGGCATGAGCATATTAGATTACCAAGGGGACTATCGCGCTTGATATTGCATATGGAGTCTTTAGTTATGTCAAGAAGAATTTTAAACTGAGAATGAGAGGTTTTTTTAAAAGCAATGTTGCAATTCCACTTGATGCAACACAAAGAACAACATGACCAAGAGATCTTACTGTTGTGGAAAGACCATTCCATAGAAATATTTTTCCAGTACCACCAAATCCATAAACAAAAAATTTTTTTTGGCAAAGTACCGTTGACTATTCCCATGATGGGATTGAATGCATGACTTTGGTCGGTATTGAGTTGTAAGCGCAACTGCGTTGATTGAGTATGCAAAGATTCTAAGTTGAATACATGGCCGTCTACATAAGGATTGTGAACAATATCCAACAAAGATGAATGATCACTAAAAGGAATATCGGGATATTCTTTCAAAGAGCGACCATTTGATTGCATCAAAGCTTCTATCTTTGCAAGTATATGAGATTGAATACACTCGTTTGAGTAATTGTTGCCTGCAACATGAGGTAATGTTACAAAGGGTGAGGATGAAGTTGATGATATCAATAGCAAGATTAATAGAGTTAATTTGATGATTGTACATGAAAAGATAGGGTCAAAAACTATAAAATAACCATAAAAATAAATGGATAAGTAATTTAACAATGAATTGATATACCTTGTGAATTATGTCAATTTATGCCATTATATGAAATATTGTCATGAAAAAATTGTCAACACTTCTCCCATAGAACATAGGGCTTGCTAATATTATTCGATATTAGTAAAATAGCAAACAATCGCCTAAGGTAATGAGAGGATGCCCAAGAGCTAGCTTCAATAATTGCATCTATAAAATCCTTGTCATCTTGGAGTAGTCCTAGTGCTGAGCATGTTTCTTTGTATATTTGGTGTTCCTATGCTTCTTTGTACATTTGGTGTTCCTGATTATTAACTGTACGTATAACAGCAAATATTTGGCAACTACACTGTACATTCAATAAAAGGCAAAGATAATATTCCTCCGAATGGTCACGAGGAACATGTGTAAGTCGACCAATAACATAACCTTGTTTTCGTGGCCTCCATGCATCTTTGTCCCATACAAATCTAGAAGGAAATTTTGCATATGTTAGATTGTGACCTTGTTTAGACTTTTGGTTTGCAATAACACTACAAGAAATTACCAGAATAGCTATCGATTTAGCGACCGATTTGAGTGGTCGCTAAAACCTTGGTCACTAATCAGAAAATAGCGACTTTGGTCGCTAAACGTGAGCGACTGATTTTAGCGACCGATTTCTGAACAAGGCCACCAAACCTTTACCAAAGAGTATCGGTCGTAAAAAAAAATTATTCGCTAATTACTGACAAAAATTTTCATTGCTAAATCGGTCTCTAAGTAAATCGGTCGCTAAATCGGTTGCTAAGTGGGGACCTGTATTTTAGCAACCAATATTTTGGTTGCTAATTGGTCGCTAATTAGCAACCAAATTTTCATGATTGATCCTAATTTTTTAATTATCAATTTTTTACTAAATTTTTACATCTAGGCGAAAAAATATTGAAAAATCATCAACACAAAACTTACACCTTAACACATAAAAGCTAACCCATAACAAATATATCTTAAAGAACATAACATATTTAAATAATCACCAAAATAACTCATCAATTCAGCAAGTGTAGGGTGTCCCTGGTTTCCAGTTGTCCCATGATCCTAAAACAGCAACATCCCTGCTTACTGGGTGGTTTATCATTCTTTCTACGTATCCATCTTGCATTTGCCGCTGGGCCATGCACCACCAGTTACACTAGCTTAGCTTTGCTTTTTAATTTCATTTTCATACATCAAGTAATAATCACAAAATTAAGCATATCATAACTGAACACCCTGCAACATACACTTGAGCAGTATCCCTTTGTCCTATCTTAGTTATTTTCCACACAAAACTTCATTAGATTATTGGAAAGCTACCACCATCAATGAGAAATACTAAAATAGTTTTTGACTAATCAAAGGGCTTAATGAACAAGTATGGAGAAGTGATTATCTTATTTGAGAAGAAAGTTTAGCTTAGACAAAGAGCAAAGAGGATATATGATAATAATTACCAAAGAGACAGAAGCTTAAGCCGCAAGAGCAAGAATATCAGCACAAGACACAACACCAGGGCATGAATTTTCAATAGCACTCTTGATTTTATCAACTACATCAAACTCACAAGATGAATTATTGTTTGGAACTACACCCTTCTCGCTCAGTGTTATGTTGCCACCTTGGTCCAACAAAATTGATGCATCACACTCCTATTAAAAAAATAACATTAATAACTTTCATATATATTATAATATAAGCTTATATTATATGTATGGTAATGGTACATTAACAAAGCAATATTGGAAATGAAAGCGAGTTAGGCTTTCGCCAATGTGAGAATCAAATTGCAAAGCTTGCTGAACGATACTCCTCACAATGGAAGACACGTTAGGGCATGTGTTGCTGTAGAAGCTTGAACTCAATTGAGCATTTGATGATGAAAAAGTGTTGTTATTAGCACTGAGAAAATTATGGTAGCCATCAGAATGAAATTATTATAAGGAGTGGAACAAAACATGACTTTGGTTTTTTCTTTTTCTATCTTCTTTCATTCGTTCCACATTTTGTATTCATCATTGATTGATATGATACATATATACTAAGAGAAAAGAAGCTTTAATTTACATGCACTTAATTAACTAATTAGTAATTACTGTGTGTGTTATGTACAATTTATTTGCTTAAAGCTAAAGTTTTAACTGGTTCTTACTTAGAAGTGCACGCTAGCTAGCAATATAGATACAGTAGTATATTGAAATTGTTGTACTCATTAGGTACGAAACGGGACATGGAAAGAAAAATTCAAAACTATAATGAAAATTGAATTAATTTGTTAACATGGAAACCATCTTTGTTTGGCCAAATAACATGAACACCTTGAAAGAAAAACTCCCTAAGATTATACTGAAGATCAAAACACGATATTAAAGAAAGAAAAATAGATTTGTATCAAAGTATAAGCTTATGTGAATATAATCTTTTCTCTGCATTCCATATATCAACCTTTAAAAAATAATAATAAATAAACAAAAAACGCAGGATTTTACATCGAAACTACAGAAAATAATGAAAGAAGAAAAAAAAAGCATTACCCTAGTAAAAACCTGCAAAAAACATTTCCAAGATTCCTATACTACATTTCTTGAATCTACAGCTTCACTAAAATATGATGTTGCTTTTCATCTATTAAATTGCAACGACATTTAATTGTAACACCCTACCACACAGAGCTTTACACCTAGGATATAAAACAGAGGTGGACGCTACGACCTCTAAAATAGAATACAAATATGTATAATAGTCGAAAGAATGTAGTATACTAGGAGCCTTGAAGAATAGGTAAAACAAAATTGCAAAACTAAAAGCGCAACGTTCAGGAAAGAGATTATTTGCGTACGAAGAAAACTAATGGTTCATAAACATATATATAAAAGTAAGAGTAGAGGGTCAAGAATACAAAATATCAAGCTCTGAACTCAGCCTGCGAAACTAAGGCTGGCCAGAGAATAATTACATACATGGTTGCAGAGGAAGATCCTTGAGCTTTAAACACAAGGTAGTCCCCATTCAATTAAAGGACTAATTCTCCTCTGTTAACATCAATCACAGCTCCTGCTGTGGCTAGGAAGGGTCTTCCAAGGATGATACATTCATCCTTCTCCCTCCTAGTGTCTAAGATTATGAAATCAGCAGGGATGTAAAGGCCTTTAACCTTCACTAACACGTCCTCTACCATTCTATAAGCTTGTCTTATTGACTTGTCTGCTATTTCTAATGAGAATGTGGCAGCCTGTACCTCAAAGATCCATAGTTTCTCCATTACAGAGAGTTGCATAAGATTTATGCCTGACCCCAGGTCACACAGAGCCTTCTCAAAGGTCATGGTGCCTATGGTACATGGTATTAAGAATTTACCAGGATCTTGTTTCTTTTGAGGTAAAATTTGCTGAACCCATGTATCTAGTTCACTAATGAGCAAGGGAGGTGCATCTTCCCAAGTCTCATTACCAAATAACTTGGCATTCAGCTTCATGATAGCTCCTAGATATTGAGCAACTTGCTCTCCAGTTACATCTTCATCCTCTTCAGAGGAAGAATAGTTTTCAGAGCTCATGAATGGCAGAAGGAGGTTTAATAGAATCTCTATGGTCTCTATGTGAGCCTCAGATTCCTCTAGGTCCTCAATAGGAAACTCCTTCTTGTCTGGGAGACGTCCCATGAGGTCTTCCTCATTGAGATTCACGTCCTCCCCTTCCTCTCTAGGTTCGGCCATTTTGATTATGTCAATGGCCTTGCACTCTCTTTTTGGATTCTCTTCAGTATTGCTTGGGAGAGTACTAGGAGGAGTTTCAGTGATTTTCTTACTCAGCTGGCCCACTTGTGCCTCCAAATTTCTAATGGAGGACCTTGTTTCACTCATGAAACTTAAAGTGGCCTTAGACAGATCAGAGACTATATTTGCTAAGCTAGAGGCGCTCTGCTCAGAATTCTCTGTCTGTTGCTGAGAAGATGATGGAAAAGGCTTGCTATTGCTAAACCTGTTTCTTCCACCATTATTAAAGCCTTGTTGAGGCTTTTATTGAACCTTCCATGAGAAATTTGGATGATTTCTCCATGAGAAATTATAGGTGTTCCCATAGGGTTCACCCATGTAATTCACATCTGTCATTGCAGGGTTCTCAGGATCATAAGCTTCTTCTTCAGAAGATGCCTCTTTAATATTCTTGGATGCATTTTTCCATCCATTCAGACTCTGAGAGATCATGTTGACTTGCTGAGTCAACATTTTGTTCTGAGCCAATATGGCATTCAGAGCATCAATTTCAAGAACTCTCTTCCTCTGAGGCGTCCCATTACTCACAGGATTCCTCTTAGAAGTGTACATGAATTGGTTATTTGCAACCATGTTAATGAGTTCTTGAGCTTCTGCAGACGTTTTCTTTAGGTGAATGGATGCACCTGCAGAATGGTCCAGTGACATCTTAGAGAACTCAGATAGACCATAATAGAATATATCCAAAATGGTCCATTCTGAAAGCATGTCAGAAGGACACCTTTTAGTCATCTACTTGTATCTTTCCTAAGCTTCATAGAGGGATTCACCATTTTTTTGTTTGAAGGTCTGAACATCCACTCTAAGCTTGCTCAGCTTTTGAGGAGGAAACAACTTAGCCAAGAAGGCTGTGACCAGCTTATCCCAAGAGTCCATGCTATCTTTAGGTTGTGAGTCCAACCATGTTCTAGCTCTGTCTCTTACAGCAAAAGGGAAAAGCATGAGCCTGTAGACTTCAGGATCTACTCCATTAGTCTTAATAGTCTCACAGATCTGCAAGAATTCAGTTAAAAACTGATAGGGATCTTCTGATGGAAGTCCATGAAACTTGCAATTCTGTTACATTAGAGCAACTAGTTGAGGTTTCATCTCAAAATTATTTGCTCCAATGGCAGGGATTGAGATGCTTCTTCCATCAAATTTGGAAGTAGGTGTAGTATAGTCACCAAGCATCCTCCTTGCGCCTCCACCATTGTTATTGGGTTCAGCCATGTCTCTCTCTTTTTCGAGATTCTCTGCAAGGTTTTCTCTGGATTGTTGTGCTTTAGCTTCTCTTAGCTTCTTCTTCAGAGTCCTTTCAGGTTCCGGATCTACTTCAACAAGAATGTTCTTGTCCTTGCTCCTGCTCATATGAAAAAGAAGAGAACAGAAAAGAAAGGGAAATCCTCTATGTCACAATATAGAGATTCCTTTATGTTAGTAGAAGAATAAGAGAATAAAAGGAGAAAAAGGTAAGAATCCAAACACAGGGGGAAGAGTGGGTTTGAATTCTTGAGTAGAAGAGAGGTGTTAGTAGATAAATAAATAAATAGAAAAAGATGAGAGAGAGGAGTTTTCGAAAATTATTTTTGAAAACAGGTTAGTGATTTTCGAAAATTAAGAGAAGAAATAAAATTAAAATTAAAATTTGAAACAATTAGTTAATTAAGAAAATTTTTGAAAAAAGAGGGAAGTGATTTTCAAAAATTAGAAAGAGAAAAGTAGTTAGGTGGTTTTGAAAAAGATAAGAAACAAACAAAAAGTCAATTAGTTAGTTGAAAAAGATTTGAAAATCAATTTTGAAAAGATAATAAGTTAGAAAAGATTTTTTTGAAATCAAATTTTTGAAAAGATATGATTGAAAAGATATTTTGAAAAGGATTTGAAAAGTAAATTAAAAAGATTTTATTTTAAAAATAAAATTGATTACTTGACTAACAAGAAACTAAAAGATGTGATTCTAGAATTTAAAGATTGAACCTTTCTTAACAAGAAAGTAACAAACTTCAAATTTTTGAATCAATCACATTAATTGTTAGTAAAGTTTTCGAAAATTATGAAATAAAGATAAGAAAAAGATTTTGAAAAATATTTTTAAATTTTCAAAAATCATAAAATAAAAATGAAAAATATTTTATTTTTGAAAAAGTTTTGAAAAGATAGGATTTTTAAAATTGAAAATTTGTCTTGACTTATAAGAAATAGCTAAGTTTTAAAAATTTTTGACTAAGTCAACTCAAATTTTCAAAATTTATGAAAAAAAAGGAAAAGATATTTTTTATTTTTGAATTTTTAATGAGGAGAGAGAAAAACAACAAAAATGACTCACAACATGAAAATTATGAATCAAAACACATGATGCATGTAAGAACACTATGAATGTCAAGGTGAACACCAAAAACACTTTGAAGATCAAGATGAACATCAAGACTTATTTTTGAAAAATTTTCAAGAAAAGAAAAATATGCAAGACACCAAACTTAAAATTTTTTCATGTTTAGACACTATGAATGCAAGAATGCATATGAAAAACAACAAAAAATACAAAACAAGAAAATATGAAGATCAAACCAAACAAGAAGACTTACCAAGAACAACCTGAAGATCATGAGGAACACATGCATGAATTTTCGAAAAGTGCACAAATTTTAAAAACATGCAGTTGACACCAAACTTAAAAATTGACACTAGACTCAAACAAAAAACACAAAATATTTTTTATTTTTATGATTTTATTAATTTTTTTATTTTTTTCAAAAATTACTTTTTTGAAAAACGAAAACAAAGAAAAAATTTTGAAAATTTTTGAAAACTTTTTGAAAAGAAAATTACCTAATCTGAGTAGCAAGATGAACCGTCAATTGTCCAAACTCGAACAATCCCCGGCAACGGCGCCAAAAACTTGGTGTTGTTGCCGGAATTTTAAATAATCGATGGCTCTAAACTCGAACAATCCCTGGCAATTGCGCCAAAAACTTGGTGCACGAAATTGTGATCATCAACAATGGCGCCAAAAACTTGGTAGCGCTCTCAAACGTGAATCACACTTTGTCACAACTCCACACAACTAACCAGCAAATGCACTGGGTCGTCCAAGTAATAAACCTTACGTGAGTAAGGGTCGATCCCACGGAAATTGTTGGTATGAAGCAAGCTATGGTCATCTTGTAAATCTCAGTCAAGCGGATTCAAATAATTATGGAGATTTCGAAATTAATAATAAATAAAGCATAAAATAAAGATAGAGATACTTATGTAATTCATTGGTAGGAATTTCAGACAAGTGTATGGAGATGCTGTGTTCCTTCTGAATCTCTACTTTCCTATTGCTTTCATCCAATCCTTCTTACTCCTTTTCATGGCAAGCTGTATGTAGGGCATCACCGTTGTCAATGGCTACTTCCTATCCTCTCAGTCAAAATGGTCCAAATGCTCTCATCACAGTGATGAGCGGATAATTTATACGCTTTTTGGCATTGTTTTTAGTATGTTTTAATTAGTTTTTATTATATTTTTATTAGTTTTTATTTAAAATTCACTTTTCTGGACTTTACTATGAGTTTGTGTGTTTTTCTATGATTTCAGGTATTTTCTGGCTGAAATTGAGGGAACTGAGCAAAAATCTGATTCAGAGGCTGAAAAGGACTGCAGATGCTGTTGGATTCTGACCTCCCTGCACTCGAAGTGGATTTTCTGGAGCTAAAGAAGCCCAATTAGTGCGCTCTCAATTGCGTTGGAAAGTAGACATCCTGGGCTTTCCAGCAATGTATAATAGTCCATACTTTGCCCGAGATTTGATGGCCCAAACAGGCATTCCAAGTCAGCTCAAGAATTCTGGCGTAAAACGCCGGAACTGGCACAAGAATGGGAGTTAAACGCCCAAACTGGCACAAAAGCTGGCGTTTAACTCCAAGAAAAGTCTCTACACAAGAAAGCTTCAATGCTCAGCCCAAGCACACACCAAGTGGGCCCGGAAGTGGATTTTTATGTCATTTACTCATCTTTGTAAACCCTAAAGCTACTAGTTCTCTACAAATAGGACCTTTTGCTATTGTATTTGACATCCTGGAATCTTTTGATCACTTTAGATCTTAGGATCATCTTTGGACGTTTAGTTCTTAGATCATGGCCATTCGGCCATGCCTAGACCTTGTTCTTATGTATTTTCAACGGTGGAGTTTCTACACACCATAGATTAAGGTGTGGAGCTCTGCTGTACCTCGAGTATCAATGCAATTACTATTGTTCTTCTATTCAATTCAGCTTATTCTTGTTCTATGATATCACTTGTTCCTCAACTTGATAAATGTGATGATCCGTGACACTCATCATCATTCTCACCTATGAACGTGTGCCTAATAACCACCTCCGTTCTACCTTAGATTGAGTGGATATCTCTTGGATCCCTTAATCAGAATCTTCGTGGTATAAGCTAAAATTGATGGCGGCATTCAAGAGAATCCAGAAGGTCTAAACCTTGTCTATGGTATTCTGAGTAGGATTCAAGGATTGAATGACTGTGACGAGCTTCAAACTCGCGATTGTGGGGCGTTAGTGACAGACGCAAAAGAATCACTGGATTCTATTCTGACATGATCAAGAACCGACAGATGAATAGCCGTGCTGTGACAGAGTGCGTTGAACATTTTCACTGAAAGGACGGGACTGTAGCCATTGACAACGGTGATGCCCAACATACAGCTTGCCATGGAAAGGAGTAAGAAGGATTGGATGAAGAAAGTAGGAAAGCAGAGAGACGGAAGGGACAAAGCATCTCCATATGCTTATTTGAAATTCTCACCAATGAATTACAAAAGTATTGGTGGATGAAATTGTGATCATATTCATTGTAATTGGATTTTAGAAATTGGCACGAGTGGACACAACTCCGTTCAACTAACCAGCAAGTGTACTGGGTCGTCCAAGTAATAAACCTTACGCGAGTAAGGGT
>NC_029772.3:29166013-29166096 GCF_000817695.3 Arachis duranensis | reverse complement strand
TTCAACGCCAAGTTACGTCGTCTTTCTTCGAATAAAGTATGGACTATTATATATTGCTGGAAAGCCCTGGATGTCTACTTTTC
>NC_029772.3:29163127-29163798 GCF_000817695.3 Arachis duranensis | reverse complement strand
TAGATGTAGGTGGTGAATGAAAAACAGAAGGGATGACCATGAATGGAGTGAGAGAGGGCGAGGTAGGTGGGGATCCTGTGAGGTCCACAGATCCTGAGGTGTCAAGGAATTCCATCCCTGCACCAAATAGGCATGTAAAATGCCTTGGCACACCATTCTGGCGTTTAAACGCCCATTGGTGCACATTCTGGGCGTTCAACGCCCATGTAAAGCATGTTTCTGGCGTTGAACGCCAGTTTGATGCTTGTTACTGGCGTTCAGCGCCGGTTTTTCCTCTCTGGGCACATTCCTGGCGTTCAGCGCCAGGATGTTGCTTGTTTCTGGCGTTCAGCGCCAGAATGGTGCTCTGTTCTGGCGTTGAACGCCGGCTAGATGCACCTTACTGGCGTTGAACGCCAGCCCGTGCGTCCTCCAGGGTGAAAAATTTTTTTTCTTCTGTTTTTGACTCTGTTTTTAATTTTTTTTGATTTTTTCGTGACTCCTCATGATCATGTACCTAATAAAACACAAAATAACAATAAAATAAAAATTAGATAATTAAAATTGGGTTGCCTCCCCACAAGCGCTTCTTTAATGTCAATAGCTTGACAGTGGCTCTCATGGAGCCACAAGGTGATCAGGTCAATGTTAGTGTAGTCCCAACACCAAACTTAGAGTTTGGATATGGGGTC
>NC_029772.3:29162459-29162906 GCF_000817695.3 Arachis duranensis | reverse complement strand
CATCTATCACAGCTTCTGCTGTGGCTAGGAAAGGTCTTCCTAGGATGATGCATTCATCATCTTCCTTCCTAGTGTCTAGGATTATGAAATCAGCAGGGATGTAAAGGCCTTTAACCTTTACTAACACGTCCTCTACTGTCCCATAAACTTGTCTAAATGACTTATCTGCCAATTGCAATGAGAACAAGGCAGGTTGTACCTCAATGATCCCCAGCTTCTCCATTATAGAGAGTGGCAAAAGATTTATCCCTGACCCTAGATCACATAGAGCTTTTTCAAAGCTCATGGTGCCTATGGTGCAAGGTATTAAGAACTTGCCAGGATCTTGTTTCTTTTGAGGTAGAGTTTTCTGAATCCAAGTATCCAGTTCATTAATGAGCAAGGGAGGTTCACTTTCCCAAGTCTTATTACCAAATAGCTTGGCATTCAGCTTCATGATAGCTCCTA
>NC_029772.3:29139304-29158010 GCF_000817695.3 Arachis duranensis | reverse complement strand
AATTTACCTGAAATCACAGAAAAACACACAAACTCATAGTAAAGTCCAGAAATGTGAATTTAACATAAAAACTAATGAAAACATCCCTAAAAGTAGCTCAAACTTACTAAAAACTATATGAAAACAATGCCAAAAAGCGTATAAATTATCCGCTCATCAAGTATCTCTATCTTTATTTTATGCTTTATTCATAAATCATTCATAACCATTTGAATCTTCCTGACTGAGATTTACAAGATGACCATAGCTTGCTTCATACTAACAATCTCTGTGGGATCGACCCTTACTCGCGTAAGGTTTATTACTTGGACGACCCAGTGCACTTGCTGGTTAGTTGTGCGAAGTTGTGATAAAGAGTTGAGATTGCAATTGAGCGTATCATGTTGATGGCGCCATTGATGATCACAATTTCGTGCACCACACAGTACGGCTAATCATCTGTCGGTTCTTGATCATGTCGGAATAGAATCCATTGATTCTTTTGCGTCTGTCACCACGCCCAACAATCGCGAGTTTGAAGCTCGTCACAGTCATTCAATCCCTGAATCCTACTCGGAATACCACAGACAAGGTTTAGACTTTCTGGAGTCTCAAGAATGGCCGCCAAAGGGTTCTAGCTTATACCACGAAGATTCTGATTAAGGAATCCAAGAGATACACGCTCGGTCTAAGGTAGAACGCAAGTGGTTGTCAGTCACGCGTTCATAGGTGAGAATGATGATGAGTGTCACAGATCATCACATTCATCATGTTGAAGTGCAACGAATATCTTAGAACAAGAATAAGCTGAATTGAATAGAAAATAGTAGTGATTGCATTAAAACTCGAGGTACAGTAGAGCTCCACACCCTTAGTCTATGGTGTGATGAAACTCCACCGTTGAAAATACATAAGTGATGGTCCAGGCATGGCCGAATGGCCAGCCCCCTTTGAAGGTCTAAAATCACATACACTGATTAAAGATCAATCAAAAGATGTCTAATACAATAGTAAAATGTCCTATTTATACTAGACTAGTTACTAGGGTTTACATAAATAAGTCTAAGTGCAGAAATCTACTTCCGGGGCCCACTTTGGTATGTGCTTGGACTGAGCTTGAGCTTTACACGTGTAGAAGCTTCTCTTGGAGTTAAACGCTAAGTTGTAACGTGTTTTTGGCGTTTAACTCTGGTTAGTGACGTGTTTCTAGCGTTTTACTCTAGAATGCAGCATGGAACTGCCGTTGAACGCCAGTTTACATCATCTAAGCTCGAACAAAGTATGGACCATTATATATTGCTGGAAAGATCTGGATGTCTACTTTCCAACGCAGTTAAGAGTGCGCCATTTGGAGTTCTGTAGCTCCAGAAAATCCATTTCGAGTGCAGGGAGGTCAGAATCCAACAGCATCAGCAGTCCTTTTTCAGCCTGAATCAGATTTTTGTTCAGGTCCCTCAATTTCAGCCAGAAAATACCTGAAATTACAGAAAAATACACAAACTCATAGTAAAGTCCAGAAATGTAAATTTTGCATAAAAACTAATAAAAACATCCTTAAAAGTAGCCAGATCCTACTAAAAACTACCTAAAAACAATGCCAAAAAGCGTATAAATTATCCGCTCATCAGTAGGGGCGTTTTTATTAAAACTCGTCTTTATTCTTAAGAGTTGTTATAAATTGATATTTAGGCGAGTAAATATTTTTTAGTGATTATGGAGTCTTATGAGTTGAACTGAACTGCCTTAAATGAATGTGATTGCTTACTTGCCTATGGCTAATTCTGAATATTGAGTTGATATTGAGGTAGTGAATGAAAGATTAATTTGATAATCTGATTCGAATGTTTATCAAGTATAATTTGAGAATTGGAAAGTAATTTGATGTTAGATTTAGTTTGACTTTGGAAAACGATTTGAGATTTGTGAAAGACTTGGGTTTGAAAATGTTGGAAAGTGTTTGAGAAAATGTTAGTTGACTTTGTTGGAAATGAATTGGAATTTTGGAAAGGGTTATAATATTGAAAATAAGCTTGATTTGTAGAAAAATGAATTTAAATATAAAATGGTTTGAGATATTGAAATTGTTCTGATTTTGAAATTGAGTTGAAAGGAGTTTGAGAAATGGTTTTGTTGGGACCCAGAAAGGGTGGCAGTGTCCGAGTTTTAGAGGAGATGTTGCCGAAATTTTATAAAATTGGAAGTTTTATTTGAAGTATTTAATTAAAAAGATTTGTTCTTAAACATTATATGTTTTAAGATTGATTTATTTATCAGAGAAAGAATTATGTTTTGAATTGGGATTTGTTAATGGATGAATGGAAAGAAGGATAATGAGGATTTTCTTTGAAATATGGTTTTGAAATGAATTTGGAAATGAGATTTGGATTGATGAATGATTATGACGTTGAGAATGTTGAGAATGTTGAGATATGAACTTTGAATTATTCACATGGCTTATGAATTTAAATTATCTGAGATACGAGGTTTCCTGGATAAAGTACCATGGCTTGCCACCACGTGTACCAGGTTGAAAACTCAATACTCTGTTGACCCTACGACGTAAGTGTGACCGGGCACTATATAAATTCCCGGGAATGTTACCCTCATTGAGCAATATTGATTATTTGAGAAAAATCTATGCACAGACTCTTGGGGATGCACGTCGGGGGACAGTCTAAGGATAATTCAGACTTGTCGGGTTGGCTGGATAACCGACAGATGAGCCTCATCAGCCATAGGACAGGCATGCATCATATGCATTTGTATGCTTTGCTTGGGTTTGAACTTGTTTTGGTTTGCCTAATTGCTAAACTGTTCTTAATTGCTACTTGAACTATTTGCTGTAACTGCTACCTAAACCTGTGCTTTCCTTGTCTGTCTTACCTGTGTTTGTCTTGGCGTGCTACCTTTGAGAATGAACTTTGGTGCTGAATTAATGATTGTGTTGTTTGATTGCATGATTGGTTTGTGATTGAGATTTTCTTATATGAAATGAAAGGTTTTTCGGATTTCTGAAAGATTAAACATTGTTTCTTTAAAAAGGTTTTGAACGGTTACCTATTGGTTTTTTAAAAGATTCGTAAGGCAATGATAATCACTGAGCTTGAAAACATTTTTCTTATTAGATATCTTCTTATGACAACTTTGAAACTCTGTGGTGAGACCGTGTGATTAGGTTCTCACCCCCTATAACTTTACCTTTTTCAGGAACCAGATGAAGCATTATGAAGAGTTATACTGCATTTGGTTTGTATGTTGTTGTATTAATTAGATTATTTTCGTCCCTCGTCTTTGTTATTTCAAGTTTGTAAGAGGGATAAGAGTTTTATGGTTTATATGTATATTATATTATAAAATATTATGTAAGGAGTCTTGTATATGAATCTATGCCTACTTGTATTTTTCTTAAGATAAAGTATTTATTTCCAATTTTTAAAGAAATTAGCGATACGGTATTGAGTCACAGGCTCCTATGTTAATATTTAGTATATAAAGTAGTCGTAATACTCCTTGCTATCAGAGTGGCGCAGCCAGAAGCGTGACATTCTGGTAGTGAGGGTGTTACAAATATTCTTATGAATTTTTCTAACATGGTGGAAACTCAATTCAGTATTAAAGTAAAATAGATTTGATCTGATAATGCCAAGGAGTTATTACTCACTGATTTTTTGCAATCAAAAGGCATAATTCAGCAATTTTCATGTGCAGAGAGACCCGAGCATAATTTAGTTGTAGAAAGAAAACATCAACACTTACATAATGTTACAAGAGCCCTCTTTTTTTAGTCCAAGGCTCCCATCAAATTCTGGAGAGAATGTATTCTAACTGCTACCTTCTTGGTGAATAGGTTGCCTAATTCAGCCCTACAGCACACTTTACCATATGAGAAATTATTCCTCAAACAACCAAATTATCATGCACTGTGGGTTTTCGGGTGTCTGGTTCATGCATCCACGTTAATATCTCAAAGGAACTAATTCTCTCCAAGAGCTGTAAAAGCAGTTTTTGTTGGATATCCTTCAGGGTATAAAGGATACAAGTTATATGATTTAGAGGCAAAAAAGTTCTTCATACTCAGAGATGTCACATTCATTGAAAGTGTATTTTCCTTCAGTGAGCTACCAGCTGATCAGTCCCCTTTTGTGGATAATTTTCCAGATGTGGTGATGCCTACATTGCTTCAAGACACTTCTCTTCACGGCTCAGCACCAATTCAACAATCTTTGACCAATACTTTCAAACCTCATCGCCCAACAATACCTCTAACATCTGATCACAATCATGATATTATCCCTGAACCTCAACCATCTCAACCTATCCTTAGAAGATCTACTAGACTAACTAAACCTACACAATATCTTCATGATTACCAATGCCATAATGTTGCCACCATAACCAATTCCAAATATTTGACTAAACCATACATGAACTTTGTAGCCAATGTAAACACCATACCTGAACCTGCTTTCTACCACCTAGCTATGAAATACCCAAAGTGGTGACAAGCCATGAATGAAGAGCTTCGGGCAATGCAAGAAAATAACACATGGACCTTGGCACCTCTCCTACAATGAAAATACACCATAGGTTGCAGATGGATATACAAGGTAAAGTGTAAGGCAGATGGATCAATGGAGAGATACAAGGCGAGGTTGGTCGCAAAGGGATATACGCAACAAGTTGGGATAGATTACAAAGATACCTTTTTTCCAGTAACCAAATTAACTACTGTTTGGGTTCTTCTATCACTAACAGCAATCAATAACTGGTTTTTGTTACAAATGGATGTGAATAATGCGTTCCTTAATGGTGGCCTCTTTGAGAAAGTCTATATGGATTTGCCTCTTGGATACAAGACCAAGGAGTAAAATCTTGTGTGCAAATTGAATAAGTCCATCTATAGCCTGAAACAAGCATCCAGACAATGGTTCTTTAAATTGTCCTCAGCATTATTGAGCCACGATTTCAAACAATCCAAGAGAGACTACTCCCTTTTCACCTTTGGCACAGGTGACAGCATAGTCTACTTACTTGTATATGTGGACGACATCATCTTGGCAAGCTCCTCCAAGAAAATCATGTGTAAGGTACAACACTTATTAGAATCTATGTTCAAACTCAAGGTTTTAGGTGATTTAAAATACTTTCTGGGGCTAGAACTTGCAAGATCATCTGAAGGCATTATCCTTAGCCAAAGAAAGTACACCTTGAGCATATTGGAAGACACCAACTTTGTTGATGCTAAGCTGAATTCCTTACCTATGGAGACAAATCTGATGATGAGTGCCTTTGATGGGGACCCATTGCATGATCCTTCCACTTATAGGCTTATAATTGGGAGGCTAATATACCTTACAATATCACGTCCTGGCATCACATATGTTGTCTCCACATTGAGTCAATTTCTATCCATACCAACCACCACTCATCTTACTTCTCTCCACCACTTACTGAGGTACTTAAAGAGACTGTGGGACAAGGCCTTCTCTTCTTTGCCAAGTCAAAACTATGACTTACGGCATATGCTGACGCTAATTGGGCAGGTTGCCCAAACACTAAAAGAAGTGTCATTGGTTATTGCATTTTCATTGGTGATTCTCTTATCTCTTGGAGATCAAAGAAGCAACACACTATCTCAAGGTCTTCTGCTGAATCTAAATACCGGGCCATGGCAGCAGTGGCAGCTGAATTAACCTAGTTGAGAGGCCTTCTATTTGACTTTCAAGTTGGCATTCTATCTTCTATGCTCTTTTGTGACTCACAATCAGCCATCCACATTGCAACGAATCCCACATTTCATGAGAGAACAAAGCATATCAAAATCGATTGTCACTTTGTTTGAGAGCGAGTGATGGCAGAATTCCTGAATCTCATTCACATTCGGACATAATACCAACTAGCTTATGTGTTTACTAAGCCTATAACTCTAGTTCAGTTCAATAATCTCATTTCTAAGTTTGCTTTATTATTATTATTATTATTATTATTATTATTATTATTATTATTATTATTATTTGTCAGTTGCACCTTTTATATTTTTATTTTATTGAGTTCATATAGTATTTAACAACTTTAATAATGACAAATATTTGATAGGCTTATAAAGCTTAACTTAAGTTACTTGTGTGGATTGATATGACACATTAATATACTTCTTAAAATGTTGCATCTGGTTCGGACTTTGGCAAGGCCAAGTGATAGAAAGAAATCTTTAAAAATATTAGGGATGTAGTGTGGATGAGTTTATGATGTAATGTTTAGAATTGGAAGTTGTTCAATTTGTCAAACAAAAAAAGAAAAGTATTGCAAATCTAGTGTATCAAACTTAAAGGATGTTAATCACATACCTAAATTTTGTTCGATTCTCTTGTCATGGAGAGCTTTTCTCTCTAAAAGAGAACTCATGAAGCACGTAGCTCGAAATTATGGGGGCTTCTTGGCCCAATTTTAGAAGGCTGGAAGCTAATTTGGAATGCTATATCAAAGGGGATCATTTGATATCAAAGGAGGACACTTGAGAGCTCAGTTTTTTACAATAGAACACATTATTAGGAGTAGGAGTAGTGTAGTTTAGAAAATTCTCTCTTAGGGTTTATTTAGGTTTCATTGTAGGATTTTATACTTGATCTTGGATTTTTCTCATCTCTTTTGTAAGTACTCTTTAATTTTTCTCTAATTACATCACATTTACTCTTCCTACATTTTTTTATGGTTCAAGTTATTTTGTTAATATATGCAATTTTGATTTCTTGAATCTTTTGTTTATGAATTTGGCCTTTTATGACTTTTATATGCTTGATTGAATTTCTAGATATTGTGAATAATTTGCTTATAGTTTTAATTTTTCTTTGCAATTTCCTATGTTTTGCTTTATTGCCACCAAGTATTTGTGAAAACATCACTTGAAAATTTTGAGTAAATTTTCACCCCTTGACTTGGAAAATGAGTCCGTAGGATACTAGAGTCATAATGTCCGACATTTAGTAGCAATTCTTAGGTTGTTAGTTGGTTCTTGTTTCCACTGACGCTAGCTTTTTACTAAGTTAATTAGTAAGTTAGCTAGGACTTATGGATTAAGGTCAATTATGCTTGCTTGACATACTCCTCGATGTTAGGAGTTGACGAAGTGAGATTAACTCATCATAGTTGCCATAGTTGTGGTTATGACAATGATAGGATTCCTTAATTCTCATTTCCAAGTCAAGGCTCTCTTATACAATTATTGCAGTTTCACTAGTTTTGACCATATCTTCCTTTTGATTTGTAGTAATTTCTTTTTTGATCTTTTGTTAGTTCTTTTATTCTTTAATATCTTTTACATTTCCCATTTTATACTTCAAAACCCCTCTTATCTCATAACCAATAGTGTGTACACCAAGTTTGCATGGTCCGAGAGAAGACAACCCGGGATTTCAAACTCCCGGTTTATATTTGTTTTGGATTGTGACGATCTTATAGTTTTAAACTTTGATTGATAGGATCGATTGTCGGTTTGGACTATGCTTACAACGGAATTTATTTTCTAAATTTCTGAATCTTGGCCTCTTGAAAAGATTTGGAGAATGACTCAAAAGATGATGAAGATTCTAATAAGGGCTCCCAAGCCTATCTCATGGCCGACCATGACCAACCCAATGAGGTAATATTCATTGAACCTTCTACTGAGGCCCTTCATCTCATGATAGATCATCTCACTGAAAAATTGAGAAATTTTATTAATAAATGCCATAATCTTGAAACGAAAAATGACATCCTTAAAGCTGAAAATGCTTTTCTCAAAGATAAACTAAGAGAAGCCGAAATAGATTTAGATCTTGTTGAAGAAAACAAGTGGATTAAGGCTCAAATTAGTAGCTGTGAGAAACAGCATTCTATGATTGCATACTTAAACTGTTTTGAAGAAAATGATAGATTGTATAAAGAGGTTAGAAGTTTAAAGGAAGATCTAGCCAAGTTTGCTCAAAGTTCTGAGAATTTAAATAAACTTTTGGTTAATCAAAAGCCTCTTTATGAAAAAGCTGGGTTGGGTTTTTATGAAAAATCTAAAACTGTTTTTGAAAGATCTCCACATGCAAATGTGGCCTTTACTTTAGATGACATAAGATTTTAAAACCCAACTAATCTGAAAAAATAGCAAACAAAAAGATTTTATCGCTTATGCAACCGGGATAGACATTTTTCTATTCACTGTTTTATAACTAAAAAAATAATTGGTGATAAAGTCTCAAAATAATTGGCAACTATAATGGTCTTGGCCAAAAAATATGGTTTAACATTAAAGGATCCAAAAAGATTTGGATACCTAAGGTCACTTGAGAATGTTTTGTAGGTTTGCCTAGCATCCAAAAGAAAGGACAACATGTGGTATTTGGATAGCGAATGCTCTAGGCATATGACCGAAAAGTCTATGTTCTTCATCAAGCTAGACAACTATGATGGATGCTTCGTAACTTTTGGTGATAATGGTAAAGAAAAGATAGTGGCCATATGTAGAGTAGGTAAAAATTTCTCTCCAATCATAAATGATGTTTTTCTTGTTGACGGATTGAAACACCATTTACTAAGCATTAGCCAATTATGTCATCTAGGATACTTGATTATTTTTAGGAAATTGGATTGCTTAGTTATTTGTGAAAAATTCGGTGAAGTTTTGTTTGAAGCAAAAAGATGTAATAATGTGTATGGACTTACTCTAGAGGAACTAAAAGGACAAAATGTAGAATGTTTTACTTCAATGGAATCCGAAAAATGACTTTGGCATAGAAGGTTGGGACATGCAAGCATGTACCAAATTTCTAAGCTAGTAAAGAAAAACTTGGTTAGAGGTGTTTCTTACATAAAGTTTGACAAAGACATCACTTGTGATACTTGTCAATTGGACAAACACACAAAATCCTCTTTTAAGCCCAAGTATGGAATCTCTACCAAAAGGCCATTAGAAATGCTACATATTTATCTTTTTGGTCTTACAAGAACTCAAAGTTTGGGAGAAAAATATTATGTCTTAGTAGTGGTTGATGATTTCTCTAGATATGGATGGGTTCTTTTCTTAACTCACAAGAATGATGCATTCAATTCTTTTTCTTCTCTTTGCAAAAAAGATTCAAAATAAAAAGGATTTAAAAATTGCTTTTATAAGAAGTGATCATGGGAAGGAATTTGAAAATCAAGAATTTGAAAACTTTTGTGATGAGTTTGGAATTTCTCATAACTTTTCATGTCCTAGGACCCCCCAACAAAATAAGATTGTTGAAAGGAGAAATAGAAGTCTCCAAGAAATGACTAGGACAATGCTTTGTGAAAATGAGGTTCTAAAATATCTATGGACAGAGGCTGTAAACACAGCTTGCTACATTTTGAATAGAACCATCATTAGAAACGGGCTAAAGGAAACTCCTTATGAGCTATGGAAAGGAACATCTCCAAATCTCAAATACTTTTACATATTCGGATGCAAATATTTTGTGTTAAATAATAAAGATAATCTTAAAAATTTTGATCCAAAATCTTATGAAGGTATGTTTGTAGGATACTCAACCACTAGTAAAGCTTATAGAGTTTATCTCAAAGAACATAGAACCATAGAGGAATCCATACATGTTTCTTTTTGTGACTTTAACTTCATTCCAAGCTCTGTCATAGAGGATGATGCAGGAATTGAAACTGAGTTGAATCCAAAGAAGAATCAAGGAAATGAAAAATCTACACCATCAGTAGAGAATGCTGACTCTAACCCTACAGATCAGAATGTAGGAAATAATCTGGCTTTGTCTCCTGATGAGGCAGGAGATTTTGGATCCGTGAGCATTGATGGACCAAGTCAAAGCTAAACTGAAAACCCATCACATAAACCTAGAGAGTGAAAATTCTTGAAGAACTACCCTCATGAGTTTATTATTGGAGATCCTTCAAATAGAGTCACCAGTAGATCCTCATGTAAGAAAAAAGCCAATGTCAACAACGTTGACTTTTTATCGCAATTGGAGCCCCAAAATGTGAAAGAAGCACTTGAAGATACTTCTTGGATTAAAGCTATGAATGAAGAGTTAAGCCAATTTGAAAAGAATAAGGTTTGGACTCTTGTACCTTACTCAAATGGTAAAAAGGTATCGGTACCAAATGGATCTTTAGAAATAAATTGGGTGAGAATGGTAGTGTGGTTCATAACAAGACTATATTAGTGGCCCAAGGTTACGATCAAGAAAAGGGCATTGACTTTGATGAGTCATTTGCTCCGATAGCAAGAATAGAAGCTATTCGGTTATTGCTTGCATATGCTGTCCACAAAGGTTTTAAATTATTTCAAATGGATGTCAAATATGCATTTTTAAATGGCTTTATTGATAGAGAAGTATATGTAGTTCAACCCTCCAATTTTGAAAATAAGGATTTTCCTAATCATATTTTTAAACTTGCAAAAGCACTTTATGGTTTGAGACAAGCTTCTAAAGCTTGGTATGAAAGGTTTAGTGCCTTCTTGTTGCAAAATAATTTTAAAAGGGGTACTACAGATACTACTCTATTTATTAAAGAGTCTAATGATGATTTCTTGCTTGTCTAAGTGTATGTGGACGATATTGTATTTGGATCGGCTAATGAAACCTTGTGTGAAGAATTTGGAAAATTAATGACTAATGAGTTTGATATGAGTATGATAGGAGAACTCATTTTCTTCCTTGGACTTCTAATCAAACAAACTCCTAGTGGTATTTTTGTTCACTAAGATAAATATGCCAAGGAGTTGGTAAGAAATTCGGTTAAGAAAATTCCAAACCAATGGGTACTCCTATACATCCAAATACTAAACTTAACAAGGATGAAAGAAGGAAAGATGTCGATGAAACTATGTATAGAGAAATGATTGGATCACTTATGTATCTTATATCTTGTAGACCTGATATAGTTCAAAGTGTGAGTGTGTATCCTAGATTTCAATCGAATCCTAAAGAATCACATCTTTTCTCTGTCAAAAGAATTATTAGATACATAAATGGCACACCTGACTTCGATTTGTGGTATCCTGAATCTGATGATTTTTTTGTAATTGGTTTTTGTGATGCAGATTATGCGGGTGATCGTGTGGATAAGAGAAGCACATCGGGAATGTGTTGCTTTCTTGGACAATCCTTAAATGTTTGGTCAAGTAAAAATAAAGCTACTATTGCTTTATCCATGGCTGAAGCCAAATACATATCTGTCTTCGCCTGCTGTTCACAATTAATTTGGCTCAAAACTCAGTTAGCCGATTATAAACTAGAAATTAATAGTATCCCTTTGCTTTGTGACAATATGAGTGCTATAAATATTTCTAAAAATCCTATTTTGCACTCAAGAATTAAGCACATTGAGGTTAGATATCATTTATAAGAGAGCATGTACAACAGGGAACCATTGATATTCAATTTGTGAAATCAGAGGATTAATGGGTTGATATCTTCACAAAGCCATTGTGTGAAGATAGGTTCTGTAAAGTGAGAATTGCATTGGGAATCATTGACATTGAATCTGTGGAGTAATTGTATCTAATGAGCTTCTAAGTGTTTTTGTCTCACAGGTTGCAGGGAGACAAAACTGAGCAAATGATGACATTCTCCTTAAGGGTTGTACACGGTCCAGAAACCTTCTTTGATATGGACTGAAAATAAGCCTCAAAGTGGCCTCATGTGTTTCGTCATCACCATTGGGCCTATGTGAATTGACCTTTAGTTAATGAAACTGGCCTTATGTTGTTTTCAATCATAAAAGTATTTTTTTTAAAAAATTGAAATTGGTTTAGAATTTCTCTTTTTTCCTCATCTCAAGTCATGTCAGTCAGAAACCTTTCAAATCTTTCTTGGTATGTCATGTCAAAAACTGCATGTTCTTTGAAATTCAAACTCCTTCTTGAAAACCGTTTCATTAAGAAATTTTTGTTTTAAAAAAAAATTTTCATTGTGTATTAATGACAATTTCTTAACAAAGAAAAATTTCTCTCTTCTCCACTACTCCACTTCGGCGATTCTTCTCCCTTCTACTTTTACTTCCTTTCTCTTCAAAATAAAAAAGAAGGTTGCAACTAGAAAAGGCACGGGCACATACATCCCTCCACGAAATCCTCCAAAATAAGAAACTCCACAATAACATACTCCACTCATATCTACATTCACATTCATCTTTCTCTCAATCCTCTCAACCAACTAAAACCATGGCAAGAAAAACCATTCATCCTAGGCTTCTTCTGCTCACAAGGGGGTTGAGTCTTCTCGCGGTAAAGGTGGAAAAGGAAAAAGGCCATTGCAAGATGAAGAACAACCACCATCTCCTCCTCCACACTTAACCCATCATCCTTCAGGATGTTCTGTCCCTTCCAGTCGTCCCTTTAGAGGTCCCAGACGGCCTAATCTTCAACCTACCAGGTAAACCCTCCAACATTGACTCTCTTGACTTCAAAACCAAGTTTGGTAAATCATCTCATTCTTACTATGATCCTCATAGATTTTCTCACTGCATCGATTATGAGTTTTATAAACAAGTTATTTCATACCGGACCATCTGTTCTTCTTTTGTTGTTGATCTTGATGCATTGGCTAAAAAGAGGATTGATTTCAAAAACAATTTTCAAACTCTGAAATAGGATAACATTTTTAAGATTTGAAAATCAGTTTATCCGAATCTGGTTAGAGAGTTCTATGCTAACTTACTCTTTCATGAGGGAGAACTTCATTCCTATGTCAATGGTACTCAATTTGTTTTGAATACGGACACCATTGGTGATGCCCTCGGCTATCAAGACATAGGGATAAGAGCATATATGTCTGCAAAATGGGATGACCATGTTGGTGTCTCCCATCAAAAAGCTTTGGCTAGAATTTGTGAAAACTTCTCTCTTACGGATGGTATGACCCCCACTTTTAAGGCTTTAAATCATGTTAGAGCCCAACTTCATCGCATTTTGACTCTTATTATCATGTCTCGAAGTAGGTCTTACCAACGGATAACAGTTTGTGACACTCTGGTGTTTTATGCCATTCTGAACTTTATTTTCATTTCTTTTGCTTATCTTATAATTCGCTATATGTTGGATTGTTCAAAAGTGAAAAAAATAGTTCTCTTCCTTATGGAATATTTTTTACTTGTTTATTTGAAAATTTTGTAATTGATTTGAGTAATGAGCCCATTGAAAACAAAGTGTCTTCACTCAAAGGCGGTGGTGCAACAAAACAAGCTAAAGGCAAAGGTACCAAGGGTACTAAGGTTTTGGTCATGAATGAAAATGAAGATGAAAGTCTTTTCTCTCCCTCAGTTGCTGGTACCTCTGATTCCCACAAATACTTTATCATTGGGATTGTTAAAGACGCCCTTCAAGAGTTTGTCTTTATGACCAAATAGATGGTTAGATCAAGCAAAGAACAACATAATATTGCAGTACAAAATGAAAAATTCTTGATAAAATTCCATCATAGGATCGAGGTATTTTTGAAGCATCTTGATTTGCTTGATGAAGATTAGGTAGTGTCAGACAAAAATAAAGATGTCTTAGAAACTGAAGAAGAGGATTCTGATGCCTAGTCTTGCTCATGCTGCCTCTAAAAGTCTAATATTTTGCTGTCTCTGGTTTCTGAACTATAATGAACTTTACTAGTTTTATTTGAACTTTATTTCATTTGGAATGCCTATAATAACTCTAGACACTTTTACTCTATTTGATATGAATAGTTTGCTATTTTACTTTTTTGTGACTATGTTTGATTGCAGGTTTCCCACTTTGATAACAAAAGGGGGAGTATATGGAAAATGAACAAAAATTTATTAAAGTAATGAACAAATATTATTAGAAAATTATCAATTATTTGTATAATTTGTTTGGTTTAATGTGCAGGAAAATTAAGTCAATAAACATGGCCCAAGAAATAAATCATCAAGCCCATACACATTTTTTGGTCCACTATAACTAAAATCCAATGAGAGAAAAAGAAAGATAGATGGCCCAGAATACACAATCAAAGATCAATGGAAAAATACCTCCACCACAAATGTTTCTCATCTGAAACAAAGGGGGCTCTGAGTAAAACAATTGAAATCAAACAAGCCCAAACAAAGATCTAAGCCCATTTGAAAAAGTATCCAAGGCACCACCTTCAGAAACTTGAACCCCAAGTTTATTTCAATTAAATCTCTTGTAGCTTTTACTGAAAGCCAAACTCTCTGTTCTCTCTTCTCCCTCTTTCTCATCTATCACGTCATTCTCTGATCAAAGAATAAAGAAAGAATAGGAAAATCTGGTGCTAGAGTTCGGTGAAAAAAAAAACTTGTTACCAAGTTTAAGAAAGTTTTTGAGCTACAATAAAAAGGAAGATTGCATCTGGTGAGAGCATCTTCAAAAGGTGATTTCCTCATTTGAGCTACATCAAAGCACCTTAAAGAAATTTGTCAAGCCTTAAGTACAAATCAAGCAACCATGGAGAAAGTGAGGTCAAACTTATTCAGAAGCTCATCCACAGTCCAAATCCAAACTTGGGGCCAAAGAAATCACACACGGTCAAGATTGAAGGAACTTGAAGAAAAAGAATGAGAGAGAAGGTAATTTGCATGTCAAGATTTGGTCTTCTCTCTCTCTATTCTGATAACGGTGCTACAAAGTCTAATAATGGAGAAGAAGACATCATTGAGTTTAAACTTATTTCAACCTTGGAAACTTCACTCTTCCATAATAAAGATGAACAGCCAAAGGTTAAAGGCAAGAGAAAAAGAGCAGAGCATTGAGTTCAGTTCTTATAGCTACCTAAGCTATTCTAAGTTCTACTGCTTCATGGTTTTTATTTTGTAATTCCTTTTCTCAGTTTAGTCTGTCTGAGTCTCATTGAAAAAAGTAAACATGGTGAGGTTTGTAAGAAAAAACTAATGAGTAAAAGACATTAAGTTAAACTTGGAAAAAAGCCATAAGATGTCTCAGTTTTTCTTTATACATCTTTCTGTTTTATGTCATGATCCTGTGGAGATTCTCTTACAAGTTGGGTTAGTAATTTACTGTTGAAATCTAGGTTGAGTCCTAGTCAAATTCAGATTGGGTTAGCATATGAATTTGTCCCAGATTGGATTGGGTAGATCCTAGGGAGAATTGGTGATTGTAATTCATTGAATGATAGTGAAAGTCCGTCACAGTTGTGATGGAGACTGGATGTAAGCTTCATTGCACTGGGTAGCTGAACCAAGATACATCTGTGTGTAATTCTCTTTTGCTTACTCTATCTCAGTTTCTGTATCTTAGGAGACAAAAAGAAAAGTGTCTCATAACTTAACAGGATATAAAAGCAAAAACATCTCCTCAAATTCTCATGTAAAAATAAGATAAAAGTCAGCGAAAAGGGTGGACAAGATTTAATCCCCCTTCTTTTAACCACTGATAACCATCAAGAATTTTTAGCTTTCTCAATCGATTAATAAATCAATCAAACAAACATTTTCATTCATCCAAAACAACTCAATATAATCCATAAGACTTACGAAATCACAAAAATATATTTTTTGCATTAATATCAACTTGTAACAACTTTTAAAAGTGAAATAAGTTTAAGAAAAGTGCCCCTACCTCGAATAGTTGAACCCATTAAAGCAAACGGGTATAAAAACCTTATTTCTCTTGTCCAGCAACAGCGGCAGAAAGCTTAGACGATACCACAGTCGCTTGTTGTCACACGTAGTGGTACCACCGTCACCTCCACTCTTCCGGTCAGCCTCAAATAGCAACGACGGTGGCTCTGACGACTTCGGTTGCTGCAACAGCAGTGAAGAAAACCACCACACATTCCCCTCTTTTCTATTGTGTCCTCTCTCTATCTCATCTGACTCTTCTCCGAGCAGCTTGACGGTGACGCTCCTCACAACTGCGGCTATGGAAGATTTAGTAGATTTCTCCGGTGACTTCTCTCGAACAAAAATGACGTCAACGTGAAGAGGAGGAAGATACAAACATTTTAATTGGATTAGATTTTTTATTGAAGTTATGGATCACAAGAAATCAAACTCAGAAGCTCGGAGGTGTCATGGAATCACGTTCTTCTCTCTCGGGTTCTCTTTCTTTCTTTTCCTAATGGTTCGTGAATGAAGAAGATTAAGATTATTAATGATGATAATATAATGAATTAGGAGGCTAGGTGTCAAGGGGCGGGGTACGTGTCACTAGTTTAAGTTATTGAATCAGCGGTTTAAGTTATAAATATCTTAAAAGGATAACTATAAAAGCTGGATATATTAAAATACAAGTAATAATATATATTAGGATAAATATGTATGAGTTACTAATATAAATGACATTAGTAACATAATGATAAAAGATATATGATGAAGCATTAACAAAGCTAAACTTACCGAAAAAATACCGATATTTACTCGTATCGACAGATTTTGAACTCGATAATAATAATAATAATATTAACTAAATTTTATTTTAATCCAAGCAGGTAAAAAAAATATTAACAATAATAATAATAATTTTATCCTTTTTAAAAATATCTTGTTATAATAAAAATTACAAAAGTATTCTAATTTATTTAAACTTTTATTTAAACTTTAGTTATTATAAAATCAATTATGTAAAATATCATATTATAAAAAAATTATATAATAACCTTAATTTATCCAAATTTAAATGATAATAATAATTATAAAAATCAATTAAATTTTGTCTAATGAAGTAATTTTTAAGAAATAGTTTAAATTAATAAAATAAATCATAATTAAGTTAAACTTTAATAATTATAAAATCAATTTAATTATTTTTAGTAAATTAGTTTCTAAAAACAAGGAGCTCCAATTAATAAAATAAATTATAACTTATTTATATTTAGATTTTTGAAAAATGCGGGTCGTTATATTCTATCTACCTTACAAAAATTTTTATTCTCAAAAATTGATACAAGATGAAAGAAATTTAAACAAACTTTACTTTTGAACACATTAGGGAAAAAGTTAAAAAGTTTTGGCATATATAGTTTTCAAATACCAATAACTCGTATGATTTGAATATAAGAGAAAAGTGTGATGTGAAGTAGAAGTTACAAGATGATTCGAGGATCATTCTATTGCATCAGAATGAGTTCAAGAACATATACCAAAGAGTACATGATTAATGAAAAGGAGTATAAACAACAACAAAGAGAGATAATCTAAAAGATCCAAACAAATATTTACAAACAAGGTCACACAACGATACATGCAAACAAAGGAATAAGATTAGAAAATAAGCAAATCACTTTTCAGGAAAGAAATCCAAACAAAGGATTTCAATGCAATTGTAAAACAAAGGATGGTGTACCAAGTCACATCCAAACAGATATTTACAAACAAGGTCATGCAACAATACATGCAAACAAAGGAATAAGATTGGAAAATAAGCAAATCACTTTTTAGGAAAGAAATCCGAACAAAGGATTTCAATGCAATTGTAAAACAAAGTCGTAAGATACAAAAAGGTATTGTGATTCAAAATCGAGTTAATCGTGAAAAATCACCACTAATTATCCCAATACCCATTATTCACATCACCTATTAATTCTATTTCGTCGATGACAATTCATTAGTGTTTCCGTATACACAAATCGTCAGTATTAAATCGGCCGGACCTAATACTATGAGAGATGCAACGGTCGACTAACAACATTAGTCAATAGACAATCGTATATTTGAAACTCAAACTCTTGTCATTAGGACAAGTCCAACTGCATAACAGATACTCAGAGTATGTAGTGAAGTATAGTCAGTTCATTCCCAATGCTCTAACAAGAATGAGTTCCTTTAATACCATATTGTAACACCTTTACTATCAGAATGTCACGCTTACAGCTGCGCCACTCTGATAACGAGAAGTATTGCGAATTTACGATAACTTCATATATTTAATAATAAAGTAGAAGCCTTTGACTCGAAACTCTATTGCTAGTTTGAAGGTTGTGGTAGGCTTAGAGAAGGGGGGTTGAATCTATGCCTTCCTTTTAAGTTACTGTTATGACCCTTTTTAAACAAAATTACAATTCTGATTCAGTATGAACTCAGCAGCAGAAATTTATGAGACAATTTATTTTTGTCTCATGAATACCAGAAAACAGAACTCAGCAGAGAAGAGAAAAGCTAACACCAGCATGTATCCTGGTTCGGTTGCCTTGTGCTATGCAACCTACTTCCAGTCTCTGATGAGCGGATAATTTATACGCTTTTTGGCATTGTTTTTAGTATGTTTTTAGTATCTTTTAGTTAGTTTTTATTAGTTTTTAGTTAAAATTCACTTTTTTGGACTTTACTACGAGTTTATGTGTTTTTCTGTGATTTCAGGTATTTTCTGGCTGAAATTGAGGGACCTGAGCAAAAATCTGATTCAGAGGCTGAAAAGGACTGCAGATGCTGTTGGATTCTGACCTCCCTGCACTCGAAGTAAATTTTTTGGAGCTACAGAAGCCCAATTGGTGCGTTCTTAATTGCGTTGGAAAGTAGACATCCTGGCCTTTCCAGCAATGTATAATAGTCCATACTTTGCCCGAGATTTGATGGCCCAAACAGGCGTTCTAAGTCAGCTCAAGAATTCTGGCGTAAAACGCCGGAACTGGCACAAGAATGGGAGTTAAACGCCCAAATTGGCACAAAAGCTGGTGTTTAACTCCAAGAAGAGTCTATACACATGAAAACTTCAATACTCAGCCCAAGCACACACCAAGTGGACCCCGGAAGTGGATTTTTACGTCATTTACTCATTTCT
>NC_029772.3:29138491-29138811 GCF_000817695.3 Arachis duranensis | reverse complement strand
GATATCTCTTGGATCCCTTAATCGGAATCTTCGTGGTATAAGCCAGAATTGATGGCGGCATTCAAGAGAATCCGGAAGGTCTAAACCTTGTCTGTGGTATTCTGAGTAGGATTCAATGATTGAATGACTGTGACGAGCTTCAAACTCGCGATTGTGGGGCGTTAGTGACAGACGCAAAAAAATCACTGGATTCTATTCTGACATGATCGAGAACCGACAGATGAATAGCCGTGCTGTGATAGAGCGCGTTGAACATTTTCACTGAGAGGACAGGACTGTAGCCATTGACAACGGTGATGCCCAACATACAGCTTGCCATG
>NC_029772.3:29136517-29137861 GCF_000817695.3 Arachis duranensis | reverse complement strand
TTGCTTCAAACCAATAATCTCCGTGGGATCGACCCTTACTCACGTAAGGTATTACTTGGACGACCCAGTGCACTTGCTGGTTAGTTGTGCGAATCACAAATTCGTGCACCACTTGGCTAGCCAAGTCTAATACCTTTAGACTGAAGCTTTAGACTAACATTGCATGATTCCTAGAATTCTTATTAAAAGTTTTGATCCTCTTTATTTTCTTTTTCCACATAATTTTCGAAAAAACCAAAAAAATTACAAAATCATAAAAACCAAAAATATTTCTTGTTTGAGTCTAGTGTCTCATTTTAAGTTTGGTGTCTTGCATGCATTGTTTATTTGATTTTAGTTGCATTTTGATTTTTCCTCATCATTAAAAATCCAAAAAAATTTTCATTTGTGTCTTTTCAAGTTAATAATGCAGAGAATTGAATATTCAAAACATTCAGTAGAGGAATTACACAGAAAAAGTTGGGCGTTCAAAATGCCCAGTGAGGAAGGAAAACTAGCGTTTAAACGCCAGCCAGGATACCTGGCTGGGCGTTTAACGCCCAAAAGGGTAGCATTTTGGGCGTTAAACGCCAGAATGGATACCATTCTGGGCGTTTAACGCCAGGATGGCACAAGATGGAAGATTTTGTTTTTAATTCAAATTTTTTTCAAGTTTTCAAAATTTTTCAAAATCAAATCTTTTTCAAATCATATCTTTTCAATCATATATTTTCAAAATCAATTTCTTTCCACTTTCAAAAATACTTGCTAACAATTAATGATTTGATTCGACATTTCAAGTATGTTACCTTTTCTGTTGAGAAAGGTTTAATGTTTGAATCATATCTTTTCTTGTTAGCTAAGTCATTAATTTTAAAAATCAAATCTTTTTAAACTGTTTTTCAATCATATCTTTTTAAAACCATAACTTTTCAATCATATCTTTTTAATCACATCTTTTTCAAAAATAGTTTTCAATCATATCTTTTTGATTTCTAATTTCAAAATCTTTTTCAAAAATCACTTTATCTCTTTCCCAATCATATTTTTCGAAAATCATTCTTCAATTTTTCAAAATGTTTTTAAAATCCTTTTAAATTTATTTTCGAAAATCTCGTCCCCTCTCCTCACATCCTTCTATTTATGGACTAACATGTACAATTCGAACTCTATATTTCTAAGTTCGAATTCTTCTACCTCTTCCTTCTATTTTTCTATTCCTCTGACACCTCAAGGAATCTCTATACTATGACATAGAGGATTCCATATTTTCTTGTTCTCTTCTCTTTCATATGAGCAGGAGCAAAGACAAAAGCATTCTTGTTGAGGCTGACCCTGAACCTGAAAGGACCTTGAAGCGAAAGA
>NC_029772.3:29130542-29134881 GCF_000817695.3 Arachis duranensis | reverse complement strand
CTCTCTCTGTAATGGAGAAGCTAGGGATCTTTGAGGTGCAAGCTGCAAAAATCTCACTAGAAATGGCAGACAATTCAAGAAAACAAGCTTATGGACTTGTAGAGGATGTTCTAGTAAAAGTTGAAGACCATTACATCCCTGCTGATTTCATAGTCCTAGAGACTAGGAAGTGCATGGATGAATCCATCATCCTTGGCAGACCCTTTCTAGCCACAGCAAAGGCTGTGATTGATGTTGACAGAGGAGAATTGATCCTTCAAGTGAATGAAGAATCCTTTGTGTTTAAGGCTCAAGGATATCCCTCTGTAACCATCGAGAGGAAGCATGAAGAGCTTCTCTCAAAACAGAGTCAAACAGAGCCCCCACAGTCAAACTCTAAGTTTGGTGTTGGGAGGCCACAACCAAACTCTAAGTTTGGTGTTGAACCCCCACATTCAAACTTTAAGTTTGGTGTTGGGAGGTTCCAACATTGCTCTGAGTATCTATGAGGCTCCCTGAGAGCCCACTGTCAAGCTACTGACATTAAAGAAGCGCTTGTTAGGAGGCAACCCAATGTTATATTTATCTATTTTCCTTTTGTTATTTTATGTTTTCTACAGGTTGATGATAATGGGAAGTCACAAAATCAATTAAAAAAACAAAAACAGAATGAAAAACAGAAAGAAAAACAACACACCCTGGAGGAAAACTTGCTGGCGTTTAAACGCCAGTAAGGGCAGCAAATGGGCGTTTAACGTCCAGTCTGGCACCATTCTGGGCGTTTAACGCCAGAAAGGGGCACCAGACTGGCGTTAAACGCTAGGAAAGGGCAAGAAGTTGGTGTTAAACGCCAGAAATGGGCACCAGCCCGGCGTTTAACGCCAGAATTGGCATAAAGAGCATTTTTGCTCGCCACTTGGTGCAGGGATGAATTTTGCTTGACACCTCAGGATCTGTGGACCCCACAAGATCTCCACCTACCCCACCACTCTCTTTCTTCTTCACCCATTCACCAATCACCTCAATACCTCTTTTCCAGAAACCCCTCACCTATCAAATCCCACTATTCTCTTCACCACTCACATCCATCCTTCATAAAACCCCACATACCTCACCATTCAAATTCAAACCACTTTTTTTCCCAAACCCACCCATTATGGCCGAACCATACACCCTTCTCCACTCCTATATAAACCCATCTTCACCCCTTCATTTTCACACAACCTAAACACTACTTCTCCCCCTTGGCCGAACCACAAAGCCACCTCCATCTCCTCTATTTCTTCTTCTTCTACTCTCTTCTTTCTTCTTTTGCTCGAGGACGAGCAAAACCTTCTAAGTTTGGTGTGGTAAAAGCATTGCTTTTTGTTTTTTCATAACCATTTATGGCACCTAAGGCCGGAGAAACCTCTAGAAAGAGGAAAGGGAAGGCAAAAGCTTCCTCCTCCGAGTCATGGGCGATGGAGAGTGATGAGCGGATAATTTATACGCTTTTTGGCATTGTTTTTAGGTAGTTTTTAATAGCTTCAAGCTACTTTTAGGGATGTTTTCATTAGTTTTTATGCTAAATTCACATTTCTGGACTTTACTATGAGTTTGTGTGTTTTTCTGTGATTTCAGGTATTTTCTAGCTGAAATTGAAGGACCTGAGCAAAACTCTGATAGGAGGCTAACAAAGGACTGCTGATGCTGTTGGAATCTGACCTACCTGCACTCGAAATAGATTTTCTGGAGCTACAGAACTCCAAATGGCGTGATCTCAACGACGTTGGAAATTAGACATTCAGAGCTTTTCAGCAATATATAATAGTCCATACTTTATTCGTGATTAGATGACGTAAACTGGCGTTCAACGCCAGTTCCATGTTGCTGTCTGGAGTCAAACGCCAGAAACACGTCACGAACCGGAGTTGAACGCCCAAAACACGTTACAACTTGGCGTTCAACTCCAAAAGAAGCCTCAGCTCGTGGATAGATCAAGCTTAGCCCAAACATACAGCAAGTGGGCCCTGGAAGTGGATTTATGCATCAATTACTTACTCCTGTAAACCCTAGTAGCTAGTCTAGTATAAATAGGATAGTTTACTATTGTATTAGTGGTCTTTTGATCATTCGGTCTTGCGACCACATGGGAGCTTGCCATTCGGCCATGCCTGAACCTTTCACTTACGTATTTTCAACGGTGGAGTTTCTACACACCATAGATTAAGGGTGTGGAGCTCTGCTGTACCTCAAGTTTCAATGCAATTACTATTATATTTTATCCAATTCGATTTACTCCTGTTCTAAGATATTCGTTGCACTTCAACTTGATGAATGTGATGATCCGTGACACTCATCATCATTCTCACCTATGAACGCACGTGACTGACAACCACTTCCGTTCTACCTTAGGCCGGGCGCATATCTCTTGGATTCCTTAATCAGATTCTTCGTGGTATAAGCTAGAATTGATGGCGGCATTCATGGGAATCCGGAAAGTCTAACCTTGTCTATGGTATTCTGAGTAAGATTCCGGGATTGAATGACTGTGACGAGCTTCAAACTCCTGAAGGCTGGGCGTTAGTGACAGACCCAAAAGAATCACTGGATTCTACTCCAACTTGATTGAGAACTGACAGATGATTAGCCGTGCTGTGACAGAGCATTTGGACCATTTTCACTGAGAGGATGAGATGTAGCCATTGACAACGGTGATGCCCTACATACAGCTTGCCATGGAAAGGATTAAGAAGGATTGGATGAAAGCAGCAGAAAAGCAGAGATTTAGAAGGAACACAGCACCTCCATGCACCTATCCGAAATCCCACCATTTGATTACATGAATAACTCTATCTTTACTTTCTGTTTATTTTTATTAATCATATTTAAACCAACAATCTCTTAAATTAGTTAAATCCACCTGACTGGGATTTACAAGATGATCATAGATTGCTTCATACCAACAATCTCCGTGGGATCGACCCTTACTCACGTAAGGTATTACTTGGACGACCTAGTGCACCAAGTTTTTGGCGCCGTTGCCGAGGATTGTTCGAGTTTGGACAACTAATGGTTCATCTTGTTGCTCAAATTAGGTAATTTTCTTTTAAAAAAAAAAGTTTTCAAAAAATTTTTTCAAAATTTTTTCTCTATTTTTCGTTTTTCCAAGAAAATAATTTTCGAAAAATATAATAAAAATACAAAAAAAATCATAAAATCATAAAAATAAAAATATTTTGTGTTTCTTGTTTCAGTCTTGAGTCAATTTTTAAGTTTGGTGTCAATTGCATGCTTTAAAAATTTTTCTTGCATTTTTTCGAAAATTCATGCATTCATGGTGTTCTTCATGATCTTAAAGTTGTTCTTGACATGTCTTCTTGTTTGATCTTGATGTTTTCTTGTTTTGTGTTGTTTGTTATTTTTCATATGCATTTTTCGTTTGTTAGAGTCCATGCATTAAGGATTTCTAAGTTTGGTGTCTTGCATGTTTTCTTTGCATCAAAAATTTTTCAAAATTATGTTCTTGATGTTCATCATGATCTTCAAAGTGTTATTGGTGTTCATCTTGACATTCATATTGTTCTTGCATGCATCATGAGTTTTGATTCATAATTTTCATATTGGGAGTCATTTTTGTGTTTTTCTCTCTCCTCATCAAAAATTCAAAAATAAAAAAATATCTTTTCCTTATTTCTCTCCAAATTTTCGAAATTTTGGGTTGACTTGGTCAAAAAATTTTAAAAATTAGTTGTTTCTTACAAGTCAAGTCAAATTTTCAATTTTAAAAATCTTATCTTTTCAAAACTTTTTCAAATCAAATCTTTTTCATGTTTATCTTTTTTAATTTCGAAAATTTCAAAATATTTTTTCAAAAATCTTTTTCTTAATTTTAAAATTTCGAAATTACACTAACAATTAATGTGATTGATTCAAAAATTTGAAGTTTGTTACTTTCTTGTTAAGAAAGGTTCAATCTTTAAACTCTAGAATCTTATCTTTTAATTTCTTGTTAGTCAAGTAATCAATTTTAATTTTAAAAAATTAAATCTTTTTCAAAATATCTTTTTCTCAAAAATCTTATATTTTTATCATATCTATCTTATCTTATCTTTTATATCATATCTTTTTCAAAATTTTATCTTTTTCAAAAATTTAATTTCAAATATCTTATCTAACTTCTTATCTTCTTATCTTTTCAAATTTGACTTTAATATCTTTTTCAACTAACTATTTGACTTTTTGTTTGTTTCTTATCTTTTTCAAAACCACCTAACTACTTTTTCCTCTCTAATTTTCGAAAATATCTCATCCCTTTTTCAAAAATTCTTTTTAATTAATTAATTGTTTTAATTTTAATTCGATCTTATCTTTTATTTTT
>NC_029772.3:29126901-29130511 GCF_000817695.3 Arachis duranensis | reverse complement strand
ATAGAGGATTCCTCTTTCTTTTCTTGTTCTCTTCTTCCCTATATGAGCAGGAACAAGGAAAAAGACATTCTTGTTGAAACTTATCCTGAACCTGAAAGGACTCTGAAGAGGAAATTAAGAGAAGCTAAATTACAACAATCCAGAGACAACCTTTCTGAAATTTTCGAACAAGAGAAGGAGATGGCAGTCGAACCCAACAACAATAACGCAAGGAGGATGCTTGGTGATTATACTACACCTACTTCCAAGTTTGATGGAAGAAGCATCTCAATTCCCACCATTGGGACAAATAACTTTGAGCTGAAACCTCAACTAGTTGCTCTAATGCAACAAAACTGCAGGTTTCATGGACTTCCATCAGAAGATCCCTATCAGTTTTTAACTGAGTTCTTGCAGATCTGTGAGACTGTAAAGACGAATGGAGTAGATCCTGAAGTCTACAGGCTCATACTTTTCCCTTTTGCTGTAAGAGACAGAGCTAGAACATGGTTGGATTCACAACCTAAGGATAGCCTGGACTCATGGGATAAGTTGGTCACGGCCTTCTTGGCTAAATTCTTTCCTCCTCAAAAGCTGAGCAAGCTTAGGTTAGATGTTCAGAAATTCAAACAAAAAGATGGTGAATCCCTCTATGAAGCTTGGGAAAGATACAAGCAGCTGACCAAAAGGTGTCCTTCTGACATGTTTTCAGAATGGACCATATTAAATATATTCTATTATGGTCTATCTGAGTTTTCCAAAATGTCATTGGATCATTCTGTAGGTGGATCCATTCACCTAAAGAAAACGCCTGCAGAAGCTCAAGAACTTATTGACATGGTTGCAAATAACCAATTCATGTACACTTCTGAAAGGAATTCCGTGAATAGTGGGACGCCTCAAAGGAAGGGAGTTCTTGAAATTGATGCTCTGAATGTCATATTGGCTTAGAACAAAGTGTTGACTCAGCAAGTCAACATGATTTCTCAAAGTCTGAATGGATGGCAAAATGCATCCAACAGTACAAAAGAGGCAGCCTCTGATGAAGCTTATGATCCTGAGAACCCTGCAATAGCAGAGGTAAATTACATGGGTGAACCTTATGGAAACACCTATAATTCATCATGGAGAAATCATCCAAATTTCTCATGGAAGGATCAAAAAAAGCCTCAACAAGGCTTTAATAATGGTGGAAGAAACAAGCTCAGCAATAACAAGCCTTTTCCATCATCTTCTCAGCAACAGACAGAGAATTCTGAGCAGAGCCCTTCTAATTTAGCAAACTTAGTCTCTGATATGTCTAAAGCCACTTTAAGTTTTATGAGTGAAACAAGGTCCTCCATCAGAAATTTGGAGGCACAAGTGGGCCAGCTGAGTAAGAAAGTCATTGAAACTCCTCCCAGTATTCTCCCAAGCAATACAGAAGAGAATCCAAAAGGAGAGTGCAAGGCCATTGATGTAATCAATATAGCCGAATGCATAAGGGAGGAGAAGGATGAAAATCCTAGTGAGGAAGACCTCCTGGGACGTCTCTCAAACAAGAAGGAGTTCCCTATTGAGGACCTGAAGGAATCTGAGGCTCATATAGAGACCATAGAGATTCCATTAAATCTCCATCTGCCATTCATGAGCTCTGAAGATTATTCTTCCTCTGAAGAGGATGACGATGTAACTGAAGAGCAAGTTGCTCAATATCTAGGAGCCATCATGAAGCTAAATGCCAAGTTATTTGGTAATGAGAGGAAGCATGAAAAGCTTCTCTCAGTACAGAGTCAAACAAAGCCCCCACAATCAAACTCTAAGTTTGGTGTTGGGAGGCCACAAAGTTTGGTGTTGAACCCCCACATTCAAACTCTAAGTTTGGTGTTGGGAGGTCCCAACAATGCTCTGAACATCTGTGAAGCTCCATGAGAGCTCACTGTCAAGCTATTGACATTAAAGAAGCGCTTATTGGGAGGCAACCCAATTTTTATTTATCTAATTTTATTTTTCTTTTTTTATGTTTCATTAGGTTCATGATCATGTGGAGTCACGAAAAAAATACTAAAATTAAAAACAGAATTAAAAATAGCAGAAGAAAAATCACACCTTGGAGGAAGGACTTACTGGCGTTTAAACGCCAGTAAGGAGCATCTGGCTTGCGTTCAACGCCAGAACAGAGCATAGAGCTGGCGCTGAACGCCAGAAACAAGCATGGAACTGGCGTTCAACGCTAGAAACATGCTGCACATGGGCGTTGAATGCCAAGAACATGCATCACCTAGGCGTTTAAACGCCAGAATTGTATGCAAAGGCGTTTTACATGCCTAATTGGTGCAGGGATGTAAATCCTTGACACCTCAGGATTTGTGGACCCCACAGGATCATCTCAGGATCTGTGGACCCCACAGGATCCCCACCTACCTCAACTCACCTTCTCCCTTCTTCACCAATCACCTTAATCCCTCTTCCCTATCATCTCTTCACCACTCACATCCATCCATCCCTCCCACCCAAACCCACCCTATATGGCCAAAACACAAACATCTCTTCCTCTCCCCCATATCTTCTTCTCCTTCTTCTATTCTTTCTTCTTTTGCTCAAGGGCGAGCAACATTCTAAGTTTGGTGTGGTAAAAGCATAGTTTTTTTGTTATTCCATAACCATTGATGGTACCTAAGGCCAGAGAAACCTCAAAAAAAAGAGAAAAGAAAGAGAACTCAGTAGAAGAGCATTTGACTGCACATCAAGAGAGCATGAGAAATTCCCTCATCAAGAAATCCCTGAGATACTTCAGGGGATACATGTTCCTCCACATAATTATTGGAAGCAACTAAGGGTAGGAACACCAAAATCACTAAGGATCATGCAACAGAAGCAAGGAAGAGACATAGAGGAGCTCAAAGAGCACCATTGGTTCTTCAAGAAGGCACCACCCTCACTAAGGTGGACTCATTCCTTGTTCTTATTTCTCTGTTTTTCAATTTTTATGCTTCATGTTTATTTATGTTTTGTGTCTCTACTTCATGATCAGTAGTATTTAGTAACTATGTCTTAAAGTTATGAATAATTCCATGAATCCTTCACCTTTCTTAAATGAAAAAAATGTTTCTAATTCAAAAGAACAAGAAGTACATGAATTTTAAAATTATCCTTGAATTTAGTTTAATTATATTGATGTGGTGAAAATACTTTTTATTTTCTGAATGAATGCTTGAACAGTGCGTATTTTTTATCTTGTTGTTTATGAATGTTAAAATTGTTGGCTCTTGAAAGAATGATGAACAAAGAGAAATGTTATTGATGATCTGAAAAATCATGAAAATGATTCTTGAAGCAAGAAAAAGCAGTGAAAAACAAAAGTGGCGAAAAAAAATTTATTAGAAAGAAAAAGAAAAAAAAGCAAGCAGAAAAAGCCAATAGCCCTTAAAACCAAAAGGCAAGGGTAAAAAGGATCCAAGGGTTTGAGCATCAATGGATAGGAGGGCCCAAGGAAATAAAATCCAGGCCTAAGCGGCTAAATCAAGCTATCCCTAACCATATGCTTGTGGCATGCAGGTCCAAGTGAAAAGCTTGAGACTGAGTGGTTAAAGTCATGATCCAAAGCAAAAAGAGTGTGCTTAAGAGCTCTGGACACCTCTAACTGGGGACT
>NC_029772.3:29124608-29126596 GCF_000817695.3 Arachis duranensis | reverse complement strand
ATGAGTTTGTGTGTTTTTCTGTGATTTCAAGTATTTTCTGGCTGAAATTGAGGGACCTGAGCAAAACTCTGATAGGAGGCTAACAAAGGACTGCTGATGCTATTGGAATCTAACCTCCCTGCACTCGAAATGAATTTTCTGGAGCTACAGAACTCAAAATGGTGCGACCTCAACGGCGTTGGAAAGTAGACATTCAGAGCTTTCCAGCAATATATAATAGTCCATACTTTATTCATTATTAGATGACGTAAACTGGCGTTCCACGCCAGTTCCATGTTGCTGTCTGGAGTCAAACGCCAGAAACACGTCACGAACCGGAGTTGAACGCCCAAAACACGTTACAACTTGGCGTTCAACTCCAAAAGAAGCCTCAGCTCGTGGATAGATCAAGCTCAGCCCAAACATACAGCAAGTGGGCCCTGGAAGTGGATTTATGCATCAATTACTTACTCCTGTAAACCCTAGTAGCTAGTCTAGTATAAATAGGATAGTTTACTATTGTATTAGTGGTCTTTTGATCATTCGGTCTTGTGACCACATGGAAGCTGGCCATTCGGCCATGCCTGAACCTTTCACTTATGTATTTTCAACGGTGGAGTTTCTACACACCATAGATTAAGGGTGTGGAGCTCTGCTGTACCTCAAGTTTCAATGCAATTACTATTATTTTTTATCCAATTCGATTTACTCCTGTTCTAAGATATTCGTTGCAGTTCAACTTGATGAATGTGATGATCCATGACACTCATCATCATTCTCACCTATGAACGCGCATGACTGACAACCACTTCCGTTCTACCTTAGGCCGGGCGCATATCTCTTGGATTCCTTAATCAGAATCTTCGTGGTATAAGCTAGAATTGATGGCGGCATTCATGGGAGTCTGGAAAGTCTAACCTTGTCTGTGGTATTCTGAGTAGGATTCTGGGATTGAATGACTGTGACGAGCTTCAAACTCCTGAAGGCTGGGCATTAGTGACAGATGCAAAAGAATCACTGGATTCTACTCCAACCTGATTGAGAACCGACAGATGATTAGCCGTGCTGTGACAGAGCATTTGGACCATTTTCATTGAGAGGATGGGAAGTAGCCATTGACAACGGCGATGCCCTACATACAGCTTGCCATGGAAAGGATTAAGAAGGATTGGATGAAAGCAGCAAGAAAGCAGAGATTTAGAAGGAACACAGCACCTCCATGCACCTGTCCAAAATCCCACCATTTGATTACATGAGTAACTCTATCTTTACTTTCTATTTATTTTTATTAATCATATTTAAACCAATAATCTCTTAAATTAGTTAAATCCACCTGACTGGGATTTACAAGATGATCATAGATTGCTTCATACCAACAATCTCCGTGGGATCGACCCTTACTCACGTAAGGTATTACTTGGACGACCCAGTGCACCAGAGAGATTCATCTCAAGGGTGCATCAAGACCACTTCTATGAAGTTGTTGCCTTGAAGAAGGTGATTCCGAGGTCCCTTTCAAACTCAAAAAGAGTGAATATCCGGAGATCCGAAGAAGAGGTTGGGAAGTTCTTACCAACCCCATTCAACAAGTCGGAATCTTAATGGTTCAAGAGTTCTATGCCAATGCATGGATCACCAAGAACCATGATCAAAGTGTGAACCCAGACCCAAAGAATTGGCTTACAATGGTTCGGGGGAAATGCTTAGATTTTAGTCCGGAGAATGTAAGGTTGGCATTCAACTTGCCCATGATGCAAGGAGATGAACACCCTTACACTAGAAGGGTCAACTTTGATCAAAGGTTGGACCAAGTCCTCATAGACATTTGTGAAGAGGGCGCTCAATGGAAGAGAGATTCAAGAGGGAAGTTGGTGCACGAATTTGTAATCCGCACAACTAACCAGCAAGTGCACTGGGTCGTCCAAGTAATACCTTACGTGAGTAAGGGTCGATCCCACGGAGATTATTGGTTTGAAGCAATCTATGTTTATTTTATTAATCCTAGTCAA
>NC_029772.3:29123843-29124221 GCF_000817695.3 Arachis duranensis | reverse complement strand
CAGGAGTTTGAAGCTCGTCACAGTCATTCAATCCCAGAATCCTACTCGGAATACCACAGACAAGGATTAGACTTTCCGGATTCTCATGAATGCCGCCATCAATTCGGCTTATACCACGAAGATTCTGATTAAGGAATCTAAGAGATACCCATTCAATCTGATGTAGAACGGAGGTGGTTGTCAGGCACACGTTCATGGATTGAGAAAGGTGATGAGTGTCACGGATTATCACCTTCTTCATAGTAAAGCGCGAATGAACATCTTAGACAGGAACAAGCATGTTTGAATAGAAAACAGAAATAATTGCATTAATTCATCGAGACGCTGCAGAGCTCCTCACCCCCAACAATGGAGTTTAGAGACTCATGCCGTCAAAAA
>NC_029772.3:29123631-29123808 GCF_000817695.3 Arachis duranensis | reverse complement strand
GTTATGACGTGTTTTGGGCGTTCAACTCCGGATCATGACGTTTTTCTGGCGTTTAACTCCAGACAACAGCATGTACTTGGCGTTCAACGCCAAGTTATGTCGTCTATCTTCGTGCAAAGTATGGACTATTATATATTGCTGGAAAGCCCTGGATGTCTACTTTCCAACGCCGTTGAG
>NC_029772.3:29122793-29123470 GCF_000817695.3 Arachis duranensis | reverse complement strand
CCCTCAATTTCAGCCAGAAAATACCTGAAATCACAGAAAAACACACAAACTCATAGTAAAGTCCAGAAATATGATTTTTGCCTAAGAACTAATAATATTCTACTAAAAACTAATTAAAACATACTAAAATCTACATGAAATTACCCCCAAAAAGCGTATAAAATATCCGCTCATCAGAAACTGGTTCAACTGAGAAGGCATGACCTCAAGCCCGTGGCTAGGGGATGGTTCGAGTTTATCCAACGCTCAATCATTCCCACTAGCAACCGGTCCGAAGTTACTATAGACCGGGCTATCATGATTCATAGCATCATGATTGGAGAGGAAGTAGAAGTTCATGAGGTTATATCCCAAGAACTTTATAAGGTGGCGGACAAGTCCTCTACCTTGGCAAGGTTAGCCTTCCCTCACCTCATTTGTCATCTCTGTTATTCAGTTAGAATTGACATAGAGGGAGACACCCTCATTGATGAGGACTCATTGATGAGGACAAGCCCATCACTAAGAAAAGGATGGAGTAAACAAGAGATCCCACTCATCATGAAATCCCTGAGATGCCTCAATGGATGCACTTTCCTCCACAAAACTATTGGGAGCAAACCAACACCTCCCTAGGAGAATTAAGTTCCAACATGGGACAACTAAGGGTGGAACACCAAGAACATTCCATCCTCCTC
>NC_029772.3:29121495-29122687 GCF_000817695.3 Arachis duranensis | reverse complement strand
CTTAAGCACTCCATAAGATCTTCAAGAGGAAGAACAAGCCGCCATCACTAAGGTGGACCCGTTCTTTAATCTCCTTGTTCTATATTTTCCTGTTTTTCGAATTTTTATGCTTATGTTCATCTATGTTTGTGTCTTATGATCATTAGTGTCTTAGTATCTATGCCTTAAAGTTATGAATGTCCTATGAATCCATCACCTTTCTTAAATGAAAAATGTTCTTAATTAGAAAAGAGAAGAATTGCATGAATTTTGAATTTTATAACAGATTAATTATTTTGATGTGGTGGCAATACTTTGACTTCTGAATGTATGCTTGAACAGTGTATTTGTCTTTTGAATTTGTTGTTCATGAATGTTGGCTCTTGAAAGAATGATGAAAAAGGAGACATGTTACTGAGGATCTAAAAAATCATAAAAAATGATTCTTGAAGCAAGAAAAAGCATTGAATAAAAAAACGAAAAAAAAGAGAGAGGAGGAAAAAGAAAAAGAAAAAAAATTAAGCTGTGATCCAAGGCAAAAAGAGTGTGCTTAAGAACCCTGGACACCTCTAATTGGGGACTCTAGCAAAGCTGAGTCACAATCTGAAAAGGTTCACCCAGTTATGTGTCTGTGGCATGTATGTATCCGGTGGTAATACTGGAAGACAGAGTGCTTTGGACCACGGCCAAGACTCATAAAGTAACTATGTTCAAGAATCATCATACTTAACTAGGAGAATCAATAACACTATCTGAATTCTGAGTTCCTATAGAAGCCCATCATTCTGAATTTCAAAGGATAAAGTGAGATGCCAAAACTGTTCAGAGGCAAAAAGCTAAAAGCCCCGCTCATCTAATTAATACTGATCTTCATAGATGTTTTTGGAATTCATGATGCTGTTGGATTCTGACCTCCCTGCACTCGAAGTAGATTTTCTGGAGCTACAGAAGCCTAATTGGCGCGCTCTCAACTGAGTTGGAAAGTAGACATCCTGGGCTTTCCAGCAATGTATAATAGTCCATACTTTGCCCGAGATTTGATGGCCCAAACAGGCGTTCTAAGTCAGCTCAAGAATTCTGGCGTAAAACGCCGGAACTGGCACAAGAATGGGAGTTAAACGCCCAAATTGGCACAAAAGCTGGTGTTTAACTCCAAGAAAAGTCTCTACATATGAAAGCTTCAATGCTCAGCCCAAGCACACACCAAGTGGGC
>NC_029772.3:29120614-29121327 GCF_000817695.3 Arachis duranensis | reverse complement strand
CTTCTGGTTCCCTCTCTGGGGCCGAAGCCAATGATCACTTTTGTTCTTATGTATTTTCAACGGTGGAGTTTCTACACACCATAGATTAAGGTGTGGAGCTCTGCTGTACCTCGAGTATTAATGCAATTACTATTGTTCTTCTATTCAATTCGGCTTATTCTTGTTCTAAGATATCACTTGTTCCTCAACTTGATGAATGTGATGATCCGTGACACTCATCATCATTCTCATTTATGAACATATTCCTGACAACCACCTCCGTTCTACCTTAGATTGAGTGGATATCTCTTGGATCCCTTAATTGGAATCTTCGTGGTATAAGCTAGAATTGATGGCGGCATTCAAGAGAATCCGGAAGGTCTAAACCTTGTCTATGGTATTCTGAGTAGGATTCAATGATTGAATGACTGTGACGAGCTTCAAACTCACGATTGTGGGGCGTTAGTAATAGACGCAAAAGAATCACTGGATTCTATTCCGACATGATCGAGAACCAACAGCTAAATAGCCATGCTGTGACAGAGCGCGTTGAATTCACTGAGAGGATGGGAGGTAGCCATTGACAACGGTGAAACCCTACATACAGCTTGCCATGGAAAGGAGTAAGAAGGATTGGATGAAGACAGTAGGAAAGCAGAGAGATGAAAAGGACAGAGCATCTCCATACGCTTATCTGAAATTCTCACCAATGAATTACATAAGTATCTCTATCT
>NC_029772.3:29114174-29120414 GCF_000817695.3 Arachis duranensis | reverse complement strand
GAAGTTGTGATAAAGAGTTGAGATTGCAATTGAGCGTACTATGTTGATGGCGCCATTGATGATCACAATTTCGTGCACCAGTCTCCTCCACAATTATGGAAGAATTTCACTATAGTTAACAGTATTACATACACTAATTTCACAGGATTGACCCAATCCTTTCACACTCAAGTTCTAACCTAACTTGACATTGGCTATGCTAACACCTAACTATTCACTCTTAGTGCTAACCCAACTAAGAAGGGATACCAAAACAGGTACAAGATACAAGACACTTAACTAACCTAAAGAAATCAGAAAATAACTCTAGACTTTCTAGGCTTTTCTCTCAGGTGTTTCTCTCAGCCTTTTTCCACTCATGGCTTTTTCTTAAGCTTTCTCACAATGCCTTTTCTCTCAAGAAATTACAGAAAGATAAACTTAGAAAAGTACATTACAATCAGTAAAACATGAAGGAGATTGATTTCATCAGCAGCCTCTTTACTATGTGCAAAACCAGATTCACAAACCTCAGATGCAGTTCTTCAGTATTGGCCAAATGCTTCTTTGAAAGAAAGCATTATCCAAGTAGAGGAACTTCTTAACAGAACACTGTTCTCACTCTCTAGTTTTCTCTCTTTACTTTCTGAATGAGCATCAAGCTTCTTTTATCTCCTTGCATGTTGCTGGGTTCTTCTTCCAAGGTCAACACCTTGAGCCTTGAGCTTCACCAACCCACATGTTCACTTTTCCTCTTTAATCCTCAGAGTAGAAACTTTGCTTCTGACTTCCTCATCTTGACCAAAAGCCATAAAACAGCAACCATAGAAATCTTCTCATGGTCAACTTGATCTTAGCCATTGAAAAACTACTTGGTCCCCAAGTATCACTTGTGACCGTAGATGTGAAGCAGAATAGGGCAGAGAACAACTTTCCCTTGAATGCCATTTTCGGATAGAGCAGAGAGTTGGAAAGAAGAGAAGAAGATCTGATACATGCAGGATGAGATGGATTACCTTTAACCTAAGCTTGATTTGGTTTGGATTTTCTGTTTTAGCTTTTGTGCTTCAAGCTTAAACTTTCTCTCTCTTGCTTCTTTGGTTACTAGCTTAGGGAGAAAGCTTTTTCTCTTTCTCTTTCTTACTTTTCTGAAGCCTTGATGTGACTTGATTAGAGAGGAGAGGAACGTTGCTTCTGATAAGGCAAGATGGTGGGAAATTGAAAATCAATTTCGGGCTTGGATCGGGTTCTTCTCTACTTCAGCCCGTTGGTGCCTTGCTTTGCTTCTTTGATGAATTTTGCTTGAGATGAATGACTTGGGCTTGTCTTTATTTTTCACTTACCATTCAGCTCATTAGCATATATCTTTTGTTTGATGTTGGGCTGCTACAACACTTGTTTTTGGCCTGCATCACTTATCAACAATAATCAAAATTAATTGGGTGATTAGCCCACTATTCAAATGTTTGTCATCATCAATTTTATTAATTAATTTCTTAACTCAACAATCTTCCCCTTGATGACAAACATAATTAAGCAATGATCAAAGGAATTAAGATTTTGGTAAAGTTAGAAAACTTCCCTTTGATGTTTCTTGCTTTACTGTTGCTCCCCCTTTCCTTTTCAAGATTTGCTCCCCCTGGATTTATGCTTTCTTCTTTATTCCTGTTTTACATTGTACTTAAAGATAACACACTAGAGCTCTGTACACGATTATCTTGTCTAAGGGATATCAAGCAAACAGCACTATATAAACAGCCCAACATTAAGCTAATATCATCAACAAGTGAAATCATCAGCAAGGGCAATCAAGTAAATACTAGTAAAACATCATACTAGTCAAACATCATCCTATATTGCTTTTTACTCCCCCTTTTGTCATCAAGGGTGGTTAATAAGCATGAGCAACAAATTCATCACTATAAATCCTGCAAGAAAGGTTAGTGCATAGTCCAAATAACTAACTAAACTACCATAAGTGCATCAGTATCCATAGTTATTACAGTCATCCAAGACAACAAAAGTAGGCTAAACAGTAGCAAAATAAAACAGAGTTCATGAGATAAAAAGAGAGCAGATGTAGCAATTTTTATGAGACAAATCTTAGGCATCAGAACTATTTCCCTCCGAAGCATCTTCCTCCTTAACATCAGTGGCAATGTCTTCATCATTTTGAAGATTATCGATGAAGGTCATGAGCACAGCTACCCTATCCCTTGATTTCTTCAGGAAGTTCTCATGCTTGCTTGCTAGCTTCCTTTGTTCCTTGCTTATGGAAATCATGTGATTTGATTGGGAAACAAACTCTTGAGCGACATCCTTGATCACATTCAGCAAAGCGGATTTCTTCCTAGTAGAAATGGAAGTACCCTCAGTGGAAGGAGGAGGAGAGTCATCTAGGATGTACTCTTCATCATCATCATCTAGAACCACTCTCTCAGATTGAGTTGGTCCTTTTTGCTATTTCACTGAACCACCCCCTTTTAGGTATGAATGTTTATTTTCATAATCCTCATTTGACAAGTCAACACCAAAAGTCTCAAATATGCAAGTTAAAAACATGCCATAAGGTAGTATTTTATTTTTCACACTTCTAACAGAATCAAACATGTATCTAGCCATCAAATAGGCAAAAGAGATTTCTGTTTTAGTGATTAGGGCATACAAAACAAGTGTGTCCGTGTAAGAAACCCTTTGATATGAACCACTTTGAGGAATTAAGATGTGGTTGACAATACGATGCAACTGAGCACGTTCATATCCTAGGGCTTTGTGAGTGGGTGTGATGCCATCAATTAAGGAAACATGTTCACAAATGTGAGCCAGAGCATCATGGTAAGAGATACCAACACCTTCATCCCACTTCACAGAGGTATAAGCACACGGCCCAACATCAGTGTACTTCAAGGAATCACTGATAGTTTCATTATTCAAGATAATGTCTCTGCCCTTAACATAAGAATGCACACTTCCTTCATGATAAGTCATGTTTGCATAAAATTCTTTGACTAAATGAGGATATATATATTTTTTGATTTTGAAAAGGTGATTCCAGTAAAAAAATTCTAAATTTTCAACAAAAGGAAAACCTTTCTTTTTCAAGCTAGGTAAATCCACAAGAAAAGATGGACACAGAGTACGATACTGAATGACTCCCTCATAAAAATCATGGTTCATGATAGATTTGAAACGATTAGGGTTATAGTCTGAGTGAGATGTCATGAAGTGTGATTTGTGAGCAAAAGGATCAATGTCTGGTTTTTTAACAGATTTGAGAGGGCGAGGAGGGTTACTTCTTTGTGAGCGCACTGGAACCGACCTGGATTTGGTTTGTGTTGGTTCGGGAATGGCTTCTTCAGTCGCTGGACATTTTCCCTTGGAGGAGCTAGGCTTCGCAGAACTAGGTTTTGAGGAGCCTGGCTTGGAAGTTGTGGCCTTCAGTGGTGGTATCGGCTTGGCAGGGGCAGGGTATCTTGGTGTAGTCTTGGTTCATGCCATGGGAGTAGTGCGAGGAGGAGAGGTAGGAGGAGAGGGTGAAGGAGTAAAAGTGGTGTCTTGAGAACGAGTTGATGGTCTGGGATATCCTGGAAGTTTATGGATTTTCTCACGCGGTGCTCTTTTAGCAATGACTTTCTTCCCCATTTTGGTTAGATTTAGGCTTTTGATGGAAGAGATAGTGGAGTGAGAGGGAAGAAACCGAAGAGTTTGAGGAGAAGTTATGGAGAAAAGAGAGGGAGAGTTGGTAACCGTACCCAAAAGTGAATTTCTAAAACCGTGCAACTGCATCACCTTTTGAAATGACATGAAAAGACCTGACCTTATAAAATAAAGATTTGATTTGATTTAAATATAAAACAGGAAATGAATTTTAAATTTTGAAAAACCAAAAATTAAACTGAAAAATCTTTTTGGATTATAAACATTAAATGAAAAATTATTTTCAAAAATAAACACACAGCCCATCAAAAAAATTGTCACATTCATATATGGGCCCAGAGATAGTTGGATTTAAGGAAACACTTTGGACCACTCCAGATCTGATTTTGAGGTTGGCCCGGATTATCTTTCATTTGAACAAGCCCATAACACTCTGAATTGAAGAGAACGTTCATCACCTGCTCAGAATTGTCTCATACTTGTTTATGAGACAAAAAGCTCCAGCAACTCCATTAGCATTTTTCAAATAAGAAATCATAACTCAAAATTTCTAGACAAGTCCTAAGCATGCAAAATCTATCCTCAGCTAATGGTTTTGTAAAAATATCTGCTAATTGCTCCTCAGATTTAACAAATTGAATACTAATATCCCCTTTTTGGACATGTTCTCTTATTGAGTGAAATTTCACTTCAATATGCTTAGTCCTAGAGTGCAAAATTGGATTTTTAGAAATATTGATGGCACTCATATTATCACACATTAAGAGAATATTTTCAGCATTTAATTTGTAATCAGCAAGCTGTGTTTTTAACCATAAAAGCTGAGAACAACAAGAAGAAGCAGCTATATACTCAGCCTCTGCAGTGGATAAGGCCACTGTTGGTTGCTTCTTACTTGACCAAACATTTAAGGACTTTGCCATGAACGTATCTAATGATCCTTTTAACTGCAGAAAGATGTGACTCTTTAGGTTTGGATTGGAACCTAGAACACAATCCAACACTTTGCACAATATCGGGTCTAGAGGAAGTTAAGTACATAAGAGGACCAATCATTCCTCTATACCTAGTCTCATCAACATCTTTCTCAGTTTCTCCCTTGTCTAATTTAGAACTAGGATGCATGGGTGTTCCCATGGGTTTGGCATTTTCCATACCAAATTTCTTAACTAATTCCTTGGCATACTTTTCTTGATGAATGAAAATACTTTTTTCAGTTTGTTTAATTTGCAGCCCAAGAAAGAAATTAAGTTCACCCATCATACTCATGTCAAATTCACTTGTCATAAGTTTTCCAAATTCAGAACAAAGGGATTCATTTGCTGATCCAAAAATAATGTCATCAACATATATTTGGACTAGAATAAAAGAATCATTATAGTTCTTGATGAATAGAGTTCTGTCAGTGGTGCCTCTTTAAAAACCATTTTTCAAAAGGAAAGAATTAAGTCTCTCATACCAAGCTCTAGGAGCTTGTCTTAAACCATAGAGAGCTTTAGACAATTTGAAAACATGATTAGAATGTTCTTTATTTTCAAAACCAGGAGGCTGCTCCACATACACTTCTCTATCTATCACACTATTCAAAAATACACATTTCACATCCATTTGATATAATTTAAAACTGCAAAATGCAACATAAGCTAAGAGAAGTCTTATGGCTTCCATTCGGGCAACAGGGGCGAAGGATTCATCAAAGTCTATTCCTTCTTCTTGGTCATATCCTTGAGCCACTAGCCTTGCCTTGTTTCTTGCAATGCTACCATCTTCTCCCAACTTGTTCCGAAATATCCACTTGGTCCCGGTCACTTTCTTTCCACTTGGCCTTGGAACCAAAGTCCACACTTGGTTTTTCTCAAACTCAAGAAGCTCATCCTCCATTGCTTTAACCCAAGAAGGGTCACCAAGTGCTTTCTTGACGTTTTGAGGCTCTATTTGTGAAAGGAGGGCAATGTTGTATCCTTCATTTGTCTTTCTAGTGGAAGACCTTGTTTGCACTCCATGAGAGACGTCCCCAATGACAAATTCCTCAGGATAATTCTTCAAGAATCTCCACTCACGAGGTCTGGTGGACTTGGAGACAGATTCAATCACCAAGGAATTCTGGGCATTGCTGGCTGCAGCATTTTCTTCAGATTCATGAGACAAAATGGAATTGTCTTTTGAATTTTCAGCATTTGCAGTTTCTGGTTTAGCTTGTCCATAATTTTCTTTTCCATGATTTTGAGCAGTTTCATCCTCCTTTTGAGCTTGATTTCCTGCATCACAATCTTCCAAAATGCTTTGCATCAAGTTAGTATCACAAAATGTAACATGTATGGACTCCTCAATAATTCTAGCATCTTGATGATAAACCCTATATGCTTTACTAGTTGTGGAATATCCTACAAACAAATACTCATAAGCCTTTGGATTAAATTTATCCAAATTTTCTTTGTTATTTAAAACAAAACATTTGCATCCAAAGATGTGCAAGTAATCTAAGTTTGGTGGGTCTCCTTTCCAAAGTTCATAAGGGGTTTTCTTCAAAAATTTCCTTATGATTGTTCTATTCAAAATGTGGCAAGCCGTATTGACCGCTTCAGCCCAAAAAAATTTTGGAAT
>NC_029772.3:29034007-29113548 GCF_000817695.3 Arachis duranensis | reverse complement strand
CTCATTACCTACTTTTCCAACAGCAATGATTTTACCTTTACCATCATCTCCAAAGGTCACAAAACCTCCATCATACTTATTTAGTTTGATGAAGTAAGTTGACCTTCCAGTCATGTGCTTTGAACATCCACTATCCATGTACCACATGTCCTTTTTTTTCTTGGATGCTAGGCAAATCTACATGATGAGTTTCAAGTAGCCTTAGGTATCCAAATTAATTTGGATCCTTTGAAGTTAATCCATCTTGGTTACCCAAGTGCATTGAAATCACAAATAATATTGTAAACTTTGTTTCCAACAACTCTTTTTTCAATGAAACATTGTACATATGAGTGACCAAATTTCTTGCAATTGACACAATGATTTTCTGACGTGTGTCGCTGAACTTGAGGTGAGTAATATTGCTTGAAATGATTAAAGTGTTGAAATTTTCTGGTTTTTAGAGGAGATGCATTTCTTTTGACAAACTGATTTTTATTAAAGTTATTCCTCTTTACAAAAGCATTTTCACCAGAATTTCTTTGAACATTTTTACCTTTCGAATATGAGGTTTTGTTGTAAAATGGTGGTTTCTTGAAAACAGCCTCATTTTTCGAAATGTAACCCAAATCTGGCCGGTTTGAACTCGATTCAGTTTTTGGTGAAGGCTCAGTTTCACTTGTGTATACTTTATCAAATTTTTTTTCAAGTGTTGGAGTATTTTCAATACCATATTTGTTTGGTATGGTTTTGGTATTTGATGAAGAAGCCACAAATTTTATAGAGGAAATATTAGAGACTGCATCTTCCTTGGCTATGTAGCCTAAACCATATTTTTCAAACAATAGTCTTTGACTTGCAAGTAATTTGTCCAAGTTACTAGAACCTTGAGCAGATTTTTCTGAGTCACCATTCAGCCTTTTAATCATATTATTTGATCTTTCATTTTCAGCAATTAACTCATGTGAAGGATCCACAATGTGCTTTCCTTTTAATTTTTCAAGTTCAGATTTTAAAAATCTGCTTTCTTCAATGATGTCCAAAGCACATTCAGTTTCCTTCACTTTTTCTTTTAAAAACTCATTTTCAGCTATTAACACATCTCTTTCATATCTGCATTCATTGTATTTGTCAAGCAGTTTTGAGGTGTTTAAGGTAAGATCATCAATAATAGCATGCAAGTCCTCAATGGTCAAATCATAATAATTTACCTCATCAAGATTGTTGTTTCCAGCCATGAAGCAATCTTTGTCATCCCCTTCAGATTCTTCTTCTTCATTTGAGTCATTTTCGAGATCCTCCCAAGCTGCCATGAGTACTCTCTTCCTTTCCTTCTTTCCTTTGTCCTCCTTTTTGAGCTTTGGACAGTTTGACTTGAAGTGTCCAGCCTCCTTGCAATGATGACACGTCACCTTGCTCAAGTCTATCTTGTGCTCCTTTGAACTTGAACCCTTGTATTTGCCCTTGCTCTTCATCATCCTTCTAAATCTCCTAGCAAAAAACAAAAGCTCGTCATCTGAAATACCATCACTAGACTCACTCTCTTTTGGTTTTATTTGTGACTTGAGGGCTATTCCCTTTTTCTTTAATTCTGTGTTTGTGTGTGTGGCTTCATAGGCAAGAAGTTTTCCTCTCAGCTCATCATAGGTTATGGGACTTATGTTGTTACTCTCAGTTAGGACAGTGGCAGTGTTTTCCCATTCTTTTCTGAGGCTTCTAAGGAGTTTTTTCACCAAGGTTTGTTCTGCATAGTTTGTACCCATAGCATCAAGGTTGTTGATTATGATTGAGAATCTCTCAAACGCTTCGTCAATGCTTTCTTCATCCTTCATGCTAAACATCTCGTACTCTTTTCGCAGCATATCAATCCTCGTTTCTTTGACTTGTTTGGTGCCTTCGTGTGTAACCTGGAGTTTTTCCCAGATTTCTTTGGCTGTCTTGCATCTAGACACCTTCCGGTACTCTTCAAAGCTGATAGCACAGTGAAGAAGGTTGATTGCTTTAGCGTTCAGCTCTATCTTCTTCTTGTCATTTTCATTCCATTCAGCTTCTTCTTTTGGAGTTACCACTCTATCAGCACTTATTTTTGTTGGGATCTTGGGACCACTCACAACGATCTTCCAAATGTTGTAGTCAATGGATTGGATGAAGATCCTTATCCTTTCTTTCCAGTAGGAATAGTTCTTCCCGTTGAAGAAAGATGGCCGGTTATTTGACTGGCCTTCAGTGAGGGTGTAAGCAACTGTGGTTGTGCCCAAGTTGTTTGCCATTGGATCTTTCCTCCAAGCGGTTAAGCTTGATTCTTGAGACCTCAGCTCCTGATACCAATTGAAGGTTGTGGTAGGCTTAGAGAAGGGGGGTTGAATCTATGTCTTCCTTTAAGTTGCTGTTATGACCCTTTTTAAACAAAATTACAATTCTGATTCTGTTTGAACTCAGCAGCAGAAATTTATGAGACAATTTATTTTTGTCTCATGAATATCAGAAAACAGAACTCAGCAGAGAAGAGAAAAGCTAACACCAGCATATATCCTGGTTCGGTTGCCTTGTGCTATGCAACCTACTTCCAGTCTCCTCCACAATTATGGAAGAATTTCACTATAGTTAACAATATTACATACACCAATTTCACAGGATTGACCCAATCCTTTCACACTCAAGTTCTAACCTAACTTGACATTGGCTATGCTAATACCTAACTATTTCTCTTAGTGCTAACCCAACTAAGAAAGGGATACCAAACAGGTACAAGATACAAGACACTTAGTCAACCTAAAGAAATCAGAAAATTAATTCTAGGCTTTTCTCTCAGGTGTTTCTCTCAGCCTTTTTCCACTCATGGCTTTTTCTTAAGCTTTCTCACAATGCCTTTTCTCTCAAGAAAGATAAACTTAAAAAAGTACATTACAATCAGTAAAACATGAAGGAGATTGATTTCATCAGCAGCCTCTTTGCTATGTGCAAAACCAGATTCGCAAACCTTAGATGTAGTTCTTCAGTATTGGCCAAATGCTTCTTTGAAAGAAAGCATTATCCAAGTAGAGGAACTTCTTAACAGAACACTGTTCTCACTCTCTGGTTTTCTCTCCTTACTTTTTGAATGAACATCAAGCTTCTTTTATCTCCTTGCATGTTGCTGGGTTCTTCTTCAAATGTCAACACCTTGAGCCTTGAGCTTCACCAACCCACATGTTCACTTTTCCTCTTTAATCCTCAGAGTAGAAACTTTGCTTTTGACTTCCTCATCTTGACCGAAAGCCATAAAACAGCAACCATAGAAATCTTCTCATGGTCAACTTGATCTTAGCCATTGAAAAACTACTTGGTCCCCAAGTATCACTTGTGACCGTAGATGTGAAGCAAAATAGGGCAGAGAACAATTTTTCCTTGAATGCCATTTTCGGATAGAGCAGAGAGTTGGGAAGAAGAGAAGAAGATCTGATACATGCAAGATGAGATGGATTACCTTTAACCTAAGCTTGATTTGGTTTGGATTTTCTGTTTTAGCTTCTGTGCTTCAAGCTTAAACTTTCTTTCTCTGCTTCTTTGGTTACTAGCTTAGGGAGGAAGCTTTTTCTCTTTCTCTTTCTTACTTTTCTGAAGCCTTGATGTGACTTGATTAGAGAGGAGAGGAACGTTGCTTCTGATAAGGCAAGATGGTGGGAAATTAAAAATCAATTTCAGGCTTGGATCGGGTTCTTCTCTACTTCAGCCCGTTGGTGCCTTGCTTTGCTTCTTTGATGAATTTTGCTTGAGATGAATGACTTGGGCTTGTCTTTATTTTTCACTTATCAACAATAATCAAAACTAATTGGGTGATTAGCCCACTATTCAAATGTTTATCATCATCAATTTTATTAATTAATTTCTTAACTCAGCATAATTTTTTTGTCTGTCTTATAAGGAAAAATTTGTAGGAGGATGAGAACATCGTTTTTGCAAATTTTCAATAGATAATTTAAAATTTATCATAAAAAGATACGTATAGAAAAAAATATAATTTGATTTATCATAGAGATTAGATAAAATTAATTCTTTTGCGGGTAATTTTATATGTGTAATGTCTTTCACTTTTGTGAATAAAAAAATAGTTTTGAATTTTACCAAATTTTAAAGATTTCAAAATAAGGAATTCAGCTCATTGCCACCCAGCCTGTAAAGTCTGAAATTGTGTGACAAAATAAGTTTTGGCTCCAAACAAACATCGACCACAGCACTGGAAGAAACAAATTTGTTGGGCGTTACGACATGGTATATTGGTAGCATTCGTTTCCCAGGGAAAACACCAAGTTGCACCGCCGTTGGCGTTCGGTTGAATAATGATCCTACACGTCGTCTCTATGATAATATCAAAAAGATAATTGTTTATGTTTTTCGGGTGTGTGGATAATGGCGTCAGATTTAATTAACTTTTCTTTTTTATAATGGAGGTGACTGAACAATCCATTCCCAATAAGACACTTTCATTATTTATTGAATGTTTTAATTTTTTTTTTTTTTAAACTTAGCTGACATGTATGTATCTTTAACTAGGACTAGTTACCAAAAAAAAGTCTTTAACTAGGACTATTAATAAAAATTTTAAAATTTAAAATTTTTTATAAATATATAATAAATGTATTTAGATTTTACGTTTTGAATATTTTTTATAAATTTATTTTAATAGATATTCTTAATATATATTCTTAAAATACATACTAACCTAAAAAAATAATTGGACATTTTAATTTAGTTATCATCTTAATTATCTTTCAAAATTTTTAAATAAAAAATTTTTTAAATTTTTATCTTTTCTATAGTTTCAAAAAATATATATTTAAATTTGTATTCATTTAAATATTAAGAGAATAATTAAAAAGTTGAATTATGACTCCAATTATTACTCTTAAACTAAACTCTATTTTTTATTTGTTGAAATATGTATTTTGTTAATTCATTTTACATTCATTATTTTTCCCTGAATTTAGAAAAATAAAAATATAAATGTTAACTGGTCAACATTTTTTATACTTATTTTGTAACTGAGTTAATACTAACTAACTTTGTTTTTTCACCAAAAATACTGACCTTTTAGCATTTACTTTAAAGAAATATATAGTTTTTACTAAAACATTTTTAATTAATAATAAAACAGCGTCATCAGTAATATCAAACGCAAAAGAAAAAATACTTGCATTTACAAGGTCACGACATCATTATATTAGTTGCTTTTATTTTAAAGAGTTTAGCTATATTTTCTCAAGATATATTTTAATAATATAATAATAAAAGTTTTTTAAATTTTAAATTTCGTTAATATATTAATAATATGAAAAATTAAAATAAATTTTAATAAAATATTTTTTTATTATACTCTTAAACTATGTTCTTGAAACATAATTCACAAGACCCTATTTTAAATATTACTCAATAAAGTAATGAAGAGGTGATCATGTTTTCAACGATGAGAATTTGAAGACCAGATATTAAAAAATGATCTCATACTTTATCAAATTTGTTGAGAAACAATATTTAATTTAATCCGTAAACTTACATACGATCATAATTTAATTTTTAAAATTTTAATTATTTTTATTTAATTTTCTAATTTTATAAACATTATTCACATTGTCTCTATGATAATTTATATCATAAAAACGTTATTAAAGAGATAATGTAAATAATCGGATACTATGTTAAATGTCTAACAACTATATTACGGATATATTAAACATCTATACATATTGATGCAAAGAGTTTCAGTTGCCACTAATATAGTCATTAGACATCTAGTATGATATCTAATTGTCCATATTATTTCTTTGAAAATATTTTTATGATGAAAATTATCTAAAAGACTAACACATGAGTAATATTTGCAAAGTTGAGAGACTAAATAAAAATAATTAAAATTTTAGAAATTAAATTAAAATTCATATATAAATTTAGGGATCAAATTGAGTATTAACTCAAATTTTTTATTCATTTTTTTTGTTGATGAAAATATTAGTTTTAAATTTGATTTATAAATGCGATTTGACTTCTCAGCTATGACTTGCCTTATTATGAGGTGTGTGAGATCCTCTACTCTATCTATTATGTAAAATGATAACAAGTTGAAGAGTTTTTATCTTAAAAAAGGGCTTTCGACAACGAGACTCTTTATTGCCTTATCTTTTTGTTCTCTATATGAAAAAGTTATGGTGTTTTATCTCTCAATTGATTGAATCAAATAGTTGGGAGTCGATGACTGTTGAGAAGTTCAACTATCTCTCATCTTAAATTTGCAGACGACATGTTTCTTTTTTGTAAAGCTACAAGAACTCAAGTTTAGTGTGCTCTTCAGACCTTTAATTTATTCTGCAAAATTTTAGGTATAAAGGTCAGTTGTGAACAATCTTCTTTTCAAATATCTCTAGGAAGAGAAAGAAGATGCTTACAAGGACCTTTTCCATCCGATTCTCTAACATTCTAAATATATATTTGAGTGTTGTTTTGGAACATTCTAAATCATCATGAGTGGATTGTAATGATTTGTTGGACAGGATCAAGATGCGCTTATCTTTGCGGAAAAGTAGATTCTTGAATAGATCAATGTGGATTTGTCTTGCAAAATTAATTATCGCATCTATTTTGGTATATAAAAAATGCAGATAAGTCTTTTTCCCTTTTCTACTTGCTATGATATTGATAAATTTGCCTGACATTTGTTTAGAGTGGTAACACTAATTTTCAATGAGATTCCATCTATCATCTTGGTTGATTTTAATAAGTTCCAAGAAATTTGGTGGGCTTGCTCTAAGAGATTTATGTTTACATTATTTAGTTCTGCTTGGCAAGCTAGTTTGGCAGATCTTACAATGTCCGAACAAGTTATGGATTTAGGTAATGCGGAATAAATACCTTAAGGGTAAAGACATTTTTAACATTCAATTATCTTGTCACTCGTTTGTGATCTGAGAATCTATTGTCAAAGTTGCAACTATTCTGAGAGACGGCTTCAAGTGAAAAATTGGCTCTCTAACTAATAGCTTCTGATTTTATTCGTAGATGAAAACGAGTATTATTGGTGAGAGGATGGATTTTATTGAGACTTCTAAATCTGATTTCTACATTGGGGATGTTCTTGTGCATAGTGACTAGCAGCTTAGTCTTATATACTCACATATTCTGAAAGGGCTTGCAATGGAGATTCTATGCTATAAAAGAGACCAAGCTACAAACAACGAGGCAGGTCACTTGTGGAATGACAAGAAATATTCAGCCAAATCAGGATATTACTAGCTACTAGAGCGCACTGTGACTTAGAATACTAATTTGAATTTGAATTGGCTTTAGAGACTTAAAATTTCAAAAAAAGTAAAGATCCTAATTTGGTTAAACTTACATGAAGCCCTTCCAATTGCAACTATGTGGCTCCGTTTGTAAATCGGAAAAATATTAACGAGTTAATTATGTAATTAAGATTGAGGTAAGAGGGTTTAAACTGCTAGTCTGGGTTGAAAAATTTAAATTTTATAATTTAACATTTTAGAGATAAAATTTGAATTTAGAAAATTATTTGGAGTGCGAAAATATAATTATTTATGAAAAAACGTGTACTGATATTATAATTAATTGTACATGTATAGGTTTGTGCGGTACTATGTATGAGAAAAATAAAAGTGTAAAACTAACCAGAAAAATATTTAGAATACAAACCGAAATATTTATCTTTAAAATTTTGACCTAAGTGGGGCCTATAGACGAAAGGACAAAAATGCCCCTTACTTAAAAGAGTCAAAGTGTGACTCCCTCCCTTAATTTCACACAATTTGCCAAATTTTGAGAGAAGGGTTTTTCGAGCTTGAGAGAAGAGAGGCAAGAAATCTCACAAACCAGAGCTTCGATCGACAACCTGTTTGCGGCTATGCATTTCTCTTGATTCCCTCTACGTTTCTATGTAACTTTTGTATGGAAGTTCAAGCTCAATATCTGACGGATTTTGACCCATGTTCATATAGAATAAGATTGAATAGAGTTGGTTGAATCAAGGATTGATGAAGAATTGATTGAGACTTGAATTGGCCGGAGAAAAAGACTCAAGAGGTTGGGAGTGTCGTCAAATAAGGTACAGATTTCGATTTTGGATAATCAATATATAATGCTATGTGAAAATCTAGGCGAATTGACTTTAAGATATTATTGAATTGATGTTGTTGATAATGATATTTTAGTATGAATGGATAATTTTGTATGATATTAGATGTTGAATGAAAATGGTCGGGAGTCTTTGAATGATTGAATTTCTCTTGTTTGGTATGTGTTGGTGTTATGTTCGAATTAATGAAAACTGGAGTGGTTTATGATGAATATGTGAAATTAAATTTGGGAAGATTGATTGTTGTTATTTAGAGAATTGTATGAAGATAGAATTTAAGAGTGAGATTATATTATCCGTAATAATATTACAGGAATATAAATTTTTTAAATTATGGTCTACTTTGTTCTAACAGTATAGATTATGTATAGCACAAAATATTTATAAAATCAAACTATTTTTATAAAAAAGTTATAGGTTGACAAAAATCTCTAACTAAGAAGACCAAGGTATCTGTAGATAAAAAACCAAATAATAAGATTTTTAGTTATTATTTTAATATGAAAAAAAGTCTATTTTTTATTAATAATTAATTTTAACATTTGTTATCTAAAATTTTAAATAATTTAACGTGTATATTTTTACATTTAATTAGGTGTTAAGTCTATTTCACAAATAGAAATAATTAATTTTTATATATTTACTATTTAAAAATAATATTTTCTCTCTCTATGTATATAAAAAGATAATTAGATGTTAGTATAAAAAAATTATACTAATAATTATAAAATTAACTCAAAATTAATTTTTTTAAATAATTAAATCTTGATTCTAACTTTTAACAAATAATAATAATAATAATAATAATATTTTTATTTGAATTATATTATTTTGTTAATTTTGTTTTCTGTAGAACATAAAGTTAGAAAAAATAGAGAATGAGAGAAAAGAGAGAGAAAGATAAATGTTTAATTACTCTGTTGGTCTCTATAGTTTTGCGATATTTTCAATTAGGTCCCTATACTTTTTTTCCTTTTAATTGGGTTCCTGCATCAATTTTTTTTCAATTAGATCCCTCTTGGTAGTAATTGGCTTAATTGTATAGGGACCCAACTAAAAAAAATTGGTGCAGGGACTCAAATAAAAGAAAAAAAGCATAGAGACTCAATTAAAAAAAATTTGGTGCAAAGACTCAATTAAAAGGAGAAAAAGTATAAGGACCTAATTAAAAATTTTGCGAAACTATAAGGACCAACAGAGTAATTAAACCAAAGATAAAGATGAAGAATGAGAGTGAGAGTGAGAGTTTGTTTTTTTTTTTTTCAAAGATAATACTTTTATTGCAATTAAATGATTCAATTACAATACCCACACAAATAGGGATAAGCATATATAATAATAAAAATTTGGGGAACTCCCAGAAACAATAATACCAAGCTAAAGCAGTAGAGATTAAAACAAAAAGGACAAGCTATTCTCTCCTCTTTAGTTTCAGTTGCTATGCCTCCCAAGTCGTCCAAATTCTTCTGCAAATGTCAAAGCTTGGGACAGAATTTTCCCAACCTCAACTCTACAATTTTAAAAAATGAGAGCGTTCCTGGACAACCAGATCTGCCATAGAAGGTAACCCACTTGACTGATTTTTTCTTTTGAGTCACTTCTTCTTCTCACCGCTTCCATCAACTGACACAACCACTCCCATGGTTCCATAGTCGGATTTCTGGGAATCACACTTGTTACTGGTGATTGATTCCAGACTTGCACAACTCCCGGACAGAAAATCAGAGCATGGAGGTGCGTTTCTGGCAGTGAAGAACATCGCGGGCATAAATTGGGGATCTGAGGTATCCTCTTATGAAGATTTGTCTTCACTGCTAGTCCTTCGTGAGCAAATTTCTAAAGAAATGCCTTGATTTTTGGTTGGCATCGAACCTCCCAGATGCTCCTCCATAGTTGTCTACTTTGAAATCTGACATGAAGATCTTCCATAGGCCTATGAAAAAACTTATAAGCTACTTCATATCCCGTTTTAACATTGTACTGACCTGAATCATGCTTTATCCACCTGATTGAATCTTCACCTTCTTCAATGTCTATTTGGCAGATTTGTTGTGCTATGTTGGGACTGAACTTACTATGAATGAGCTGTGTATTCTAACCCCCTATCTCATTGAATAGTTGTCTTAGCCAGATCAGATTTCCATCACTACAGTCTTCTTTCTGTACTCGAAAGGGAGGTAAGTTACCAAACCATGGTTCTTCTTTGAATTTTACTATACCCTGTGTCGTGACTTTCCATTTGGTACCTTGTTCCAGTACTTTTCTGCCTTCCAATAAGCTCTGCCAAGCCCAAGATGGTCTCAGGCTTGGTTTCGCTCCTAAAAAAGAGGTAAGTCTAAAATATTTGCTTTTAAAGACTTTATAAAACATAGAATTTGGTTTAGTCATTAGTCTCCATCCCTGTTTTGCCAGCATCGCCAGATTAAACGCTTTGAGATCTTTAAACCCCATACTACTTTCCTCTTTAATTCTGCTCATTGTATCCCAGCTGATCCATTGGAGTTTTTTTTTCATTCTGTTTTTGACCCCACCAGAATTGCATCATCATTTTGTGAATATCATCTAATAATGATTCGGGCAGTTTGAAACAAGTTAGAGTATAGACAGGTATAGCACACCCCACAGCTTTGATTAAGATTTCTCTTCCACTTGCTGACAATAGTTGACGCTTCCAACCTTGTAGCTTCTTTGACACCTTATCCTTTACATAAGCAAATGTTTGACTTTTAGATCTGTTAACAATAGATGGGAGACCCAAATATTTGTCTTGTGCACCAATATTAGGGACTCTAAGAAAAGTAGCGATTTCTTCCTTAATAGCATGAGGTGTAGTCTTACTGAAAAATACTGTAGACTTACTGGAATTGATAATCTGACCGCTTAGGGAGCCATACTATTGAATAACATTAATCAAATTAGCGCAATTATGTGGAGTTGCTTTACAGAATAGTAAAGAGTCATCAGCGAATAAAAGGTGGTTGATGGACGGATATCTACTGTTCAACCGAAGCCCCCTGAAATAGGTTATCCTGTTCTCCTTTGTGGAGCAGAAATGATAGACCTTTTGCGCATAATAGAAAAAGGTAGGGTGAGAGGGGATCTCCTTGTCGGAGCCCTCTACTTGGTTTAAAGAAACCAATAGGAGAATTTTCCACAATAACAGAATAAGAAATAATAGTGACACATTCCTTTACCCATGCTATCCACCTCTGACAAAAACCAAGTTTTTTCATTATGAACCACACAAAACTCCATTCCACTCGATCATAGGCTTTGCTCATATCCACCTTTAGAGCTAGATCAGTGCCCCCAAATGATTTATTCTTTAAGAAATGCATGCATTCATGAGCCACAAGAATATTATCACTAATAAGTCTTCCTCTAATAAATGCACTCTGATTGTCACTAATTATTTTATTCATAAGAGGCTGCAAGCGATTAACAAGTACCTTGAAAATAATTTTATAAAATATAGTGCTTAGGCTGATGGGTCGGATCTGCAACATATTTTCTGCATTTGGAATCTTTGGAGTTAGACAAATTTGAGTATGGTTGAAGCTCTTTAATATTCTTCCTCCACCAAAGAAGCTCTTAACTGCCCTGCATATATCCCCTCCGATGATTCTCCAATAAAATTAGAAAAATTTTGTCGTGAATCCATCATCTCCCGGGGCAGCCCCCAGGTTAATAGAAAAAACTACCCTCTTAATTTCCTCTTCACTAATCGGTTTAGTAAGGTGCCGATTAGTCTCAGAGGAGACCTTCTTTCTCAACCCAGCCAGCACATGGGAAGGATCTTGAGGATTTCCTATTGTAAACAACTCTTCAAAGTATCTTTGTGCTCTCGCCCCAATTGTTTCTGGAGTAGTACACCACTCTCCATTCTCATCCTCTAACCTCCATATCTTATTTTTCCTGTTTCTAACTTGACTCTTGGAGTGAAAAAATTTTGTGTTTTGATCTCCCCATTTAAGCCAATTAATTTTAGCTTTCTCCCTCCAGAACCTTTTCTCCATAATACATGCATTACTCAACTCTTTCTCTAGCTGTAAGATCTCTATTTTATTAGCAGAGCTGGGATCTTCCTTCAACACCGATAGTTTAGTCGCAATCTTCTCCATTTCTTTTCTAGAATTTCCTATCCCCGAAGCTTGCCATTTAACTATTTCAGATCTGCAGCGTTTTAGTTTCTGAAACAATTGGAACATTGGTGAGCCAGAGAAGCTTGTTTGCCACACCTCCTTAACTATTGAATCTGTCATCTCCTCCCCACACCATCTCTCTCGAAATTTGAACCTCCTTTTACTCTTGATGGTTGCTGAATTTGAGTTTAATAGCAGAGGGCGATGGTCTGAACCAATATCATCCAAGTGTGTGAGTGTAGCCCATGGATATTCTTCCCTCAGTTTTAGAGATAAAAAAGCTCTATCTAGTCTTTCTCTGATTACTCTCTCTTGACAACTCCGATTCCACCATGTAAATTTTTCCCCTAGATACCCCATATCCACCAGGCATCCATGATTCATAAAGTTTTGAAACTTCTGAATGGATTGAAATGATTTCTCCCTTCCTTCCTCCTTTTCATCTGATGATAATATGGCATTAAAATTACCAATGACAACATATCTTTCTCCGAGCTGTCTAATAATCTCCAACAAGGTCTCATATTGAGTATCTCTCAGCTGGTCAGTACTGTGGAGGTGAACCCCTAACATCTTTCATGTGATTTTTCTCTCTTGATCTTCAATTGAGAAGGATATATAAAATTCTGCACTGCTATTCACCTTCACCTTCGCTCCTTCCCTCCATGCCAGAGCCAAGCCTCCTGCCGTGCCATTAGGATTAACACAACATACCTCCGTGAGACCCACACTTTTTAGCTGTCTTTCTACTAGCGAGGATTGGTTCTTTGTCTCACATAAGAACACCACCTCGGGGGAATGGGAGTTTTGCATTCCTTTGATGTTGTGAACTGTCAGGGGTTTCTCCAAACCCCGATAGTTCTATATTATCAACTTCATAGCCCCATTGGTGCCTTTGATGGGTTGGCACCCTTACCCCAGTCAACATTTCTCTCTACTGACCCTACTTTCTCAATCTGACCTTCCTCCACCTCCTCCCTAGTCTCCGTATTACGTTTCATCCCTGTAACCATCTTGATGTTTCCAGCATCATTGCTTTGTCGTGCTAAATGCTTAATCTTCTGCCTCTTTAAGCTTCTAGAGTCTTTACCAGATTTACTATCCGGCTGGAATGTGCCTACTTCCTCCCTATAAAATGACTCCCTCATTACCTCCTCGGCTCCTGTAGGGTCATGTTCCTTACTACTATTTTGAGACAGAGAAATAGGTAATATTTGATTTGGGATATGAATGTGCAGGTCTAGTGCGAGAGAATTTTGATTTTCTGTGTTAGGCTTGATGTGGATCTTGGTTTTTGTATTGACGCCATTACAAGATAATTTGGAAAAGCTTTTGATTAGACTACCAGGGGTTGGCTTTTGATTAACTGATCTCCTCCACTTCCTCTTCTACTTATGTTTGGGATCACATTCTCCTTATTATCCTCCAGCTTCCACCCTGTGAACTCTGTCCAGAGTGAGAGTTTGTTAACTGTAAAAAAATATTAAATGAATTTTGAAAAAAAAAATTATTTTCTTTCAATTTTAATAAAAGAGTGTCATGTGACACATTTGATTATTAAATTAGATAGTAATATATGATACATAATATACATATATTTTAATTTCAATTTTAATATTTTATTTTTAATTTTAATGCAATTAAAAAATGTCATGTTGTACATTTTGATTGTCAAATTAATAATTAGTCATTGATATTGATAATGATATATAAAATAGATAGAATAGTTGAAGGAATAAGAAAAATAGAGAAAGAAAGAGGGAGGAGGGAGAATTTCTTAATTTTGAAGAGAAAGATTTGATTTCAATTGCAATGAGAAAGTGACATGTGGCACATTTTGGAGTGGATATTGTTGTTTGTTTGGAAACTTTTCATGAGCAATAAGATTGAGGGTGAGTGACATTGAGATTTTAGAAGTGTCAAATTGTGTGATTTTAAGTGGATGAAAATTGTATAATGGTTAAGGCGAAAATTGGGTATTGGTTGCAAAAGAAAAAAGTTTTGAAAAGGGTTGTTTTGGATGTTGCAGAAATGTGTTTTTAGTAAATTTTGGTTAAATTTTGGAGGGCCATAACTTGGCGTTTGAAATTTGAAAATTGATGAACTTTGATTTGAAATAAAATTGGAAACATCTATTTTAAGACCATCAAAGAATGGAAGGAAAATAATTTTTGGAGAAAAAGTTATGGGTGTTTAAAAATCGGTGGTTAAAACTAAATTATGCAGAATTCTGCAAAGTTAGTGGCCAAACGAAGATCTCCGCGTACGCATCATTGCAGTTTTGTGCGTACACATGAAATCCTCATACACACGATTGTACTGCTTTTTTAAAAATACTGATTTTGAACTATTAATTTTTTGCGGCGAGCTCGTAACTCCTTGTAACCTTCGTATGAACTCTGAAAATTATATTTTTAACCTTGATTATATTGGGAATGAGATTAATGAATTTAAATTGGGTTACTTCCCTATTAAACTTATAAAATAATTTTTTTAAAATATTGTGGGGATGGTGGTTCGTCCCTTTCACGGTGAGAACGGTAGCATAGTCCCCCTCACGAATTGAGGAGGTTGATTACTTTAATAAAGGACTGAGATTATGATGGGTTATATCCTCCGAAATTGGTTGAAATTGTGAATTTACAATAAATGTGATATTGATTACTTGCCTGGAAAGGACAGTAATAAGGTCCCGCTTGTTTAGTATGATGTTATGTGAGAATGATTGTTTTGTCTCGTCCACGGTGAGAACGGTGGTTTTATTCCGTTCACGGCTCAAAAATAATTATTTTTGTGATAAATATGATTATATAGAATTGTGATTTTGTTTTTATCATAGTCTTGGTTATCACTATAGTTATGTTTGATTGTGAATAATCGATGAGAAGATATGCTATTGATGATCATGAGGAGAATTATGTTTATTATGAGAGAGATTAGATTTGATTCGAGGTTACGACCAAAATAAGATTTGATATGATAATTATGATGAGAAGTGAGATTATGATTGATGATGATTGATTATGTCATTAATGAAATTGATTATGATGGATGATTGATTTGCAAGGACGTGAATTTTGTTCCACTTGCATGATTATGATTTAAATTTGATTATTGGTTGGTAAGGACGTGGGTTTTGTCCCGCTTGCGTTGCAAGAATGTGGGTTTGTCTCGCTTGCGTGGTTGATAGGGGTATCGGCACTGGGCACGAATAGTAGTTTTGTCCCGCTTGTTCAAAGTTGCGATATGGATGTGGGGAAGGTGACAGGACACTCTCCCTCCTAGAACGTAACAGGACATTTTCCCTCCTGAGACCGGTTTGTGATAAATTCAGTATATATTTTCTCACATTTTCTCTGATTGCAATTTGACAGGGTACTCTCTCTCCCAAAACGTGACAGGACACTCTCCCTCCCAAGACCAGCTTGTGATAAGTCTAGGTGATGCTCCTAGTGAGAAGATGACAAAGCATTCTCCCTCCCAAGATGTGACAGGGCACTCTCCCTCCTCAAACCGGCTTGTGATAAGTCTAGGATGTTCCTCATGGGGTGCGCAAAAGAGAGATGATATTTGGGTTAGCTACCGGATGTATCAAGTCTGGCAATATAACCAACACGTGAGCTTACGGCCAATAGGACATGCATGCATCATGTGTATTTGTTTGCCATTGCTTGGGTGTGCATAATTATTTTGGTTTGTCTACCTGATAATTCTGTTTAACTGCTAATTGTATTACTTGTTCTAAATATTCTTATTTGTCATTGTTTGGTATGATTTCTTGTGTGTGTGTTTGCATTTCTATTAAAAGAATAGAAATTGAAATTAATGATGATGGCTGTTGAAAATGAATAAGATTGGTGATAATTTAAAATACTCTTACCTTAGCAATTATACCCTGCATGGATTAATTAAGACTCTAGACTTGGATTCCTGCGAAATTGCAGATCAGGATTTCTTAAAGGATTCGCATTTTCTTATGTAGTTTTTATTCAGAACTGTTATCCTAATGGGAACCTTCGGGTTCTCACCCGTCGTGAATTTTTTGTTTTTTAGATGCAGGACGCAACACACTTCGTTTAGAGTGCGAAATTTCAGGTGATGACGAGAAGATAATTTTTTTGTGATATTTTGTTTTGACACTAGAGATGTCTCCACTTTTAAAACTTTGTTATATATGATTATATATTCCTCTTAAAGGTTTTTGTTTGGAGAAATAACATTTCTATTTTATATATTCCCCACTATTATAATATTTTAGCCGGCTTTTCTTCGCGAGTCGAGACTAGTAACTAATATGTATATACGTTATTATGAATCTTCACTTTAGACTCGTGATATATTCCATTTTTGTATATAATGTTATCGATTTAACACGTTCGTGTGTGTTTAACGGTTTTCGATGTTTAAATTTTTTTTACGGGTTTCTAGTTATAATATTATCATTTTATAACTATATATGTATTTTTTTCTAAGTGTCGTAATGCCTCATTATCATTGGTAGGGTGTTACATTTATAGTATTTTTTTTTATAACTTTGGGCTCATGATATTATTTGTAGAGGCTGAGAGATGGATTGGTTATGTTCTTGGACATACTCCGAATTGTGTTTTTAAGCTGTTTAAGATATCTACATGATAAATATAGCATAACTGTACATGAACATACTTTTAAAAATTTGAAACACTAGACTTAAAATATTAAGACAGATCACTTTAATATTAATTGTTAAGTGTAGACAAAATTTAAATAACAAAAAATAGAACTCACAAATATAATAAAGTAATAGATAGGATTTATCTTCCAATAATATTACAACCTTTTTTTAAAGGAGAGAGTTTAAAAAATTATCTAAATTTATATTTTTTTGAGTCCTATTTTTTCTTCTTTTCTTTGTTTTTCTTTCATTATATACACCAAAAAATATTTAATTTATAAATTATATATTTAATTATTTATAGTCAGAAAAAGAATAGACTAAACAATTTTTTAGCTACTAAATATATAGTTAATAATAACATAATTTTCATTATTATTGCTCTTTCAGAAAACGAGACAACTTACATAATTAATTAATTTCTTTATATTAGGTTGTACTTGATTTATAAAATTATTGGTTATATAATTTGATGATTAATTTTTTGATGTATATAATATGATTGTTGAAATAATTGTATAAATACTTAAAGAGTTAAAAACTGAGTTTTATTTTTATAGGTTGAGAATATATAATATTTTAAAAGTTTTATTTAATTATTATATTATTTTTTAAATAATTATTTATAGTAAAAAATTAACAAATAATTTATAAAACTTAAATCTTAAAAAGAAAAATAAAAATAATTACTTTTAAATTTATTTATTTTTTTATGTTTAATTATTCGATCGGTCTTTATAATTTTATCAAATTTTTAATTGAGCCTTTACGATTTAAAATTTTTCAGTCAATTCATGTATTAGATTTTTTTTTTAATTAGATCATTAGTAACTATTTTTATTTAAAAATATGAAATGTTATTCGAACATTTACTTTTGTATTTGACGTGAAATCAATTATAAGCTTTTAAACGGGGAAGAATTAATTGAAAGTTTGCTAAAATTACAAGAAAGATAGAATTGTTTAACGCCAATGTGTGTGCCAAACCAGCAACACACAAGGGTATTAATGTCATTTAAGTTAATTAAATTTAATTGTATTTTCTTTTTTCTATTCCGGTCACCGTTTTCTTTTTTCTTTCTTTGCTGTTCCATTTTCTATATTTGAGCGATTTCGAGAAGCGAGAGGATCAGAAAAAGGGAAAGCTTTGTCAATCGGAGTTCTAACTGTGAGTGATTCTCACTTCTATGTATCGCAGCTCTCATCAACATTTTTTTTTCCGTACCTTTATTTTGATTTTAATTTTAACCTTTTACATTTTCTCTTATTTGATTCTTTTTTATTTTTTATTTTTTAGTAGATTGCATCCTTACGAATTTCCTGAGCTAGATTCTGTCGGAATTTTGGTCGATAGTCTCATAACTAACATGGTCAATGTTAATAAATATATAAATAAATAATTGGGGACATCCTAATTATTCATATTGGAAAATTATAACAATGTTATTGATTTCAGTGACATAATATTTTCTCTTAGGTGATTATGTTTCTGAATAAAGAATGAGAAAAAATAAGGTTATGGGTTAGAATATACCAGAGCAATTGACCTAGACAATTGTCTTCTTAGAACCCCTAAGGTTGAAAATATATGTGACTAAGTGATTGTCATTGTTTTTTCTGCTTGTTAAGGTTGTATATGGAGCATTAGTTAAGACTTCGGCGTCTCTGTTAAGGTTGAATCTGACTGCTTGAATTACTGGTCTTATTTGACATTAGTACTGATGGAAATGCCTTTCGTTTTCTTTCCTCAGAAATTATAGTTGGAATTGGTCACATTATTGAATTCTGGTTGAGGAGTTGAAGGGTATTATAGGTAGGGGAGGATGGGTTGTAAGGGTTGCTGGGAGTGCCTTCTGAAGGTTCTGAACTTCTTTATGTCCCTTGCTGGTCTGGCCATGGTGGGCTATGGGATTTATCTGCTGGTTCAATACAATAACCGTCCGCATGACACTTTAATAGTTCCTACTGATCAGACTCTTGTTCAACTTGGCCGTCCAATGCTTGTAGCTGTGAATCTCTCCGACAGCATTTATGATGATTTGCCGAAGGCTTGGTATGGATGATGCTCTTTTCTATCAATTGAGAAATGTGTTGTGGGACTAGTTGTAGAGTAATGAGGAAATAATAATTCTTTTGTTATAAATTTTGCTGCTGCAATATTTTGCTGGTTTTTAATTTTTCATTTTTTTTACTTCTTTTTTAGTTTATGTATTTTAGAAAAAGGAAAATTCACTCCAACTTACTTTAGAGAAGATAATCCGTAAAATTGAATCAGAACTTTGTGCTAACCTCATAGGAGTTGAACCCATTCAATTTCTATTTGATCAAAGCTCAGTAAGAGCTGCAATGTGAAGTATTTGGGATGGCTACTAATAGATTTTAGTTATGTAACATATAAAACTGTAGAAGGGCTAGTCACGCTTCACTAATTTGGTGCAAATGATGCATTAGGTTCATTCTTATTGCCAGGGTTGAAGGAATCAAAGTTAATAATGGACTTGGCTTATTAACTGTGTAGATTTCTATGCAAAAAAAATCTACATGTAAACGGTCTCTCTGTAGACATGATACATGACAGAGCACAATGGCGTCGTTTGATTCATGTAGCCGACCTCACTTAGTGGGACAAGGCTTGGTTGTTGTTGTTGTTTTTGTTGTTGTTAGATTTCTATGCAAAATGTGAATTTGAAGTTCTTTTATTCCTTCAATTTGAAAGACAACTAGAGAAAAATACCAGATGTAGTCTTGTGTGCTTCATGAATTTGGTCTGCATTCACCACAATGATTGAGTTATTGCCACATTTACGTTGCTACTTCTATTTGAGGAAGTTGACAAAGCTCAAGCTTCTGTCATTGAACTTTCTTTCACTGCTTGTGTTCATGCATGCAGGTTTTTATATGCTTTCATTGGTGTTGGGGCGATTCTGTTTGTCATTTCTTGTTTTGGATGTGTCGCATCTATGACACGGAGTGTGTGCTGCCTGAGCTGTGTATCCTTATAGATTGTCTTTTGTTGTAGGCAAGATATTCAATTGGCTCCTAAATTTTCCACTAGCATACAAAAGCATGAGATGAATAATCTCTTCCACATTCTCTTTCTGTTTTAATTATAACTATTTAATATATTTATCTCAAAGGAATGACTATTTCCTTAACCCAGCAAAGTATGCATTTTTGGTGATACTATTGATCTTGCTAGAGCTGGCTTTTGCAGCCGTTATATTTTTCGACAAAGGCTGGAAAAAGGTAATTTCTTTCAATGTTTAATTGGGGTGTGAAATTGATGTTATATTCAGCAAATTACAGATTATATTTCTTTCAGGAAATTCCACAAGATGAAACGGGATATTTTGATATGGTATACGGATTTCTAAGAGAGAACTGGGATATTGTGAGGTGGGTTGCTCTTGGAATTGTTGTATTCGAGGTAAGCAAGAACTGATATGATTGGAATTCAAAAGAAAGCAATGTTGTTTTGTGGCCATGTGTCCTGTGCATATACTCATGGAAAATAGGTGCACCCACTAGGATGAACAATCACCTCTAGAAAGGATGTTTCGAAGTAATACCATCTTATTTTTGGGCATGACCTTTTTTTTTAATCAAGAAAGTAAATTGGTTATTTTATTGATAAGGTGGATGTGATGTGCCTTGTTATGTTTCTGGAATTGCAGGCCCTTCTTTTCTTGTTAGCACTTATTGTTAGGGCCTCAAACAAGCAAGTAGATTATGATAGTGATGAAGAGTACATTAATCCAAGGCACCAGGCCCGTCAACCTTTGCTCAATAACAAACCAGCTAGCCCAGTAACAGGTGTACCAGTTGCCGGCACACTTGATCAGCGCCCAAGCAGAAATGATGCATGGAGTACACGGATGAGGGAAAAGGTGAAATCTTTTTTTCTCTGCAGTTTACTTTGTCCATTCTTCTTGTTTGTGATTCTGTTTTCTTTTTTCATCCGTGTAACTGTTAACTGTGTCAGGCTGGCAACAAGCTAAGTTTGGCTGACGAGCTCAAGGCTTGTTTTTTCTAGCTTACCAAGCTAAGCTCATGCCTTGGATTGAGACTAAAATTAAACTCATAATAAATGGCCCATTCTTTATCTTTCACAAGTTTGGTTCATTAGTCTGCAACCTAATTAGATATAACATTGAGTAATTAGAATATAATTTAACCTATTTTATTGAGTAAAAACTCATCCTTTTTTTAATTTCCTTTTAAATCCTTTAGTATCTGGGACTGTGTTTTTGATTGCTGCTTGAAGGTGGGACTTCCCAGCAATAAAGTTGATACCTTGTGATTTGGAAATCACGGGTTTAAATCATGCAAAAAACCTCTCCATTTATGGAGGTCAAAGTGTCAAACAATGTATGCTTACCCTTCTCAGTCCCCACCAGGTGGGGGAACCTTGTGCGTTGAGTTAGCCTTACCAGTTGATTGCCGATTGATGAACATGGTTAATTACAGCCGATTTTGTCTTGGCGAGAGTTAGAGTAATGAATTGGTGATATAGAGTTTGAACTTGGCTCATTGAGCATGAATACTTGTTAGATTAGACCAAACTAAGGTCATTTCAACAAGATGACTTTGAGCTTAGGTTTCAGCACTCAAATTGTCAGCAAACCGAACACCTACCCAAATTCATCCTTGCTCATCTCATTGATCATTTGTGCTATTACACTGTGGTAAAGGTCTCTTGAACCATGGAAGGTTCATACTTTGTTTTGGTTTTTGTTTGTTTTTTTCCTCAATAACAAGTATAATTGCCTATAAACTCCTTTGAAAGATGCTTAGGCAAATTAGCAAACTTACCTCCTTGATTTTGCTTTTAAAAGTTCAGTGATATTTTATTGCCTGAAAGCTTTTAGCAAATAGGTACAATGGTACATTTTCATAAATGGCTTTTTATCTAACAATGGCACAATCCTTGCAGAATCATTACTTATTATTACTATTATTATTATAATGAAAAAAATGATTACGGTATTGTATGCGGCTGTCTGACACTAATCATGCTCCTCATGCAGTATGGTTTGGATACATCTGAATTTACATACAATCCATCAGAGTCGCACAGGTTCCAGCAACCAAATCCGCAACCAACTGAAGAAAGGAGCCGTTGCACCATCATGTGATATATGTATCCCTCCAAAGCTTTGCCAGGTTGACTTCGAATGATTGTTTGGCAATGACTTGAGATTAGAAGGTTGTCTCACGAAAAGGGAAAAAAAAAAAAAGTCAAATCGTTTTGTGTGTCTCAAGTTTGTACACAAGTTCCACTTCACATGATCCCCATCTCCACTTTTTTTCTGTTACAATGACAACAACGTCTTCAGTTTGTTGTGTGTATGTGTGTAACATTCTGGGTGAGACATTAGTATTGTTATGATGTTGCTTATGTTTATGTCCATAGTTTAACCCAGCGAATGAAATCAGTGTTTGAGGTTGATATTATTCTCTTGTAAAAGTTGAAACCAATGCTTTTTATGTAATGATTCTGAAGTGTTCCTGTGTTTGTCACCGAGTTAGTAATGTGAAGAGAAATTGGTGCAAGAAGTTGTGGATATAATTTTGGAAGTGTTTTCAAACACTCAGTATAGACTATGCTGCATGTAGGATGGCAATCAGGGAAGTCCGTCACGTCCTACCTAGTGAGGCGGTCCAGCTCACGGTGGGTTGGCGGGTCAAACTTACCAAAACTCTTTTTTTTTTTTATAAACTATTAAATATTAAACAATATATGTAATTTTATAACCATTTCAATAAATTTATAATTTTTAAATTTACAAATATAAAATTTTTTATAATTATAAATATGTAATAAACATAATCATAAAATAAGTTTTTTGAAATAAAATAATAAAATTAACATTGTCCAAACTTCAAAGCAAAACAATGTCTAAAATATATAATTAAACATCTTTAAGTTTATATTAATCAAACATAAAATATAATTTAACATATAACTTAAAACATCTTTAATTATCACTTTTATTCTCTTGTAGATCAATATAATAGAAATTTGTAAAAAAAGACTAAACAAAAAGACGCCTGATCCGCCGGAAAAACTCACCGTGTCCTGCCGAAGCCTGCTAAAGTTCATAGATTAGGTGGTACGAATTAGACGAGTTTTTTAAGTTTAGAAGTTTTAAATTTTCAGCCTAATCTGTCTTTTTTGACGGATTATGCGGGCCAGTCTGGATGATTAGGTGGTGTCTGTTTATGTGCAAACTTGTTTCTGTTTGAAGGTTGCAAAAGTTTTGCAGCACACATAAATGTATTACAAAAGAGTTCAATAATTTCTCATACTTGAAAGTGTTGACGTAAAAATGTGTAGACTTTGTTGAAAATATAAATTTTGCTCTTTTTCATTTATTTTGTTATTTTGCTGGATTAACATTTGAGCAAGTGTCCTATAAAAAAAAAAGAACATTTGAGGAAGTATTTTTAACTTTTAATCTGGTCATCCTATTGGCAAAAATGCAAGCTGCTGCCTTCAATTCATGATACATTTATGCCAAAATTACATTGGCATATAACATTTTCGAGTGAAAGTAAAAATCGGTCTCTGAATTTCTTTTATCAAACATTTAGGTTTCTAGCTAAACGTCATATCCAATGACATCTCAAGGATTATTTTCGTTGGACGAATAGTTTTTATATTAGTTTTTTTCTAATATTTAAAACATTCTATTTTTATTTCAAATTTTTTTTGTCTTATTTTAATTTTTGGTTAAAATACAAAAATTTCTTCTAAAAGTACCCTATATTTTTTATGGTACCTAAAAGAAAATCATAACAAAAGAAAGAATATTTTTTTTAAAAAAAATTAATTTTGACTAAGGATTAAAATGGGATAAAATATGATATTTAAGATAAAAATAAAATATTTCAAATATTAAGAACAAAATTATAACTTTGGTTCAAATGTTAGAAACTAAAGCAATATTTTATCCTTTCTTTTGTTAATCACTAATGAAGCTATTATACATGGAATGTAAAATAGGACAACTTGGTATCTCTTCGAAAATATTATTATTATTATTATTATTATTATTATTATTATTATTATTATTATTATTATTATTATTAATGAAACAACGTTTTAGAAGGATCATTAAGATGGAATAAATTGTGTTATAAAATAACTATTATAAAGGAAGCTCACTATTCCTGACTCAAATTTAATTTTGTTTGGACAATTAAACTCGACTCAGTATTTTCTTATTACAAATCCCATATCTTTTAAGTAAAAAGTCTCTAAACGAACAATGTAGCTCTTGTTTTTAGAAGAGCGAATTCAAAGCACCTAATGACATATTGTTCCATTCTATATATGTTGTGGATAATTCTATGGTAAAATAGTTTTGTGAGCCAAGAGAATAAAAAAAAATATTGATATGGCCGTTATAATTCATCCTTAATGCTATAATTTGACAGTATACATTATAGATTAGTTATCAATAATGGACATAAAAAAAAATATTATAACGTTCTGATATGTTATTATTCTCCATTAATACGAATTATTCAAGAGTATAACTATCGATGCTTCATTCCAAGATATAAAAAGGAGGTAAAATATTTATTTGATTCATTATTCTGCAAAACCTATTACTCACTTACTAACTTGAGCGCCGGAGTACCTTTTGCAGGTACCTATCTTTTGTTCTTTCAATGCTGATGTATACCTTATCCTGACGGAAAGCTTACAAGTATTTACCGGCGGACGAGCTATACATTGGTCAACTTCCACAAGAACAATTGACTCCCATCGTGGGGCCTCGAGATAAAAACCCTTCTTTCTATAGGTTCTAAAACTCCCATACCTGCTCATGGCTGACCTGCCTCTCCCCACACCATCTGAGCTTCTTCGAATAGTAACGGAGTTACAACAGGCTAATCAGCGCATGACGGAAGAAAATAAACGAATGGTGAATCAAATAGCCGAGCTAACCAATACTCAGATTGAAAATAATAACAATGAGCAGCCAGAAGATCGATGAAGAACATTCCGATCCAACACACATTTCGAAAACTCAACAACCAGAGGAAAACCAGCAAAATGATGATGATGATGATGAATTGGTCCATTCACGGCCGATGTTATGAGTTTCAAACTGCCTAGGAACTTCACCTTACCACTCACATTGACTCCCTACGATGGCATAGGAGACCCGAAAAAACACATCAAGAAATTCCAATCTTTGGTGATCGTAAACAGTGCTTCTGATCCTATTCTATGTCATTGTTTTCCTACTTTTTTAGACGGTTCTGCACTTGATTGGTTTTTATCTTCGCCTACAGATTCAATTTCAGGCTTTCAGGAGCTCGCCAAGCAATTCGAAGATTAGTTCGCTGCGTCTTCCTTCTATTTACATGATTTTGACTATCTGAACACCATCAAGTAAGGGCAGCACAAAAGTTTAAAGGATTATATCACCCGCTTCACCAAAGTGGCAGTGAGCATTCCAAACCTCCACCCCAGGGTGCACCTGCATGCTATTTCTGCCCAGGAAAGTTTCAAGAAACTATCACAGTGGCCAAACCCAAAATCTTGGTCGAGTTTCGCGAAAAGGCTAAAGGTCAAATAGAAATCAAAGAGCTATGCCAAGCTCGGAAATATGAGAAGAATCAAAATAGTAAGGATGACGATAAAGCTCGGGACAACAAAAAACCTTTCCGGCTGGCACCACATTATGATTCTTATACCCAGTTCACACCGAAAGGGAGAAAATCATCAAAGAAATACTAAATTCGAAGCTAATCAAACCTCATTGAAAAGCCAGAACATACCAAGATACCAAAAATATGGACAAGACAAATTATTGTGCTTTTCACCAGAAGCATGAACACACTACCTATGAGTGTGTCATCGCCAAAGACTTGCTTGAGCGCTTAGCTCGGCAAGGACATTTGGACAAATACTTCAGCGGCCACATCTAAAAGCGCAACACACATCAATTTGACTCATCTTCTGTAGGTCAATCTTCTCGAGATAAGGACAAAGCGCATATAGCTTAGCCCAACCAACCCCGATGTGTCATTAATTGCATATCTGGATGCTTCGCCGATGGTGGAGCATCAAGCTATGCTTGCAAATGTACTTACCGAGCTATGCTCACTGTAGAAAGCACCATTAACAATCATCAAATTGTGTCGACCTTCCCTGAAATGACATTCCAACCGTTAGATTTCAATTTAACCGAACTTAATTTAGACGACCCAGTTGTCATCTCTATTCAACTGGGAGACCTAATAGTTCGAAAAGTCTTGCTGGACTTAGGAAGCAGTGCGATATTCTATTCTACTCCACATTTTAGAAGATGAAGTTGAGTAATAACATACTACAGCCATCCACTAAAGACCTGGTAAGATTTTCAGGTGAATGAGTACCCGTGTTGGGACCAGTGTGGTTACAAAACACACTTGCTAAGAATCCTCTAAAAAAAACTTTTAGATGTTCAATACCTTATGGTTGATCAGTCCTTATAACTTAATACTTGGCCGGCCTTTTTTGAATAAGTTCGGCGCAATTATATCTACAATTCATCTCTGTGTGAAGTTTTGTGTACAAGACAACCTTGTTGCAACAATTCACAGTGACCACCGTGAAGCTCGGCATCGTTATAACATCAGTCTCAAAATGCCTAACTGAGCTATAGGTGCACAAGTAAATGTTTTCCACAACTCACTCGAGCTTCCTTCTTTATCCGAGTTAGACCCACGAGTTTCAAGATCGTCCTACCCTGATGGAGGAGTTAGTGAAAATCACTTTAACTAACGATCCAAACAAGTTCACTTTTGTAGGTTCAACTATGCTGACTGACAAAAGGGAAAAACTTGTCCTATTCCTCCAACAAAATGCCGACCTCTTCACTTGGACCCCTGCTGACATACAGGCATTGATCCTTCTGTAATATCTCATAAACTGACAATTAACTCATTAGTCTGACCTATAACGCAAAAAAAGCGCAACCTTGGATAAAAAAGCAGCGTCCCTGGAGGAGACCAAGCTCATTGACGCCAACTTCATTCGAGAAATTTGGTTTACAACATGGTTAGCTAATGTTGTCATGGTAAAGAAACATAATGGTAAATGGCGCATGTGCGTCGACTTTACTGATTTAAATAAAGCATGTCCTTAAGATGCATATCCTTTACCATCCATTGATGCTTTAGTTGATAATTCATCAGGCTATAGAACTTTTAAGTTTTATGGATGCATACTCTAGTTATAACCAGATCCTCATGCATCCATCAGACCAAGATAAAACTGCTTTCATAACTGAATATGGCAATTTTTGTTATAAAGTTATGCCCTTGGGCCTTAAGAATACAAGAGCTACTTACCAGAGACTCATGAACAAAATGTTCGCCAAGCAAATTGGTCAAAACATCGAAGTTTATGTTGATGACATGGTTGCCGAAACCAAAGTCGGCAAATCTCACGTGCACGATCTTGAGGAGATTTTCACACAAATTCGATAATACAACATGAGGATAAACCCTGAGAAATGCGCCTTTGGTGTCCAAGGAGCTAAATTTCTTGGTTTTCTTTTGACAAGCCGAGGTATAGAGGCAAATTCAGAAAAATGCTGAGTTGTTTTGGACATGCAAAGTCCTCAAATTGTCAAAGAGGTCCAACAATTAACAGGAAGACTCATTGCTTTATCAAGATATTTACCTTGTTTAGCTTCCAAATCTTTCCACTTTTTTCAATTACTCAAAAAGAAAAACAACTTCAAATGGGATTATGAATACGAAACTACTTTTTCAAATTTAAAAACTATTCTTTCAAATCCTCCCATTTTACAAAAGTCTGAACTTGGAGAAGAACTTTATCTTTATCTATCTATAACTAACTGGGCAATTAGTTATGTTCTTATTATAGAGAGGGAAAAGATCCAACAACCTGTTTACTTTACCAGCAAATCATTGCAAAATTTCAAGCTTCCCTACCCAAAGATAGAAAAGTTCACTCTCGCCTTAGCATTCTCAACTAGGTGTCTCCGACCTTATTTCTAGAGTCATACCATTAATGTTCAAATCGACCAGCTGCTACGACAAGTGCTCACAAAACCAGAACTAGTTGGAAGATTAATAAAGTGGTCAATAGAATTATCTGAGTTTGATATCAAATACCGATTCTGAGGCTCAATAAAATCACAATACCTTGTCGACTTTGTTGCCGAGTTTACTGCTCATATCTCCGATGATATGCCAGCAGAATGGACACTATATGTTGACGGTGCCTCTAACTCTCAAGCATCGGGAGCATAAATCCTTCTTGAAGACACCAATGGAATAGTTTTGGAACATTCTTTATGCTTCTTCTTCAAGGCTAGCAATAATCAGGCCGAATATGAAGCACTCATTGCCGGCTTAAGGTTAGCCATCGAATTAAATATTTCTGCAATAAAGGTACACTGTGACTGCTTACTAATAGTACAACAAGTAAATCAATCTTTTCAAGTAAAAGATCCCCTCTTAACAAAATACTTAGATGTTGTCAAAACACTTATAATCATTTTTCAAAATTTTAAAGTCATAATATCCCTAGAGAACAGAATCACCGAGTCGACATCTTGTCAAAGCTCGCCAGTACACAATCAAATACTGCTACTCTTTTACAATCCAGTTTAATTCTCCAAGCATCAATTTCATTAACATTTTCCACATTGTTAACAAAGATGATTGGTGATGGGCTTACATCCATTATCTTAAAACCAGAAATATTCCCTCTGAAATCACTAATTTAAAAAAATTTAGGAGACAAGATTCATTCTTTACATTGTTAAATGATAACCTATATAGGCGAGGTTATACTCATCTACTTTTGAAGTGTCTAACCAGGTCAGAAGATGATCTTGCCTTCGCCGAGGTTCATGAAGGAATATTAGGCACACATATAGGAGCACGGAGCTTGTCCTCCAAAAATCTCCGAGTTGGATTTTTCTAGCCGAGTTTACAGAAAGACTGCCATCAAAAGGTGAAAATTTGCACAAATTGTTAGAAACACGCTCCAATAATACATGTGTCAGTCGAACTATTGCATCACTCCGAGGTAAGCTGGCAATTCTATCAATGGGAGATTGACATCCTCGGCCCGTTTCCTATCGCACCAGGATAGGTAAAATTTTTAGTTGTGGTAATTGACTAGTTTTCTAAATAGATTGAAATACAACCACTGGCCAAATCACTTCACAACAAATGATTTCCTTTGTTTGAAAACACATTATATGCAGATTTGGTATACCTCATGATATTATTACTGACAATGGTCGCTAGTTTGTCGACCATAATTTTACATCTTTTTTATAAAACTTAAAAATCAAACAACACTTCTCTTCAGTTGAAAATCCACAAACTAACGGATTAGCTGAAGCCACCAATAAAGTCGTCCTACATGCTTTGAGAAAGAAACTGGATGATGCAAAAGGGCTTTCGGCGGAGCTTATTCTAGAAATCTTATGGGGTTATAACACCACAACACACTCTACTACTAAAGAAACCCCGTTCCGTCAAGTCTACGGGTCTGAAGCGATGATTCCTTTGAAAATCCCTCAATCCTCACTAAGATCACAAGCAACCGATCATGATTAAGCTTAGAGAATCGAACTTGATTTAGTTGAAGAAATCCGAGATATAGCATATGTCCACCATCGAGCAATGCAGCAAAATATAACTCGACGACACAATCAGAAGGTCCATCCTCGCTCATTTCAAGTTGGCGACTTAATACTCAGGAAAACCAAGCAAGCCAGATGACCTCAATCCCACGGAAAACTCACCGCCAAATAGGAAAGCCCACTCATAATCCTTGAAGTCCTTGGAAAAGGAGCTTATAAACTTGAATCTTTAGATGGTACCATGTTACCTAACTCTTGGAATATTTTTTCTTTAAAGCAATATTGTAGCTAAAAGATAGGGACAGGCTTGTACTCTTTTTCCTACTCACAAGATTTTTTCTAAAAAGGAGTTTCCTTGGAAAGGTTTTAACGAGGCAAGCCTACCTGCACTTTTGTAAACAAAGGTTGTATAATAAATCATTATGACAAGGAAAAGGCTGATCTATATCTATTATCTTTATTTTATGATCTATATCAATCTTTATCAGATCTATATAAACTATCTTTCGAATTATGACTTTCAACAATCAACAAATCAAATATCAAACAAGCAAAAACACTTATCCATTCGCGATAATTGTTCAATTCAAAGTCGAATCGTTTACATATACACAATCAAACTCAATCATCAAATCACCAAACAAAGGTGAAATAACGAGATATTCTTGCCTAAATAAATTCAATCCTATCCCTCTCAATAATGGGGACAAATACGTCAGTGGCAATCTAACACAACCATTGCCTAATTCATTCAAATTAAACATCTATCTAATAGTTTATCAAGTATCAAACAATCAAATACTATCCAAACGAGATCAGTCTCAACCAAATACCAATTTCAAAAAAGCCAAGACAAATTGGCAACTGTCAAATGTATCCAAACAATTCAAAAGTTTTTTGAAACAAAATACAAATATCCATTTGCTAGGATGTCATCTTCATCCTCGGCAGCATCCTCGGCAGCATCCTTTTTGTTCATACCCTAGTTCGAGTTGTCTGACCCGAGATGCTCTACAGACAAAGCGACCGACCTCTTCAGGTCAGGACGACCCGACCTCTTCTCAGAGAGTTCGGGCAAGTCGACAGGAAAGCCCAAAGAAGGGCCCTAAATAGAGGACCACATACCAAAGCCCAAGGCAGTCCAAGCCCGCAGGGAGAAGGGCGGTTCGTTTGAAGATAACATGACCTCACTCAAAAGATAAAGATAAGATAAGATAACTAACTTATCTTATCTAAGAAGGTCACACTACACCATTATAAATACACTGGAGCACCCAGGTATAACTCATACTCTGATTCTACTCAATACCTGTTTAATATCCTTGCTAACTTAAGCATCGGAGTCCCTTGCAGGTACCCCCACCTCTGGGAACGATGGAATCATCACCGCCACCAAGTCTAACAAATCGGACATAGCAGCTCCGACCATTACAGAAGATCTCATCCGAGATCGACCTCCAGTTTTAGGTAACCCTCGGAACATTGGTGCCGTTGTCGGGGAACCTGGAAGTCATCCCACCACCATGGCGGACGATCATGACAACGACCACACCTCAGATCTAGAGGAAAGAATGCCGCATAAAAATGCGGACACCACACCAAAAGATACTCCCCAAATTGACAACAAGAAGAACTCCCCAAACGAGGGAGCTATGGATGCATTTCAAGACCGGTTAAAACAACTTGAGGAAGAAGCCCTACGCCAACGAGAGGCCGAGAAGGACCTACAAAGGAAAATAAGGCGACGCCGAGAATTGGAGAACAAACTCCTAAAACTTGAAGCCGATGTCAAGACGAAAGCCAGCCGATCCACTTCCGAAGATAGCACCCGCAAGGAGCAAGACCCATTCACCAAGGAGATCATGAAGACCAAAATCCTAAAGGACTTTAAACTCCCAGACATGACTTTATATGATGGCACTATAGATCCCGGCCATCATCTCAGCAATTTCAGAAGCAGAATGCATCTCACCGACGCCTCAAATGCAGTCCGTTGCAAAGCCTTTCCAACTACTTTAACAAAAATAGCAATTAGATGGTTCGATAACTTGCCTCCTAGGTCCATCTCAAGTTTCGACGACATGGCTAAAAAATTCTTGGCTAGATTCTCCATTCAAAAGGACAAAGCTAAACATGCTCCGAGCTTACTTGGAATCAGACAAGGAGAACGGGAAATCCTGCGCAACTACATGGAAAGATTCAACAAGACATGCATGGATATATAGAACCTGCCAACAGAAGCCGCTATTATGGGCCTCATTAATGGCTTACGAGAAGGTCCCTTTAGTCAATCTATATCAAAAAAGTACCCCACATCTCTGAACGAGGTGCAGGAACGAGCGGAAAAGTACATCAACATGGAGGAAAACTCCCGACTAGGAGAGACCTCGAAGGCCGGGTTCACCCCCCGGGATAAGGATAAAGATTCTAGAAAAAAGGAAGACCGACATGGAGAGAAAATTAAAAAATACCACAATTACACCCCTCTACGGGTATCTCTTGTGGATGTATACAGAGAGGTTTGCAACACGGAAAAATACCACCAGCTCGGCCACTCAAAGGCAAAAAAGGAGGAGGAAACCGGGCTGAATATTGTGAATGATCCGTGGCACTCCACCAATGAGTGTTTCGATTTAAAAAATGTCATGGAAAAGCTCGTACGAGAAGGAAAGCTAGATCGATATCTGGCCACACATGATGATGAACAAAGAAAAAGAAGAAGAGTAGAAGATGGCGGACCAATCGCTCGATCATCTCGAACGCCAGAAAGACGTGTCCACATGATAAACGGCGGATTTGCCAGGGGAGGAATCTCCAAATCATCTCGCAAAAGACATCTCAAAGACATATATCACGTCGCAGGAAAGGAGGAAGCACTCGACATCCCGGCGATCACTTTACAAAGGAAGACGCATCCGGCGTCGCATCAGGGCATGACGATCCCATGGTCATCACTATTATACTGGCAAACGCGAATCTTCACCGCACAATGATAGACCAGGGGAGTTCTGCTGACATATTATTCAAAATGGCTTTCGACAAACTCGGCTTAGAAGAAAAAGAACTCAGAGCGTATCCAAACAGCTTGTTCGGGCTAGGAGATACCCAGTTCAACCGATGGGATACATCTCACTCCACACAACTTTCGGGAAGGGAAGTCAGTCAAGAACACTCAAAATAGATTATGTCGTAGTTGATGTAAGTTCAGCCTACAATGCCCTAATAGGTCGGACAACGTTAAATTAACTTGGCGCAATAGTCTCAACTCCGCATCTATGCATGAAGTTCCCAACTGCAGGAGGAATAGCTATGATAAAAGCAGATCAGAGGATGGTGCGCCGCTGTTACAACGAAAGTCTAAACCTCAGAGGCAGAGGAGAAGAATTCCACACAATTGAGCTCGGTGGAGTTCAGAGGCGGGAAGAGCTTCGCCCACAACCTGAAGGAGAAATAGAGAAAATCCAGATCGGGGATACTCCGGACCAAACAACCAATATCAGCACACTCCTAAAAGGAGACATCAAAGAATCACTCATACATTTTCTACGCGACAACGCCGACCTCTTTGCATGGAAGGCCGCAGAAATGCCAGGCATAGATCCCACGCTAATGTGCCACAAGCTAGCAGTCTACCCGGGATCTCGGCCGGTACAACAAAGGCGTAGAAAGCTAGGACCAGAACGCTCTCAAGCTGTGGAAGAACAGGTACAAGCTCTACTAGAGGCAGGTTTCATAAGAGAAGTCAAATACCCGCTATGGCTTGCTAATGTCGTATTGGTAAAAAAGTCAAACGGGAAGTGGAGAATGTGCACTGACTATACCGATCTCAACAAAGCCTGCCCGGAAGATCCTTACCCGCTCCCAAACATCGACGCTCTGGTAAATGCCTCCTTTGGATATAAATACCTCTCCTTCATGGATACATACTCGGGATATAACCAAGTCCCAATGTACCCACTCGACCAAGAAAAAACCTCATTCTTAACCCCAAAGGCAAACTACTGCTACATTGTTATGCCCTTCGGCCTTAAAAATGCGGGAGCCACTTACCAAAGATTAATGAACAAGGTTTTTTCGGATCACATCGTAAAGGTCATGGAGGTCTACGTGGACGACTTGCTAGTAAAGACGCAAAACAAAGAGATGTTATTACCCGATCTAACACAAGTATTCAACACCATAAGACGACACGGCATGCGACTCAATCCCGCAAAATGCACCTTCGTTGTAGAAGCTGGTAAATTCTTGGGTTTTATGATCACATAAAGAGGAATTGAGGCAAACCCGGATAAGTGCAGGGCCATACTCGACATGAAAAGTCCGACTTGTGTCAAAGAGGTACAACAACTCAACGGGAGGTTGGCAGCCTTGTCCAGATTCCTGGCCGGATCAGTAATAAGATCTCTCCCCTTCTACGCCACTCTAAGGAAAGGAAAAGAGTTTGAATGGACAGTGGAATGCGAGCAAGCCTACCAAGACTTCAAAAGATTCCTGGGACGGCCACCTATACTAAGTCGGCCACGGGAAGGAGAACCACTCATATTGTACCTCGCGGTGGAAAATCGGGCAATAGCCTCAGCACTGGTCCGAGAAGACAATAGCGGGCAACAACCCATATACTTTATCAGCAAAACATTACAAGGATCTGAGCTGAACTACCAAAAAATAGAAAAGTTCGCTTACGCTCTCATACTAACATCACGACGACTTCGCCCATACTTCCAGTCTCACACCATTAAAGTTCAGACCAACCAGCCCATTAAAGGGATCTTACAAAAAACAGACTTGGCAGGCAGAATCTTGTAACGGGCAGTCAAGTTGTCCGAATTCGACCTTCAATACGAAGCTCGGACGGCCATCAAATCTCAATATTTGGCTGACTTCATTGCGGAATTCACGGACACACCGGAAATCCCCACATACTGGAATCTATATGTGGATGATTCCTCAAATAAAATGGGAAGTGGCGCGGGCGTAATAATTGAAAGTGACCAGGGAACCTAAATTGAACTCTCCCTCAAATTCGGGTTCCCTATCTCAAACAATAAAGCGGAATATGAGGCACTACTAGCTGGTTTGAAGCTGGCTAGGGAGGTTGGAGCTCAAAAACTTATCATCTTCAGCGACTCACAGGTAGTTACTTCACAAATAGCAGGAAGCTATCAAGCCAAAGATTTCACTATGAGAAAATACTTGGACAAAACCAGGGAACAGCTTGGACAATTCAGAGAGTATGAGATTCGTCACATACCCCGAGAACAGAATGTCTGGGTCGATGCACTCTCAAAACTAGCCAGCACCAAACCAGGAGGCAACAATAGAAGTCTCATCCAATAAATTCTACAGAATCTATCAATCTCAGAATAAGAAAAAGTCCTAGCCATAACAGGTCGCGATCAGGGATGGATGACTCCCATAATTAACTACCTCAGAATAGAAGCTTTCCCCACAGATGAGAAAGTGGCAAAGAGGTTAAAACGAGGAGCACAACACTATACCATCATAAATAATACTCTATATAAAAGAGGGATTTCAATACCACTGCTAAAATACGTGCCGACTTCCAACACAAAAGATATCCTAGAAGAAGTACACAGTGGCATTTGTGGCAATAACCTCGGACCGCAGGCAATCGCCAAAAAAGTACTTCGGGCAGGATTTTATTGGCCAGCTATCCAAAAAGAAGCCACAGAATTTGTAAGGACATGTTCACCATGTCAGAAACATGCCAACTTTCACACCGCTCCGCCAGAGGAACTCATCAGCATGACCTCACCTTGGCCATTCGCAAAATGGGGACTCGATCTCCTCGGACCTTTTCCTCAAGGATCGGGACAAGTCAAATTCCTCATAGTAGGAATAGACTACTTCACAAAATAGATCGAGGCAGAACCCCTAGCCAACACCACAGCTCAAAGAAGTCATAAATTTCTTTATAGAAACATCATCACAAGGTTTGGAGTTCCATACTCCATCACTACAGACAATGGTACCCAGTTCACAGACGCAGGCTTCAGAAAACTAGCGGCCGACTTGAATATAAAACAACAATTCACCTCTGTTGAGCACCCCCAAGCCAATGGACAAGCTGAAGTTGCTAACAAAGTTATATTAGCACGGTTAAAATGGAGATTACAGGATGCAAAGGGAGCCTGGGCTGAGGAGCTCCCGCAAGTCCTATGGGCATATCGAACGACTCCACATTCCACGACAAAGGAGTCACCTTTCCGATTAGCTTACGGAATGGAGGAGATGATCCCAGTGGAGGTCGAAGAAGGATCACACAGAGTAATCCATTTTAGCGAAAAAGCCAATTCCCAACTTCAAAGGGAAGAGCTTGACTTACTTCCGGAAATCCGAGAAAGAGCTCAGATAAGGAAAGAGGCGTTGAAACGACGAATGGCCTCCAGATACAACCGAAAAGTAATACAGTGGGCGTTTGCTGAAGACGACCTCATCCTAATCCAAAACGACATAGGAACAACTCGACCTGGAAAAGGAAAGCTGGCAGCAAACTGGAAAGGACCCTTCCGAGTCATAGAGGTACTGGGAAAGGGCTACTACATGCTTTTTGAACTCGACGGGCGAGAGCTTCCTAGGTCATGGCACGCCTGCAACCTAAGAAGGTACTATAGCTAGGGATGATAAAAGATCTTGGACAAAGGCGCACTCTTTTTCCTGAAAAAGGTTTTTTAACGAGGCGCCCAGCCAAGACCTACAAATCACCCGACTTAGGAAATTAACCCCTCATGTATATTTGCATTTTCTTTTAATAAAATTTTTTGAGATTCTCTACAAATGCTCAAGTCGTATTATTTTGAAACATTCATCGCCCGATTATAAAGCTACAGATCGACAGAAAGTGAAAACCAAATTCACTGCGCGATCACGATAAAAACGAGGGTTAAAACCCAAATTCTACAAAATCGGCAAAGATGAAAACAGAATAATGCAAGAAGTTATAGAAAGTGATCCACAGAAAGGACCTGACGAGGTCATAATAAAATGGATTGCTATAAAATAACTTAAAGACTAGCCGGCACAAAAAGCCGGACCAGCCACAACGAACCAAGTTATAAGTAAAGCCCTGGAAAGAGGTCTGGCCAACCCTATAAAAGAGGATTACTATAACTTCGAAGAGCCCGACATGATGAAGTCAGACTCCTACAAAAAGTTACAAAGATAATCCCTGAAAGAGACCTAAACAAGGTCCAAGAAAGAGGATTATCAAGTAACTCGACAGGGCCCAACATGACGAAGTTGGCCCAGAAAGATAAGTTACAAAGATAATCCCTGAAAGAGACCCGAACAAAGGTCCAAGAAAGAGGATTATCAAGTAACTCGACAGGGCCCGACATGACGAAGTCGGCCCAGAAAGAGGTAAAGCTACAAAAGGTAATCCCCAAAAGAGACCTGAACAAGGTCCAAGAAAGAGGATTACCAAGTAACTCGACAGGGCCCGACATGACAAAGTCGGCCCAGAAAGATGTAAAGCTACAAAAGGTAATCCCCAAAAGAGACCTAAACAAGGTCCAAGAAAGAGGATTACCAAGTAACTCGACAGGACCCGCCATGATGAAGTCAGGCCCAGGACACAAATTTCAAAAATAGTTCCCAAAAGAGACCTAAATGAGGTCCAAAAAGGAGGATTACAAACAAAACCAAGCCAAAGTGTCAAACTGATCATATCGGAACAAATCCCAGCTTACGAAGGTACCAAGACGAGTGCAAGCAGACATGATATAAAAACTACTAAGTTATGATAATAGCAAGCTTCAGAGGCTACTAAAATCAGCCCCGGAAGCTCGGAAACTACTTTGTTTTTCAAAATAAAAGTTGCTAAACAAGCAACCCAAAAAACATTAACAGTCAGCAAAACACCCTTTACAAGATAAAGAGTTCAAAAGCCCACAAGCCGTGCTATCTACATTAAACAGGAAGAAAACTCAGTCAACATTAGAAGACTTCTCAGCAGCATCAACTCGGGGTGAAGGAGGACAAGTCTGAAGAGGCACCGCATCTACCGTCCCATCTTCTCGGTTCAAGATTTGGCAATCCGGTTCCCCTTCTGGACGACTGATCCCAACAATAGAAGTCGGAGAAGTCGGCACAGCAGAAGTCTTGGTAGCAGGCAGTAAAAGACGATGATGATGATCATCATCATCGGGATTGTCAGGGACAATCTTACCATCCCTAACAATATTGTCCAGGCTAATAAGGGAAAGGTCGATATCTGGCGCAAGAACTCGAAATCGCTCTTTCAGATTCTCATAAGCCGCAGTAACACTACTTACAAGATGACTTTGAAGTTCGGAGTAATCGGCCTGAACAGATTCCAACCTACTCCTAAGCTCCATCATTTCTCTATAAGTAGTAACATAGCTATCCTTATGTTTTAGAGCCGTATCCTCAGCCAGTTGCGCGGCAGCTGCCAAACCAACAGCCCGGGCCTTTTCCCCCTTCAGCTCCTTTTTTAGCTCGGCCACTTCCACCTTGAGCTCCTCCTTCAAACCCTTAATTTGGTCAAACTCTGATTTTTCCTCCTCCATAAAAGCCTTGGTAGCATGGATAGGAAGATCTTGAGCAGTTCGATATAAAGCCGCTCCCATGTGTGCCAGTATAATACCACTCCGAGTAATAAAGTCTAAATGACGAAGAATGGATACATCGTCGGTAGGCATGACACCATAGGGAGCAATCTGTTGGTCTACAAACCCAACTGCATCAAAGTCAGGAGCACCAAGAATAAACGGCTCGACAGTCCGAGGTCTTTTTGGAGGAGGAGCAACTGAAGGAGCAGAGGTACCAACCGAAGTCTGAGGCGGATCGACCAGATGAACCCGGGGAATCAGGATCATCCTCCTTAGCCCAAGAGAGCTCGGGACAGACGACTTCGACAAAACCTGGGAGGACCCTTCCTCGACCACCTTGGCTGGGACGTTCTGAGCCGCGGTAGCCTTCCCCGCCTTCTTAAAGGCCTTCAGTGAGTCATTATTCTTCGACATATCTGAAAAACAAGAAAAAAACAACAACTTATGAATGTCCAGAAAAGAAAGCAGAAAACAAAAGACATGGGAACACAGTTTATAAAATACCCAGTACAGCACGAATCAAGGAGGGATCCCCCAGAAATTTCTTGGTCTCAAGATGAGGAGGTTCCCCCCAAATATCCTCCAAAGCAGCAACAAAGGCCTGCTTGACCTCGTCTAACATCTCCTAGGTATACCTAGACACAACTACATTCCTCTGCCACTCTAAAGGAAAACGAGGCTCGCCATTCTCATCCAGGGAGAAAGGACGAGCTCCTTCAACAGCTCGGATCTTGAAAAAGTAGTTCTTAAAATCGCGAAAAGACTCATCATACATGGAGAAGACTTTATGTCCCTGGGCCGACCTAAAAGAAATTCAAGAAGCTTTCTTTTTGGTAGTTCCAGGTTTGGTCAACACAAACAGATACAGAAAAAGGGTTAAAGAAGGCTTAACACTGAATTCATGGCAAACCAGCTGAAAAATCTTAATAAAATCCCAAGAATTCGAATGAAGCTGAGATGGGGCCACGTTACAAGACCACAACAGGTCGGTCTCAAAGGAAGTAAAAGGAAGGGTAATATCCATCTGACTAAAGAAGAAATCATATGCATAAAAGAAAGGATGCTCCCCCTGGGTCGGAACAGGAAAGTAGACCCTTTCATCAGAATCGGGTGCCACCAGCTCATAGTTACGTTCTTGATTCTCATTACTACATATCCGATGGTGTTTTCTAAGCTCCACACAAAACTCTGCGTTAGCTAGAGATACACATAGCAACACAAGGGAGTCCAACCAGTCAGACATCCCCTCAGGAACCTTAAAGGACGCCTCGACAATATTTTTGAGAGACGACATGGCCAACTAATCCTACAAACAAAAGGAAACGGGTGACTAACCCAAAAACAAATTCGGGCAATATAGAAGCAACTCGGATAACGCGACCTCAAGCACACAAACAGTAAAAGGAATACCCCAAGACGCACAACGAGGTCCAAGGGCATCCTTTGGAGGCAATGACAGAGTAAAGTCCCAGAAAAAGCTACAAAGATAAAACTCTCTCCCAAACAAACAACGTCCCGAGGAGAAAAAGGTGAAAGTCAAAGGAAAGTCATCAAAAACCATCGTCACTATCAAAGAAAAGTCATCAACAAAAACAAATCATCAATGGAGCAAACAAGTTATCAAAAGAGTAACCATTTTCAAAACAAGCAGTACGAAAATCAATGACAACACACGAAGCCCTAAAAAGAAGCCAAAACCAGGAAAATCACCCAAAGCATACATAAGGACGAAAGAAGACCAGGAAACAGGTGTCACAGCGATAAACCAAGCACAAAAACAAGAAAAAGGTTCAAGCTTTCCAATGTACAAAATCAGAGCGCCATCAAAGAATTAAAAACAAAAGTAGCAGAAATAAAATGGTGAAGAGAAATCAAAACCAACCTGGAAAAAGGAAAGAAAGCTTTGAAAGAAAAAAGCTGAAGAAGCAAAGCGGAGCAGCGAAGATCGACTGCGAAGTAAAAGCACCAGCAAATACCAAAGCGACACAGAGATAAAACGAGAATGTAGGATGAAAGCAGCGAAAAAAAGGGGGAAGTTACAGGAAAAAGAAAACCGTCTCTTGGATACAAATTTCGAATAAAAACCAAGATAAATGGGGCATTAAAAGCCAATTAATGAGGGTGTTAAACCATCGCATGTTTCCAAAGCTAGAGCACTAAAGCGCGCGCTTCTAAAGAAACAGAAACGTTCCGCATTCAAAAAGGAACTCTACAAAGATAAAAGCGACAAAATGGTCGAGTTTGGCTTTACCCGAGAGAGTTCGAAGTCCAAAAAACTAAAGACTCTACCTCCAAATAAAGACCGATCTCGAGCAGGGGTACTGTTCATACCCTAGGTCGAGTTGTCCGACCAGGAATGTTCTACAGACAAAGCGACCGACCTCTTCAGGTCAGGACGACCCAACCTCTTCTCAGAGAGTTCAGGCAAGTCGACAGGAAAGCCCAAAGAAGGGCCCTAAACAGAGGATCGCGTACCAAAGCCCAAGGCAGTCCAAGCCCGCAGGGAGAAGGGCAGTTCCTTTGAAGATAACATGACCTCACTCAAAAGATAAAGATAAGATAAGATAACTAACTTATCTTATCTAAGAAGGTCACACTACACCATTATAAATACATTGGAGCAACAAGGTATAACTCATACTCTAATTCTACTCAACACCTGTTTAATACCCTTGCTAACTTAAGCATCGGAGTCCCTTGCAGGTACCCCCCACCCTCTGGGAACGAAGGAATCAGCACCGCCACCAAGTCCAACAAATCAGACACAACAGCTCCGACCATTACAGAAGATCTCATCCGAGATCGACCTCCAGTTTCAGGTAACTCTCGGAACACTTTTGATCAACCAAAATTCCATCTCGAACCACTTTACTCAGATCCATCGCTAAGAAGTCAGTATCTGGGGCTAAAATCTTTGCCTGAGTAATAGTACGCTCAAATCCTTCAACAAAAACATCTATAACCTCGGTCTCACGACCCTTCCCCATATTCTTCAGCTTCACCGTAACTTCAATCACTTCGTCATTCAGTCTAGAAAGATCATCTTCTTTCTTCTTCAAAAGTTCCACATCTTTGTCATGATCACTCTTCTGCAATTTTAACTCCTAATATTTTTCGGCCAATTTCTTTTTAAGATCCAATATTACAATCTCTTTCAAGCCCAACTCTTCTTTCAGGCTCATCGACTCATCATTTTTTAGCAACACCTTTTTATGCCTGTTCTCTTGACTCTGACCTATACTGGCCAGACGAAAACTCAAAACCTGAAAGAACCCAAAATTAAAGGTATATATATAACTCGTAATCAAAAAGGTCAAAATTCAGTTATTATACCTGAATATATTAGTCGACACCAATATCCTCGACCTCATCAATCAAAGAAATGTCAGACAACGCTTGCACTACCTCATCGGCTACAACCATAAATGGAAATATTTTATCCCACACTGAGGAACCATCACCTTCCTTGGCAAACACATAGAGCTTCTCTTGCTCACAAACAAAAGTCGATATCTCCTCCAATGAAATTTCTTTATCCCTCTTAGCAACATCATCACCCAAGTTAATAACCTCAACCTTCTTTTTCTTAAAAACAAAACACTTCTTCTTAGGGGCTGGCTGATTTACCTTGCCATCCCCATCAATTTTTTCAGGATTCGAAGATGAACCCTGTTTATCAAAGTTCTTTGTCTTTAGACGAGATCGCAAACTCGCTGCTGATACATCGAGATATTTCCCACCTACAAAACCAACAAAATTTATCAAAATTTAACCAAAATTAACATCTCAGAACAAATAGCTAAAAAATCCTTCACTAAGATAATTCAACACTAACGATTTATCTTCTTCCCATAGAAGCAAGTCCACAACAGATATCAATCTTTTCCTATCTACAGCCTTAATTAAGTACCTTATTATACACTCATTCCTCAAACTAATCACCTCTGGACATAAAATTTGACTCGGTTTAGAACACCAATACAAAAAAAACTTCTCACCTAAGTGCTTGTCCACATAGAATGAAAAGTCTTCCTCCACCAACTTCACTTTCAGAAACATTTCATTGAAATATTTGAATGGCAATTTATAGAGTTTGAAAACAGAAAAATCAGAAGCACTATTTAAATTCACCTAAACCCCTTTAGCTTGAAATAACGTAAAAATCAACTCCAGAGAAGGATTGATTTTCAGAAATTCCATCAAAATTTCAAAACACCTTAGAAAAGCTCAACTATTCGGATAGAATTGAGATGGGGCACAATTTAACTGTTTCAAAACATCACATTCAAACACAGTAAAAGACAATTTTACACGCAGTTATTCAAGAATACTGCTATACATATAAAAGAACTCAAAATCCATTTTTCTATGAAAAATCCGATCAACCCTGATGCATGGCAACAATTGGACCCGTACTCCAGAACCCTTTCTAACTATCTTCGACAAATCAATCTCACCAACAATACCCTCATCAACAAACAGTGAACCTCGAATTCTCACATCCTCACTTACCCAGTTATAAGAACCGTCATCCTCAACTTTATATTTTTCCTTACCCATAATTCTTTCAGAAAAGCGAAAAGAAGAAGAAGAAACAATGACATTAACACAAACTAACTTCTTTTACTCATGCCTTTAAGACTGCAAAACACTTCAATAGAAAATCAATGTTGCCTTTATGAATCCTTTCAGGATTCCAAACATAAATCAAATGCCACATTTAATGAAACTATTCAGCTCCATAAAAAAATTCTTACCGTTGCATCTATCAAATCAATGGTTCAAAATTACATTGGAAAAACCAAAGGCACAATCAATGACAAGACTACTACACTTTCCAATACACGTTAACTTCAAATCACGTCTGAAATTCAAATTATTTTTATTTCTTATTTTAATAAAGTAAGTTGATCTGGGGGCTCCATACCTATAACTCATACCGCCGAGTTATAACTAAAAAAGCTCAACCTACTTTATTAAAATATAGCCAGTCCAAACTTTTGGGGCTATGATATGGCCGTTATAACTCATCCTTAATGTTATAACTCGGCAGTATATGTTATAGATCAATTATCAATAACGGGCACTAAAAGAAATATTATAATACTCTGATATGCTATTACTCTCCATTAATACAAATTATTCAAGAGTATAACTGCCGATGCTTCATCCCAAAATATAAAAATGAGGTAAAACGTTTATTTGATTCATTGCATTTTGCAAAATATATTACTCACCGACCTAAGTGTCGGAGTGCCTTTTATAGATACCCACCTCTTTGTTCTTTTACTACCGATGTATACCTCATCCTAAAAGAAAGCTTACAAGTATTCACCGGCAAACGAACTATATACCGGCCAACTTTCACAAGAACAAGTGTATAACTTTATTTTAAAAAATTAATGAAAATAAAATGATACATTTTTTAAATAGAAGTTTAATTATCTATAAAAATGAATCGTCATCCCTTAATTAATTTTCTGCTTCATCATAGTATGCACTATAATTTGATGGCATGGATCGGATGATCTCGTATGAAGAAATTATGGACCAATAGTTCTGCTTAATTTGACGCTTAACATGTCCTTTTAGATGGAATAAAATAATAATGGAGTGTAACAAACCACATCTTCCTCATTAGATGACACTGAAAGGTTACCGAAACATAGCAAATAATCTAATTGTAATGTTTGGTTGTAACTTGTAATATTCGTTTTAAAGAAGTATTAAGATCACATCACTAGGTGATTAAATATGAATAAGAAGGCTCTGGAATGTGTAATTGTTAGTTTTATATATTCTATGTTCTAGGCCACTTTCTAAACAATTCTGAACAGTGAATTAACGTTCTTTGAATAAATATTAATTCAATCGGACGGGTTTTTGAGCCACTCCTAAATTTCTATGTTGGTTTAGCAACGAATAAGAATTCTTACGTAATAAACCATCTAATCTCAATATAAATAAATAAATTTTGAAATGGGTGAATAATATCAAATAATAAGGACAAGATTGGATTATATAGAACAGTAATGATAAATTTGATTATAGTCATGATTTGGTAACTAGACGCCTGTGGCAATAGATAAAATTAAATAACAAAAGAAAAAATTGTATGATAGCAATAGTACGTAAGTGGGATAAGTGTCGGTTTAAGGAGGCACTTTTAAGGTTTTTTCTTTCTTTAATTTTCATATAGTTTGTCTAATTAACTATTATTATTATTATTATTATTATTATTATTATTATTATTATTATTATTATTATTATTATTATTATTATTATTTGTTAGGTGTATCTACCATTTTCCCTTTCGGTTTCCTTAACCATATGTAATCTTCTTAGCTTGTATACAAGAGGCATGGAATAATTTCTATGTTTTGATGTATGGTGAATATGAAAATTCTATTGGCATTTACTGTAAGAATTTTCTTTTGTACAATTTAAATGATCTTAATTAGTCCATCATACATTGTGTTGAGTCCGTTTTTTTTTTCTTTTCTCAGATTGCACTTGTTATTTTGTTTTTGTTTTATTATTATTATTATTAGAGAAAATTCCACTCCCCTCTCCTGCAAGATGTTAAAATGACACTCCCCTCCCCTCTATTTTATAAATATACATTTCCCTCCCTTCTAACTTTTAAAAAATATCATTTTTAATCCATTTTAAACTTTTTGTGTTAACTAATGTTAACTTTATCCATTTTTTAAGAAAAAATAAATTATTTTTTAAAAAAATACCCATTAACAAAAATTTTATTTTTTATTATTATATTTTTTTACTAAAATATTTTTTAATAAATTATTTTTTATTGATTAAATTGTATTTTTTAAAAAATTTAATAATTATATTATTTTTTTCCTAAAATATCCTTCAATAATTTTTTAATTATTAAATTATAATTTTACCAAAATTTTCGTTAACAATTATTTTTATGTTTTACTATTAATTTTTTGATATTAATATATATTATTTTAATATTAAAAAATCTTAGTAAGATTATTTTTTAATATCAATATATATTAATTGTTATACATATTAATAATGGTAAGATTTTTTTATTTAATGTTAAAATAATATGTATTGATATCGAAAAATTAATAGACAATAAAGAAATTAAGAATTCAAATAAATCTCATTCTATCAACACTCAAGTGTATACTTGAAGAAGGAATTGTCTATAGTGAAAAAAAAAAGTATCTTTCAGTCCTTTAAGATCTATAAACAAATATTTTAAATTTGTGATTATGATTTATGTCGTACAAGAATTGTAATTATATTTATTTCAGCCCTAAAATTTTAGTAATAATAAATCGGTATCAATTTGACAAAGTAAATAAATCATATTCTGTTTTTAGTTTATAATAAATTACGACTTTGATTGTGGTTGTATAAAATTACTGGTGAATTATTTATTGGGGATGAATGGACTGATGTTAATACAAAATATCTATTATATATTTTATTATATATTATTAATTTTATAACAAAAATGTATTACATATCATTTTTTCATTATAATTAAAATTAAATATTTTTTTTTTCTAAAACTAAAGAGTTCTTTCCCCATCTCTCTTCCTTTCTCTATCTTTCTCATTCATTCACTTATTCTATCTCTCTTATATATCATTATATATCAATAATTAATTACAAATTTGACAATCAAACTACACAACATGACATTCTTTAATTGCATTAAAATTAAAATTAAAATTAAAATTAAAATTAAAATTAAAATATAGCTATATTATATATTATATTTATATACTATTAACTAATTTAATAACTAAAATATGTCACATGACACTCTCTTATTAAAACTTAGAAAAAATATTTTCTTCCAAAATTAGTAAACTACTTCTTACATTCTCTTATCTACCTCACTCTTTTTTTCTATTTCTCTCTATCATTTTCACTCTATATGTAATTTATAATTTATATTTTATATTACTAATTTACAAATCAAAATGTGTCACCAAATATTTGATTTAGTAAAAAAACTCGTTGAACTTGTCGTGCCTATAGTAAATCGAAGCAAAGATATTCGATTTAAAGCCCACAGTAAATCGAAACAATTGAATTCAATTTACAGCCTATAGTAAATCGAATCAATTGAATTCGATTTATAGCTAAAGAAGCCCAAGGTAAATCGAATGAAGTAGATTCGATTTACCTATATATACAATTCGAATTACAAAACACAATTTCTTTCCCTCCTCCACCAACGCAAAAGAGAAAAATTAGATCACAACACGACAAAATTTAAAACTGCAGATATGGAGAAAAGTGTAAGGATAGTAGTAATTTAGGATTGTAATATATTTTACATTAAAATCCTTTTATTAAAAATTGTGTTAGAATGTAAGCAAAAAATGTTAGTAATAATAGTGATTTAAGATTCTAATATATTTTATATTATTTTTTATTAGAATTCTTCGTTTTAGGTGATTTTAGATTTAACAGGAATTTGATTTTTTTGAATATGGTTAATATATTGTAGGATTATAATATTGGTTATTTGTATTTTTTTCAAAAGGATATGCATAATTTAAAATTCATTTAATATATTATTTTGTTAATTATCATGGTTCTTAGAAAATTTTTCTATCATTATGCAGCTCACCCGATGTATTACTAGTATAAGAAGACAGTATGGTATGCCTCTAAATGATAGGATCATAAAATACTTGTAGATGGCTGGACTATACCATCTTGCAAGGCTCAACGACCTCTGGTTTAGGTTGGATGAGCTACTAGTCAGTGCATTCGTGGAGAGATGGCGTCCGGAGATACATACTTTTTATATACCATTCGGAGAGTACACAATTACTCTACAGGATGTAGTGTACTAGTTAGGCCTCCCAATCGACAATGGATATGTCAGTGGACGTCTGACGGACTTTGAGAGGTACATTGAAGGTCGCCGACCTGCATGGACTTGGTTCAAGGAGCCACTGGATGTCTTACCTCTTGCAAACTATATCGACAAGTTCACCGTGAAGGTCACTTGGATGTAAGATACATTTAGTGAGCTTCCTCAAGACGCAGACGAGGATACAATGGAAGGTATGCGAGGGCATACATCATGATGTTATTATCGACTCAGCTCTTTGGGGACAAATTTGGTACATGTCTTCACATCCGGTGGCTACTGTATGTAACTAGGCTAGAGGACATAGACAGATACAGCTGGGAGTCTGCTGCTCTTGCGTGGTTATTTTGATGCATGTGCCGTATGGACAACAGAAATGTCATCAAGTTGGCAGGTCTATTTGACATCTCCTTCAGTCATGAATATTTTGGCATTTTCCAGATTTCAGGCCTCATGGGTTTGACACATTTCATTGGCCGTTGGCATCGATGTAGTTATATTTAAATATGTTATGTTAATTAAATATATTTTCTGTATATGGCCATTGTTGAACTAATGTATTGCATTGCAGGTGGTCAGGATATCAGCTGTAATGACCTAACTTCTTGCACCTCATGATTGTACCAAAAGTAAGGTGTTACTGACCTGTTTTTCTTTATTATCTATTTAATATTAAACCTTTACGACATTAACACGTTTCCAATTTTAGGAAAAAGCTACTAAATTTTATTTTTATTCATTAAGAAACCATTCAACAAAGACTTTCATTAATAATCACATAATTACTAGTAATACATTATAGTTAATCAATGAACAACATATACAAGCCTACCCTTCTAAAATAAAAGCTTTAACTCACAAGGCGAGGAAAAAATAAATTCTAGCAACAACTCAGCTTGCAAACAAACTCTTCTATGCTTTCACAACTTCACAATAAGCCTTCACAGCTGTAGTTGAAAGGGTTAGAAAGAGGGGGTAAGAACTGAAGAGTCCTTAGTAGGGTCAGGGTTAAAAGTTAAATTTATTTTACTATTATTAGCCAACAATAACAAGCAACAGAACATTCAACTTAATAAATAAAGAACACAGAAATCAAACAACCATAAAGTACATACAAATCACCAACACATATATACAGAATATACATCACAGAAAAATATACGCAAAGAAGTATGATGCATGTCTAGCCCTACGTAGGCCATGATCCCATGAATCGGTTGCCTACCTTCTCCCGACATTATCAGGGCACAAGTCCCAAATATGGCTTTTCAGATGCATACAATGAGCATATAAGTCTTACGGCCAGGCCGCATACGATGTGACTTTTAAATGTGTTATAATATGCTTACATTTGAAAAATAGTTCACAATGTGTGGGCATCTCTACTATATATTTGGCACTAAGGCCAAAACAACAATCATGTTTCATCTACTCTCATGTGGCATACGGTCTTTTAGAGTCTTTTTATTATTGGCTTCTGGTGCGCGACATTTGAACTCGCACAACTTCACCGGCAAGTGTACCGGGTCGTCCAAGTAATACCTCAAGTGAATGAGGATCGATCTCACAAGGATTGTTGGATTGAGCAAGCAATAGTTATCTTGCTGGACTTAGTTAGGTGAAATAGAAAAAGATTGGTTGTTGTTGTAGGTGTATAAATCAAATTAATAAAGAAAGCAGTAAAGAATTGGTGTAGAAACAATAATGAGAAATCAGTTAAGGCTTTGGAGATGCTTATCCTTCCGGATTAATATTTCTTGTTGACTATTGTCACAACAAATGATTCATTCTATGGCAAAGCTGTAAGTGATTAAACCCTAATTCCTTAAACCCTTTTAATCTCCTCTAATTCATATCAAAAGCCAGGGTTAGTGGTCATTCGAATCGAACAAGAGTGAAGCTCAACACAATTCAATCTCTCTTGATCCTACTTAAAATGCTATAGACAAGGTAAGATCTTTCAGATCGGAGAATAAAGCTTAATATTCTAGCCTTAGCACCACAGAAGCCTCAATCACCCAAAGCTAACTGGATTTTATGTCACTTATCTAATTAGCCCAGGCTATTTACAGTTTAGGAGATGTATTCTCAAGTTGTAGTTCAATACTATTCGGTTAAGGATTCACAAGAACTCATGTAGAAAAAGGGGTCATACTTCCGTTCCACACCAGATTCATTTAGATGAAGGACGACAATATATCATAGAATAGAATCAAACATATATTAAAACAGAAAAGTAATAGTATTAATCCATGGGAATAAGCAGAGCTCCTAACCTTAACCAGGAGGTTTAGTTTCTCATACTCTACAGAGAAAACAAAGAAGATCTGAAAATAATGTTCTGTGTCTCTGAAAATAATGTTTCCTTGCTCCCTGGGTGGCGTTGAATGCCATCATTGGGTGTTCAATGCTGGGCTTGCTCCTCTTTGGGCGTTGAACTCTAGATGTGGACGTTCAACGCCAGTTTTGGGAAGTCTTTCTAAAAAAGAAGTATAGAATATTATATATTGCTGGAAAGCTCTAAAAGCTAGCTTTCCAACGCCATTAAGACCGCATAAATTAGACCTCTATAGCTTAAGATATGCTCTTTGCAATGCACGAAGGTCAGGATTGACAACATCTGCTATCCTTCCTTCGTCGCTGAACAAGACTTTCCCAAATTTGCCCAAAATTCACCTAAAATCATATGAAAAACATAAAAACTCAAAGTAGCATCCAAAAGATGAATTTGTCACTAAAACATACTAAAACGTAATAAAATATAACTAAAAACACTATGAAAATGCTATGAAAAAGGGTATAAGATATTCACTTATCAGCTTCTGCTCTCTTATGGCAGAGATCTGCTCTTATGTGGCAGACATCCCTTTAGTTAATATATTCTATTCTTTTCTGTTCTTTGCTCTCCTATGGTAGATGTTCTTTAGATTCTTTTAGTCTTTACTCTCTACTCTACTGTGGCAGAGATCTCTTTAATCTTTTTTTTTTCTTTTTTTTTCTTTCTTTTTTTCTATCTTATCATTCTCTTTTACTTTTTTACATTTCAACAATATAAATTATCTTCACACTCTTCCCTAAATGTGTTATGACGGGAGAATCACAAAATTCTTAGCTTAGATTTGATTTCCTAAATCTTTTAGGAACTATTACTGTTTCACTTATTCATTAACAAATATTCAAATTAAATAATATCTTTTAATTATAATACTAACATGTCATATTAATATAAGAAAACTAATATTAATAACAAAAGAATAATATCGTTATTATTTTGATAAAAAAAAACCTATTTATTAAAAGTCTTATTATTAAACTCTTAGGAATTACATTCTAATTTCGAACTTTTAGAAAGATTGATATCTTGAACTAACCAACTTCATGAACTTACTAAAATAATTTACATATGTTATAATTATAAAAAATATTCTTATACTTTTATAAAATAACCATTTTACCCATGAATTTTTATTTATTATCCAAAATATGCATAAACTTATAAAATTACTATTTTTAACTATGATCTTTTATCAAAATACAGCCTTCTCAAAAATAAATTTTGTGTTGGTGATAATGCCTCCACCATAAAAACTATAAACCTTCTTTTAATTTTTCTTCAAATTTTTGGTTTAATTTTTAATCAGTTTTTGAGCTTTTCGGTTACTGATTTTTCTCAGCTTTCACTTTAACTTTCCAACCATAAATTCTCATCAATTTTCTATCAAGATCTAACTTAATACTAGCCCCAAATTTATCAACAACAATTGGTCAAGGGCTATTCTTGGTAGCGAAAGCATCAAGTTCATAAATTATCTAAATTTCAACGAGAATCAACCATAAACTCATTCAATTTCAAGCAATAACCATCAAACCAACAATCACATATCAAGAACACATTTAATTATTACAAAACTACCCACCCGACCTTGTACGACAGCCACCAAACCGAAACACCATAGAAGCTTTTTGAACGGGAAATCAAAGAAAAAACGTCAAAAATTGGATATTCCACCTTGCTCCCACTTAGCCGAACCATGCATGGAAGATTAAGACCATCACCATTGATTTTCCTCCATGGAAAGTGGTACTGTTGTGAGGAGGAAGAAGATATGAATACTTAAATCGGTTTAGATTTTTTACGGAAGTTACCGAACTTAAGAAATCATGCTCGGGAGATCAAGTTTCCATGGAGTCTCTCTCTGTCATGGCTTCGGTTTCTTAATAACAAATTTAATATCATGTTCACCTTCCCATTTGTAAAACCTATCATAACTCTTAATCAAAATCATGACTTAAAATCTTCAAAACTCTTCAACCTCTTACCAAAGTCAATGGAATCTTCTTAAGTCAAAATTTAACTCTCTTCACGCTATCCCTTCAATCTAATAGCAACACAAACTCAACATTTCAATTTAACATCTCGGATTCGTCATACAAAACCAAATATTCCCAATCTTTACCCTAAAACCAAAATCAACATGATCTAATATCATAATAATTGCCCTTCAAACACAACATCTTGCACTCACTTATCACCCAAATCTAATTACACATGTACACTCATTTTCGCAACCATTCTAAATTAATCTAATCTTACAGCCACAATCAAACTTAATTTCTTGGAAATCAACCCACTAAAATCTTTCAGTACTTAAGCCTAAGATATTTTTAGTCACTTTCTACAGTTCGTATTCACAACTATCCTGTGTTAATACTCCCGTAAACTTCCGCTGCGTTACTTTGATTTTCATCTAGTAAGAATCAAATCACTCATTCCTTAAGTACTAAACCATAACTTAACATAATAGATGATCACTAAATTCCATTTATGACAACTAAAATCAAATTCCAATCATGCATTCACATCATATCCCCTTATCGGATCACAAAACCTAGGCTCACTTCTAAGCTTTCTCAATTTAACCTAAATAACGCTTACGCTCATACCAAGACTCAATCACAATCTCATTAAAATTCTCGGTCTCAATACTCACATTACCTAATCATTCAAAACCTATAACATCAAATTCCTAGCAATTAGTCATTTTTCCATTTTCTACACAATTGTACAAACTCACAAACTTCCATTCCAAATTCAAATCCATGATATGCAAATGCCATCTACAAGCCTCCTCTCCTCTCAATCATCATTATCCAATCAATTCAAGCCTAAATAAACTAATAATCCAATCAACCATTTATTTTCAACTAATTTACTCAACAATCCAAAACCAGCACACCAATCTCACATATACCGCTGTCAAGATTCCCATCTCGGTGTCCTCGCACCGGTTCGTTCTTGGGAATTCCTCCCCGAGTACCTCGCTCATGTCCATGAGATGCTATTTGGATTCTGTCTACACCCAAAAAGCGATATCAAGGTGAACAATCTCAATATCTCAAGTTAAATGCTTCAATTTTCCAAAATTATGCTCATGAACTTCATGCTAAACGTATCAATCAGATACCCTAAATAGAACAGGCACAGACTCAGTATGCATTGAAGTATAAGAAGTCTATCCCTCAGGCTCACAAGGACGAACTGCTTTGATACCATAATGTAACACCCTAATATTCAAATTATTATGCTCGAGTCATAAGTCAATGATAATAAGGTGGTACGACTCTCAGAAGGATTATAATACATACATACATATATATATATACATATATATATATATATATATAATTGAAAGGAAATATTAAACGAAAAGCTTAAAAATGAGTAAAATAAAATTGCGAAGTCGTAACACTCACGTGTCAATAAATAGAAGATAAAGCATGAATCGAAAGTGATATAAGGGTAAAGCCATAAAGAAGAATAAGATAAGACAGAATATAGATATATAACATAAGTAAATAGCCTTTAGTTGCGACCTGCAAAGTTTAGGTCGGCTAGGGTACAGAATAAAAGTAGTTTGACAACAATATCTCCTATCTCTCCCAATAGAATACATAAAGACCTCTATAGGCAAGTTTCCAAAAGGATCAAATATATAACATAAGTTTTTTAAAACAAAAGTGGTGAGAATCTAAACAAAATAAAGCCGAAGTCTAATGATCTTTGCCATCTCCCAGATGAAGCACAACTCATTGCTGAGTACCTGGACCTGCATCCGAAAAACAAGAGATATATATGGAATGAGAACTCCAGACCCATGAGTTCCCAGTATGGTAAAAGTGTCAAATAAATACAATACACTATAATAAGAACTCACTAAGCATCTTAATCTTCCTTTCATCACTTGTTCACCCTAGATTCTCGCTAATCCATAAAGTAGGCAACTATCCTAGTGGGTACTAAGTCTAATTCAATTTTTCATCTTCCTTAACTTTCCAAACTCTCTAACTCCCAAATTAGAATAGAACCAGTACTAACTAACTTGACTCAATGATTCTATATCAATCATCTCATATCTCCACCTAGAGTAAGTAAAATCACTCCACTACGTCAGCCCAGGGAGCTCAAATAATCTCATTCACTATTTATCATTTTAAATTAATCATATCATCATTTTATTTCATCAAGGACAGCCCTTAGCGTCAACCAACATTAGCATGAGGGACCTCTCAGTTGAACAAACACAAGCAATACAGATAAATAATACACAAGTAAGTCAATTAAGGCAAGTAGCATTTATTCATATAACACATTCAATAAGGCAAATTAATACAATTTTAACAAACCCAAAAAAATCAAACATATGAAAATGATGTATGCCTTCCTATGGCTGATAATATCATCTGTCGGTTATACAACCAACTCGACATGTCTGAAGTAAATGGAATCACTCCACTGCATCTACCCAGACAGGTTTATCTGGCAAGTGGAATCACTCCGCGGCAATAAGAGGCAAGTAGAATCACTCTACTGCGGCAAGTGGAATCACTCCACTGCAAAATAATGGCAAACAGAATCACTCCGCTGTAGCAAGTAGAATCACTCTATTACAAATAATTTATTTTCAAATTCATTCCCTTCATATCTCCATCATAATTAATCATTTATCACTGCTTAACATCATAATCAATCTCATCATACCTTAATCACATCTATTCATTCTCATCCCTCAATATCATAACCATTTATCATTCATCATCACATTACCCTTTATCACTTCACCAACACATCTCTTAAGTCCTCACTTCCAACTCCTCTATCCTCAATTACACTGGCTCTAGACACTTATCGGCATTTATAAAAGTTTAAAATGCTAAAAGAATAGTTAAAAAGCTCAAAAGATACATTTTTGCAAAATCAGAGGGTTGTCCATACGCATGCCATTGCGTGTGTACGCATGAGTTGCATTTCGGGAATGTTGCATACGCGACCCTCCTTCCGCGTACGCGAGCTTCAAAAACAGCGAGCTTGGCTTGCGTCTGCGTACGCGAACCTTGAAATCTTAGCCTCCCGCGTACGCATGTATCCCTCTGCATACGCGGGACTACCGGGCAGCGCCCAAGTTTCGCATTGTGTGTACCTCCGCGTACGCGAGCTATACTAGAGTTACAAAATGCTGATATGCTGTAAAAACTAGTTTTCAACCCAATTTTCAAAACTTCATAACTTTTTCTACAAAATTCCTTTTTTAACTATTCTTGAACCGTTGAAAAGATCAATAAATGAGTTTTCATAAAAATTTAATCTTGAAAGTTTTCCAACTCCAAGGGCCGAGTTACAACCTGTCCAAATTGGTAAAAAATCTATTTTTACCCAAAAACACACATTTTCTAATCCTTCTAATTGTTCACAAGCCAAAATCATTTACATTCAACAATTTTACCACAAACTAATTCATTTTACATTCTTACACTCAACTAAATTCAAACCTACTTCATTTACTTATTTCAACTCAAATGTCATCGATTTCACATCTCAAACCTCAATTCCTAATATCCTATCAGATCATTCCAACTTTTCACACAATCATTATCAAATTCCATTCAATTTCAAACATTATTCACACAATACGTTCATTCACTTACCATTCTTACCTCTTCTGGCTTCCGGTCCAAAATACATGACCTCTGGCCCAATATTTATCAATTTAATACATATATAACTCATAATTACATAATTCACTACTCAACACAAATTACAATAACAAATCAATTATGCATGATCATGTTATTCTCATCCAAATCATCAATTATCATGTATCATTTACACATATCAAATCCATCTAAAAATACAATTCAAACTTAATTTTAGGGATATCTAGCCTAGAAATCCTTATCACACCACATAGTACTTAAATAAAACTTAAACTGTACCTCTTGGAAGTCAAATTTATGCTCTCAACTTGTGAAATCTCACCAAGTCTCAGCTCCAAGCTCTATGCAACCGTTCCACAAGCAATTCCAAGTTCTAAAAGTGTACCCAATACTCTAATACACACATTACATACATACATCAACTTAGGGCTAATAAAATCTCATAAATTACAAGAGTTAGAGGGTTCCTTACTTAACCCACAAAATTTGGGATGAAACTCACCATTAACTCATACTAGAGCACCACTAAATAACCAAAATCACAATATCTCAACATACACTTAACCAAAAATGCGAATTGAAGGGAAAAACATATAACACCCTACTACACAGAACTTTATGCTTAAGCCGTAGAACAGAAGTAGTGTGGTGTTATGAACCTCTAAGATAAAATATATACATATAATAGTGGAAAAAATATCATATACTAGGAGCCTTGAAAGACGGGTAAAATAAAATCACAAAATATAAAGCGCAATGCTTGGGAAATGGAATAACTTGCATGCTATGAAACCTAATGATCATAGCTATGATAAAGTAAAAGATTGGATAGATAGCCAAGAAAACAGAATAACTAGCTCCTGACTCAGCTCGCGAAGCCAAGGCTGGCCGGAGAATATTTACATACGTATATAAGTATCCCAAAATACCCAAAATACAGAAATAAAACCTTAAATATCCTTAAACCTCTAAGAGGGACAAAATAAACAAGTTTCTTGTAGAGAAAGCTAAGTACATATATACATAAACTAATAATCAAAAGAACCCAGGGACCACTCTACTTCAGGGATCCAGACGCCTAGCAAGGTGCCTCTCGACCTGCATCTGAAAATAACAACACTATATGGGGTGAGAACCGGAGGTTCTCAGCATGGTAAAGGTGCCACACATATAATATATATGGTCTTAGGAATGCTAGAGACAATCCTAGAACGCCAACACTCAAATTATAAAGCTTAGATTCTATACAGAAGCCATAAAAATGGTAGGTGTTCTATGAAATTCTAAACTTATCTACTTAAACTTAACTTTATCACTGAACCGATCCACCTTTCCTCCACTCCTCCATCACCAATGATTTAGCAGAGACAAACAACCAAACAATTTCAAGCACAAGCAAAAAGAAGGTAGTGCAGGTAGCAAATATAACAATTAGCATATTATATATTCAGTTAGGTAATCCCAAGTACTACATAAAAGACAAAACAAATAGAATGCACATGATGTATGCCTGTCCTATGGCTGATGAGGCTCGTCTGTCGGTTATCCAGCCAACTCGACAAGTCCAAAAATCTTAGATTGTCCCTCGTCGCGCATCCCCATGAGTCCATGCATAGATTTTCTCATTCATTCATAATTCATACATTCATTCATTCATTTATATCTCACCCAATGGGGGATATCCATTCCCGGAAATTTATACGTGCCCGGTCACCCTTACGACATAGGATCAACAGAGTATCGAGTTTCAACCTAGAACACATGGTGGCAAGCCACGGTTCTGTTATCCAGGAAAACTCGTATCTCAGATATCATTAAATTCATAAGCCGCATAATAGTCAAAACCATTCACATTCATCATATAATCATTCATATTAGCCATAACAACATATATTCATTTAGCTTTCACATCATTCTCTTACATTTCATCATGTTTACCCTTTTCTTCATTCTCAAGTTACCTCAATTTCCTGGCTTCAACTAATTACTAAGATTACTAATAAGATCTAGGGTTAAAAGGATAAAAATAGAGGTTTAAAAGTTCGAAACCATGTTTGAATCACAAAAATACAGGTGCTAAAAAAACAGAGTGTTTGTGGACGCACACAAGTGTGCGTGCGCACAATTTGTGAAAGGAAGTACGTGTGCGTGTGCACGAATGTGTGCATGCGTGCACCAACCAGAAACTACTTAGTGTGCGTGCGCCTGACAAATGCGAGTGCTACCAGCAGTAAGCATACCCCTGTGTGTGCGTACACACCATGGCGTGCGTACACATGTTTTCTGTAAAACACAAGGTATGCGTGTGCACAAAGGCTGGCGTACGCACAAATGAAATCGTTGCTACTGCTGGGTGCATGCGCACATCAATGTGCATATGCACACACCAGAAATTCTGATCATGCTGTACTTAAAAAATTTCAGTTTGTTTTGCACAGATTTCCAACGTCCATAACTTCCTCTACAGAATTCAGTTTTCCGCAAAATTTATACTGTTCTCAAGCTTATAAAACCCTATTTGATTTGAAACAAATCTCATCTTCATCCAAAATTTGAAGTTCAAGTTATGGACTACAAAAGTTCATGAAAATCAAGTTTTCGTTCAAAACCTCAAACCTCCATTTTCTTTAAAATTCAACTTACCCTCTTTATATCCATCAACACAACCTATTTATATCAATACTACAACAACCACCATAATAAATCATACCTCAAATCAACAATAACATACATACACTTCCCAAATGCATCAATCAAAATTATAACTCACCAATTCTAGGCTCATATGCTCATGTACTCAAGTCATTAGTTATCAATTCATCAAATCACCAACTAATCAACAAGCACCAAAATCAACACAACATCACTTTACCATTACCACAATAATCCTTCCATAACTACCATAACCTAATTCCACAATATCATATATCAACCATACAAATATATCAACAAATTTGTCATCCACCTATCCAAGATATTCATATATTCTTTCAATAAGTTCATAGTCATAAATTCATCAATTCACATCCTGTTATCATCATCCATAACAATAACCCAATACACAACTCATAGTACAATTCAACAACAAGGATACTAAACATTAAACGTTTCTTTACATTCCAACTTATCCTAGGGTCGTCTAGCCTAAGTTTTCACACGACATTATATATTAAATATGCGAAACCTAAACCATACCTTGGCCAATTTCCACGTATTTATCTAAGGTAACCCACAAGGCAAAGTTGTAAGCTTCAACCACCAAAAATCCAGCAACTAGAACTCTCACCAAGCTTCCAATTAAGCTTCCAACATATCCAATTGCCTCATATCACATATTTACATGCACCTAACTTAATTATCACAACATATTCCCAAAATTCAATACCCAAAACACAACATTAAAGAATTAAATAGAGTTCTAGGATTCTCATCTTACCAACGGAAGAATTGGGACAAGACTCGGCACGTCCGCTAAGTCAATTTGATCCTAAACACCAAAATTTAAAAATTTCAACATTTTTACTCATGAAGTTTTGAAACTGAAACTGAGAAATTGAGGAAGAAAACATAACTTTCTTACCTTACAATGTACCGGGCTTTGTAGAGCTCAACTCCACGGTTGCGTGGCCGCAAACGGTGCGGTGCGGCGATCAGAGATCCGGATAAAAAATTACATAGATTTGAATGAAATCAAGGGTTTTGGAACTCAAGGTGTTCTTCCCCTTGTTTGGATTGCTTCCAGCATGTTTTGCATGCAGAAATGGGAAGAAGGAGCTTTAGCTCATTTTATTTAATGAGCTAGTTGGGCCCACGGGCTCGGTTTGGGTCCGATTCGACTAGTTCGGTCCGTTCGGTCCAATTTTGAACCAAATTCTTTGAAATTAGTGTCAAAATTTTCGTTTTAATTCGCTCTATCTTATTTTAAAATAAAATTTATATTTCTAATTTATTTTAATAAAATTTAATTTATTAATTAATTATTTGCTTATGGGGTTTACAAAACAAAAAATGGGAAGACAGCTTAGAAATACTCACCACAATACCTAGATAGAATTGAAGAGGAAGAGGAGAATGATGTGTGGCTGCAAACGGCTCATCAATCAGAATATCGGAGAGATAGTTATGGTGGTTTGAAGTTTCAAGGAGGCTAGGGTTTCTCCCTTCTTCCCTCTCCTCTCTATTTTCGGATCTCTCTCATAAATGGGGTAGTATGGTGGCTGAAAGTGTGTTTAGTGATGTTATATATATGTGGGCTTGGGTCCACCTAGGCCCAATTCATTCGGTTTAGCCCGTTTGGCCCAACTTTGGGGCAAAACCTTTAAAATTAGTGTTTTAATGTGCGTTTTAATTATTTTTACCATCTCAATTATAATTTTAAAATTTCTAACCTTTCTCACTCACAATTAATTTTCTCAGCTGCAGTACTGGACAGATATCAACCGATACTACCGATCAAATTTTTAGTGCACATTTTTACGTAAAAACCTATGTTTCTGCAAAAAAATCTACTGATTTCAAATATCATATTTAAATTGTCAAATTTTGATTGATAAATTTTCTAAATGTTTTCACCTATATTTAACTAATTACTTAATTAATAACGGTTCAACCGGGTTTTACAGTGTACACGAATCATCGGTATCAAGTTGGTCAGACCTAATACCATGAGAGATGTTACAGTCGACTAATAGCATTAATCAATAGACAATCATGCATATAAAATCCAAACTCTTGTCATTAGAACAAGTCTTATTGCATGAAAGAAACTCAGAGTATGCAATGATGCATAGTCCGTCCACTCCCAAGGCTTTACAGGAAGGACTGTTCAGATACCATAATGTAACGATCCAACTTCAAGCACGTCATGATCATACCAAAAGTAAGGTGTTCTGACCAGTTTTCCTTTATTATCTATTTAATATTGAGCCTTTATGACATTAACACGTTTTCAGTTTTAGGAAAAAGCTAGTAAATTTTGTTTTATTCATTAATAATCATTCAATAAAGATTTTCAATCAATAATAATCACATACTTACTAGTAATACATTATAGTTAATCAATGAACAACATATACAAGCCCACCCCTCTGAAATAAAAGCTTCAACTAACATGGCAAGGAAAAATAAATTCTAGCAACAACTCAACTTGCAAAAAACTCTTTTATGCTTCCACATCTTCACATCTATAGCTGAAAGGGTTGGAAAGAGAGGGTAAGAACTGAGGAGTCTTTAGTAGGGTTGCAGTTAGAAGTTAAATTCATTTTACTATTATAGCTGGTGAGAATTTTGAATGTCCACAACAAAACTGGCAAGTGCATCGAGTCGATCCCATGAAGATTGATAGACTAAGCAACAATGGTCGAGTGAATCACTTAGTCAGGCAAGCAGCAAGTGGTGTTTTAGGGTCTAAAAGCATTAAACATTGATTCAGAAAGTAAGAAAGCAAATACTATGACTAGTGTGAAATATATGGGAAAAGATAGTTAAGGAATCAGAGATGTTTATTTTTCTGGATTAAGTTTTCTTACCAACTAATTTAACTCATGCAAGATTTATTTCATGGAAAACCGTCAATGACTAAACCCTAATGTCTTAGTAATTTAGTCTCCTCTAACCTAGATAACCACCAATGTTTTGGTCACTTAATTTTGATTAGAGGGTTAAGTTCAATTCTAGTTTATAGCCACAAAAACCCTAATTACCCAGATATAAAAGGATTATATGTCATGTATCCTATTAAGTCCAAGTAATTAGCAATTTAGGAGGAATTTTCCGATCTACCCAGATTCATAAGATGAAAAATGAAAGTAATCCTTGAAACTGAATCAATACATTAATTAAAATAGAAAAATAATAGTCTTAATCCATAAAAATAAATAGAGCTCCTAACCTTAACCGAGGAGGTTTAGTGGCTCATGTTTCAGAGAGAAAACTAGGGTTCAGAATACATTGGCCATAGTCATAAGTCTCACCTTAAGGGAAGCCACCACTCATATCATAAGAAATATATTGAGAATTAATGACTAAGGCTTGCATTCCACTCAAGTGTTGTGTAAGAGCATTGATTTGCTTAGACATAACCTTGTTCTGGGAAAGAATAGCATCCAAGGTATCCGACTCCATGATTCCCTTCTTCACTGAGGTCCTTTCAAAAGAGTATAAATATTGGTTATTAGCAATTATCTCAATCAACTCGATGGCCTCATCAGGGATCTTCATGTGAAGTGACCCTCCTGCAGAATTATCCATGGACATCCTGGTGGTCTCAAAAACTCTGTCATAGAATATCTGCAACTGAATCCAGTCTGAAAATATATTAGGAGGACACTTCCTAAGCATCAGTTTGTACCTTTCTCAGGCTTCATAGAGAGACTCTCCCTTTCTCTTCCTGAAGGTTTGAACATCTATCTTCAGCTTAGTCAGCCTCTGAGGAGGAAAGAATTTGGTTAGAAACCTGTTGATCACCTTATCCAAATTGTCTAAACTCTCCTTGGGCTGAGTATCAAGTCACTGTTTAGCTCAGTCCCTTACAGCAAAGGGGAAGAGAAGTAGCTTGTAGATCTCAGGATTCACTCCATTAGTCTTGATAGTATCACAGATCTGTAGAAAATTAGATATGAACAGGTTGGGATCTTCCTGTGGGAGTCTGTGAAACTGACAATTTTGCTGCACTAAAGAGATCAATTGAAGCTTTAGCTTAAAGTTGTTTATAGCAACAGGAGGTACAACAATGCTATTCCCATAGAAATTTAGGGTAGGAGTAGTATAAGAGCTAAGGGTTCTCCTTGGTTGCCCATTTGCATTTTGATTAACAATATTTGCATTAACTGCATTATTGTTGTTGTTGTTGAGCTCCATAGTGGACTTTTCAACTTCTTTCTGAGGGTTATCCCTGAGATTTTCAGCAGCTCTGTAAGCTCTGGGCTGCTGCAAATGTCTTCTTGTAGTCCTCTCAATCTCAAGGTCAAAGTCTAGAAGGGGTTATTTGTCCTTGTTCCTGCTCATAAGCAGACATAAAACAAAAAAATGGGATTCTCTATGTCAGAGTGCAGAGCATTTCCAGTGAGGTATCCTATGTAATAGAAATTAAATGAATAATTAACACTAAAATTTTGAAAATTAATGAAGAAAAATCACCCCCAAAAAATCGAAAATAATGAGAGGATAAATTAGGAAAAATAAAATAAGATTACTAAGGGAACACCAAACTTAAATTCAGAAATTATAAAATTTTTTAACTAAAATAAAACCAAGATTTCAAAAATTTAAAGAGCAAATCCAAATAAAAACTAAAAACTAAAAACACCTAATTTAAGAAATCAGATAACAGTTAGTTGTCAATCACAGTCAATCTCTGGCAATGGCGCCAAAAACTTGGTGCGGATTTCACATGTCCACAATTGAACCGGCAAGTAATACCTCAGGTGAGTGAGGGTCGATCCCACGAGGATTGATAGACTGAGCAACAATGTTCGAATGAATCATTTATTTAGGCAAGCAGAAAGTGGTGTTTTGGGGTTTAAAAGCATTAAACAATGATTCAGAAAGTAGGAAAGCAAACAGTATGTCTGGTGTGAAATATATGGGAGAAGGCAGTCAAGGTATCGAAGATGTTTATTCTTCTGGATTAAGTTTTTTTTACCAACTAATTTAATCATGCAAGATTAAATTTCATGGCAAACCGTCAATGACTAAACCCTAATGTCTTAGTGATTTAGTCTCGTCTAACCTAGTTAACTGCCAATGTCTTGGTTACTTAATTTTAATTAGAGGGTTAAGTTCAATTCTAGTTTATAGCCACAGAAACCCTAATTACCCGGATATAAAAGGATTATATGTCACGTATCCCGTTAAGTCCAAGTAATTAGCAATTTAGGAGGAATTTATTTTCAAGTTGTTGTTCAAGTGAGATAACTCTTTCAAGAATCACAAGAACGCATATAGAATAAGGGTTATTCTTTTGATCTACCCAGATTCATAAGATAAAGAACAAAAATAATCATTGAAAATGAATCAATACATTAATTAAAATAGAAAAATAATAGTCTTAATCCATCGAAATAAACAGAGCTCCTAACCTTAATCGAGGAGGTTTAGCGGCTCATGCTTCAGAGAGAAAACTAGGGTTTAAAAAAATATGAAAGTGCGGAAGTGAGAAGATCACCCTTGATACGAATTTGATAAATCAATATCCACCGGCAAGTGCACCAGGTCGTAATCAAGTAATAACTCACTAAGAGTGAGGTCAATCCTACGAGGATTGAGAGATTAATCAACTTCAATCAATTGGTCATTCTAGTCAAACAATCAAATTAATATTATTTTAGTGATCATTAAAAATCTTGACAGTAAAATAAATGACTAGAATGTAAATAAAAAGGAATAAAATGATTGAAAATAAAGAGCAAAAAAGTAAATAGCTAGAAACTTAAAGTGAAAAAACTTAAATTGCTTAAATGTAAATACGGGAAGAGTGAATAACAAGGTAATTAAATTGTGGACATGTAAAGGAATTAAGAACAATGAACATTAAAGAGAATAGTTAATTAGGAAGGAAAGTTGTAGCAAGCAATCAGGAAGGAAATTAAAAAGAGGTAGGAAAATGATTATGAATTAAAATCATTAGGGATTGGAGATGCTAGATCTTCCTAAATCAATGAACTTCTCTTTTCTCTTGTTCAAGTAATGTTAGATCTCTGGCAGATTATAAGTAACTGGGTTTCAATTCCTTGGTAACTCAATTTCTCTAGACATGATCAAATGCCAATTCCTTGATCCAATGCTCATGAAAAGAGGTCAAGCTTGAATTCTAATCCCAAGTCACACAAATCCTAAGATCTCAATTTCGGAGTGATTAAATGTCACATATCAAGCTCTGAATCAAAATCAAATTCATTGTGAAAAGAGAGTTTCAAATTGAATTACTATGATCCCTTTTCCAAGGCTCACATAGAATTCTAATAGATCCAATTTCTCTTCTGATTGAATTGGATCTTTGAAGATCGAAAACTCTCTCTTAGATAAACAAAGATCGAATCAAGAAGAGAAGAAGATAAACATTAATTTATTTCAATTCAACAGAGCTCCTTCCCTTAATGAATGAGGGGTTTAATGACTCATTGCTTTATTACACAAAAGCTAAAACTGGAAAAAGTCAGAACTCGAAAATAAACTAAAAGTGAAGTACAAGCAAAAGCAAAAAGTGAAGTAAGATAAAGCTTCCAAAAGTCCCCTTTTCAGTTTTAACCTTCCCCCATTTATACTATTTTTCTACTCTTTAAGTGCCTTCGAAATCTGCTTTGAGAATGGGCTTTGCTGGGATTTGGACTATATGCACTTCTTCTCAGGCTTGGGCGTTATTTGCCCTTAACGCTCCCTTTTGCTGGCTTTGCCAATGCTTAGGACTTCATTCCTAGCATTGGTTGGATTGGGCGCCCTTGAAGTGGGCGTTATTGCTTGTACACACGTGTGTACGCATGTTCACTCATGCGTACGCACAGTTGCAAAAACTCCCACTATGCGTACGCATACTAGGTCGTGTGTACGCACGATTGCAAAATATTCAAGCCCAAGTATCGCAGGCACTATCTCAAGGTGGTGCCAGTTTAGTTGGGTGTTGCCAACACCAGCATCCACCTTCCAGGGTAATCTTGGCATTATTCAAGGTGGCGCTAGTTTTGTTGGGTGTGGCCAACTCCCAAAATGCCTTTCTAGGGAAGCTTTATGTGGTGTGGGCGTTGTTTGAAGATAACTCCATTTGTAGCTCAAGTTGCCAACGCCAGAACACACTCGCAAGGGCCTCTCATTATGCATGGGCATTTTTCTGAGATAACTCCAGTTAAAGTTCAAGTTGCCAATGCCACACTCCTAAAGTGTTTCATGGTTAGATGTTGTTCCAGGATAACTCCTCTTATGATGGGCGTTGCCAACCCCAGGACGTTAGCTCCAGGAGTTGCTTGGCGTTGTTCCAAGATCACTCCTCTTGTTTCTCAAGTTGCCAATGCCAGGGTGTCCTTATCAGGATTGCTTTTTTGTGCATTGCGGTTGTTCCAAGATGGTGCCAGCATAACTAGGCATTGCCAACGCCTGCATGCATCCATAATTGGCGTTCTTTGAAGTACGCCCCCTATATTGGGCGTTGCCAATGCCCTGCTTCTTTGGGGTTGGTGTTCCTTGAGGCAACGTCCTTTTTAGTGGTCGTTGCTAACGCTCTAAGTTAGCTTCCATAATTGGCGTAAGTTTGCTTTCTCGTTTAGAATAGTTTTAGTTTAGTGACCAAATTTCTAAAAATTTGATTAAGAATTTTTAAAAACTAGCTATAGATTTGCTACAAAATGTGATAGATTTGTGATCATAGTAGTAGACAACTTGCAATGAGTTAGGTTCAGAATATTTCTTGCTGATTAGCATCAATTAGGCATTCCATTTTGTCTATAAAAATTTACTTGAATTTAGCAATGAGTCTGTTGCAATAGAGTTTATTGCTAATTATCAACTACATTTTATTCTATTTCTCCTATGAAATTAGCTTTTAATATAATGATAGATTTATAACTATCTATTCGATTGTTAAAAAAATTCTGATGAATTAACGACTATTGTATTTGTCTCACTAATTTGTGACTTATAATTAGTGAGAAATGTATTGGTTGCTAGTCGGTAGTTAATCTGTTATAAATTATATTTTGCGTTAGATTAGCGATAATTTTTTTATTATTTTTGTGGTAGTTAATCGGCCTTATTCTTGTAGTGGGACGAAGATAATAGAATTATAATGGAGGTGTGGTGGTGGTAGTATATGTGTTGGACATAGAATTAGATGTTGGAAAAAGAGTGAGATGTTGATAGGATAAAGGAGTTGTGAATTTTTTTTTATTTTATCAAAAAAAAATTTAGTCCAAAAACTAATATTTGGATAAAATAGGATCATTTTAAAAATAATTGTAACAATAGGGATGATTTTGAAAAAAAAAATTGTTAAAAATAATTTTAATTTTAGGTATAAATTTGAAGATCAAGAGAGTACTTAATCCAATTAAAAGTAAAGTATTGCAAACCTTTCTTTGCATATATATATCAAAGTTTTATGAGCCAATTTGTTTTAGCCAAATATTAAAAAGCATATCTAAAATAAAACTACTAAAAATCTAAAACTGAAAAAAAAACTTTTAAAAATAAAATGAAGTAAAACCAATTAAAGGTCCAGTAGCGAAGTTTGAAGAGAATTTTTAGAGGGCGAATAGAAAAATTTTAACATAAAAAATATATAATGACATTCATATTAAAATAAAATTTATAAAAAAATTATTTTAAAATTTGTCAGAAATATGACAAAAATAAATAGTTTTGTAAGTAAAAATAATTTTAAAATAATATTCTTTGAATGTTGAGTGATTTAAAATTTTTAATAATTTTTTAATATAAACAACTAAATTATTATAAAAAAATATCTTTGAAATTAACTTCAAAATAATTAATTTATTGTTGTTTTTTATGGAGGTCTTTATCTTTTTTTTTCTTTTTAGGAAGTAATTTTGAGAATATGTAAAGATTTTGTTGGTTTTTAATTAATTAATTATTGTTATTTATTTGAAAAAAAAATATATTGAGTGTATGAAAAAGTAATGATATAACACGAGATAATAGAGTATGAGCTTGGTAGAAAATTTAATGAAAATGAAAAAAGTAAAACTTGAATAGAGAATACCTAAGTTTCTAAAAAAAATTTTTCAACCGAAATTAAACTGATCATATTACATGAAACATCTAGTACTAATAGTTTTATAAAAAAAATTGGAGACCATAGCTTTTCATTACCAATACAAAGATCCGACCCTAGCAGTAACAGTAGTTGATGATGGTAGGAAGCCGTGGCTAGAAGTGAATAGTGGGAGACAGATGAAATTGTGGTGTTATAGAATGAGAAGAGGGGTAAGAAGGAATAAAATGATGATTTATAAAAATAAGAAAATAATAATTTCTAACCACAAAAGATTTAAATGTTTATAAATTTACCCATAAAAAAATAAAATTGACCTTATATCCATAAAAAATAGATTTCAATTTTCAGGTAACAAAACTACCTAACCCCTAAAAAATAATTTAAATTTTTTAAACTACCTTTTTTAACCTAACTTAACCAAATTTCAACTATAATCTAATTTTACCATATCCCCCTCTCCAACATTTTACCATCACCCCCACCCAATCCCACAACATTTCTTCTTCCTCTTTTACTGCCATCACAACACCCACTTCTGACACCACTATTAATGAGTTCTATTAAGTCCATTTTTTTATTATCGGTATGTCAAAAACAGTTGATCTAATAACTACGTTCTCTTTTTTCACTATATGCAATGTCCATTGTTATTCCACTCTCTTTATTTTTCATCTTTATTTATTTTTTCTTCTTCTTCTTAAATTGTTTATGAAAAATAAGTGCAAGGCAACAATAATACCAAACAATCTTCTTTTAGAATAGAGAAAGGGAGAGAATTCTTCTGTAAAAAATTGCTTATAAAAAATAAGTGTAAAGTGTATGACTCATAACTTTTGAAAAGATTTATTTTAAATTAATTTTAAATAATATATTTAATTACAATTTTAATTTCAGAAACTATTTTATTGAAAATAATTAAAGACAATTTTAATTAATTGGATTTAAAATAAATTAAAGTTTTTATTCAAATTCTATAATTATAGATTATTTTTCTTTTTACAATTTAAAGTTTTTTAGAAATCCAAAAATAATGAGGTTTGGCTATTTAAATTAGAATTTTATCTAATTTTATAGTTATTTGAGTTATTCTCTGTATTTAAATTATAAAGTTAGTAGTTGTCAAACAATAAGAATTTTATATGACTTAATTTAAATACTTTATATTTTTATAATTCATTACTTTAAGTTTTAGGGAAAAAGAAAATTAAGTATATTACTATGTATTTTCAATTAGAGAAATTGATTGAGAATCAATTAGTATTTTATACCACAAATAATAATTTTTAAAATAATTTTAGAGATTAAATTAGATTTTCAAATTAATACTCTATACTCTAATTTTATTAAAATTACATTACTCAAATTAAATAAAAAATCACCAATTCAATACACAAACCCTAACCCTAATTTTTGACATAACACACTCCCTCACACACACTCACCAAAACCCTAGCCGCTCTTACCCCTTACCCAGCAGCAGAACAAAAGAACAGAAAGGGAAAAGAGAAGAGGAGGAGAACCAGAAAGGGAAAAGAAGAGGAAGGGACGGAGGTGGCGCCGATGAGTGTCTCGTGTCGCTCGCCGCCGTCATGAAGAAGTCCAGAATCGAGGGGGAGAGAGAGAGTCGTGAGAGGAGAATGAGGCGTCGCCGTCCCGTGGAGCCTGCGTCGCTATCATCACCGTCGAGGTTTTCATCGTCGCTGGTGCACGGAATTGTGATACATAACTCTGATACAACTAACCAGCAAGTGCACTGGGTCATCCAAGTAATACCTTACGTGAGTAAGGGTTGATCCCACGGAGATTGTCGGCTTGAAGCAAGCTATGATCATCTTGTAAATCTCAGTCAAGCGGATTCAAATGGTTATGAGGTTTTGATAATCAAAAGATAAATAAAGCAGAAAATAAGATAGGGATACTTATGTAATTCATTGGTGGGAATTTCAGATAAGCATATGGAGATGCTTTGTTGCTCCTGAACTTCTGCTTTCATATTTCCTTCATCCAATCATTCATACTCCTTTCCATGGCAAGCTGTATGTTGGGGGATCACCGTTGCTAATGGCTACCGTCCGTCCTCTCAGTGAAAATGGTCCGGCTACGGGTTACGTAGGACTAATCATCTGTCGGTTCTCACTTGTGTTGGAATAAGATCCAATGATCCTTTTGTGCACTGTCACTGCGCCCAACAGTCATGAGTTTGAAACTCGTCACAGTCATCCCATCCCAGATCCTACTCGGAATACCACAGACAAGGTTTAGACTTTCTGGATCTCAAGAATGCTGCCATTAGGTTCTAGCTTATACCACGAAGACTCTGATTTCACGGAATTGAAAGGATCTATTGTCAGGAAAGGCAATCATGTGTCGTAAATCAGGAACCCAAGAGATACACACTCAAGCTCTCGCAGATAGAACGAAAGTGGTTGTCAGGCACGCGTTCATAAGGGAGGATGATGATAAGTGTCACGGATCATCACATCCATCAGGTTGATGTACGAGTGAATATCTTAGAATAAGAATAAGCGTGAATTGAATAGAAAAGTAATAGTACTTTGCATTGATTCATGAGGAATAGCAAAGCTCCACATCTTAATCCATGAGGTGTAGAAACTCCACCGTTGAAAATACAAAAGTGATGAAGGTCCAGGCATGGCCGAATGGCCAGCCCCCAGAATGTGATCAAGAGATCAAAAGTGATCCAAAGATAGTCTCAAAAATGATTAAAAGATGTGAATACAATAGTAAAAATTCCTATTTATACTAAACTAGTTACTAGAGTTTACAGAAATAAGTAGATAGTGCAGAAATCCACTTCCGGGGCCCACTTGGTGTGTGCTTGGGTTGAGAATTGAAGCCTTCACGTGCATAGGCTTTTCTTGGAGTTAAACGCCAATTTTAGTGTCAGTTTGGATGTTTTACTCCAGCTTTGGTGCCAGTTCTAGCGTTTTACGCCAGAAAAGGGGTTTTTGACCGGCGTTTTGACACCAGTTTGGGCCATCAAATATCGGGAAAAGTATAGATTATTACACATTGATGGAAAGCCCAAGATGTGTACTTTTCAACGCAATTGAGAGCGCACCAATTGGGCTTCTGTAGCTCTAGAAAATCTATTTCGCGTACAGGAGGGTCAGAATCCAACAGCATCTGCAGTCCTTTTTCAGCCTCTGAATCAGATTTTTGCTCAGATTCCTCAATTTCATCCAAAAAATACCTGAAATTACAGAAAAACACACAAATTCAAAGTTAAGTCCAGAAATTTGAATTTTTCATAAAAACTAATAAAAATATAATAAAAACTAACTAAAACATACTAAAAACTATGTAAAAATAATGTCAAAAAGCGTATAAATTATCCACTCATCACAACACCAAACTTAAATTGTTGCTTGTCCCTAAGCAACTAAAAATAAAATAAGATAAAAAGAAGAGAATAAACTATAAAACCCAAAATATCAATGAAGCTTAGTTCCAATTAGATGAGCGGGGCTAGTAGCTTTTTGCTTCTGAATAGTTTCGGTATCTCACTTTATCCTGTGAAGTTCAGAATGATTGGCATCTATAGGAACTCAGAATTAAGATAGTGTTATTGACTTTCCTAATTTAGCATGTTGATTCTTGAACACAGCTACTTTATGAGTCTTGGTCGTGGCCCTAAGCACTTTGTTTTCCAGTATTACCACCAGATACATAAATGCCATAGACACAAAACTGGGTGCATCTTTTCAGATTGTGACTCAGCTTTGCTAAAGTCCCCAGTTAGAGGTGTCCACAGTTCTTGAGCACACTCTTTTTGCTTTAGATCACGACTTTAACCACTCAGTCTCAAGCTTTTCACTTGGACTTTCATGCCACAAGCACATGGTTAGGGACAGCTTGATTAGCCACTTAGGCTACGATTTTATTCCTTTGGGCCCTCCTATCCATTAATGCTCAAAGCCTTGGATTCTTTTTACCCTTGCCTTTTGGTTTAAAGGGCTATTGGCTTTCTCTGCTTGCTTTTTCTTTTTTTTCTCTTTTTTTCTTTCTTTTTCTTTATTTTTTGCCATTTTTTTTGCAAGCTTTTTCTTTTTCATTGCTTTTTCTTGCTTCAAGAATCAAATTTATGATTTTTCAGATCATCAATAACATTTCTCTTTTTTTCATCATTCTTTCAAGAGCCAACAAATTTAACATTCATAAACTTCACTATAAAAAATATGCACTGTTCAAGCATTCATTCAGAAAACAAAAAGTATTGCCACCACATCAAAATAATTAAACTAATTTCAAGATAAAATTTGAAATTCATGTACTTCTTGTTCTTTTGTAATTAGGAATATTTTTCATTTAAGAAAGGTGAAGGATTCATGGAATTATTAATAGCTTTAAGACATAGACACTAGACACTAATGATCATGTAATGAAGCTAAAACATAGTCAAATATGAAGCATAAAAATAAAAAAAATAGAAAAATAAGAACAAGGAAATTAAAGAACGGGTCCACCTTAGTCATGGCGGCTAGTTCTTCTTTTTGAAGATCTTATGGAGTGCTTAAACTCCTCAATGTCTCTTCCTTGCCTTTGTTGCTCCTCCCTCATGGCTCTTTGGTCCTCTCTAATTTCATGGAGGATAATGGAATGCTCTTGGTGCTCCATCCTTAGTTGCTCCATGTTGCAACTCAAATCTCCTAAGGAGGTGTTGAGTTGCTCCCAATAGTTGTGTGGAGGAAAATGTATCCCTTGAGGTATCTCAGGGACTTTTTGATGAGAAACTTCCTCATGCACTTGTTAAGGTCCATGAGTGGGCTCTCTTGTTTGCTCCATCCTGTTTTTGGTGATGGGCTTGTCCTCTTCAATGAGGGTGTCTTCCTCTATGACAATTCCAGCTAAATTGCATAGGTGACAAATGAGATGAGAAAAGGCTAACCTTGCCAAAGTGGAGGGCTTGTCAGCCACCTTGTATAGTTCTAGAGGTATGATCTCATGAACTTCCACTTCCTCTCCAATCATGATGCTATGGATCATGATAGCCCGATCCACAGTTACTTTGGACCGGTTGCTCTTAGGAATAATAGAGCGTTGGATGAATTCTAACCATCCTCAAGCCATGGGTTTGAGGTCAAGCCTTCTTAGTTGAACCGGCTTGCCTTTGGAGTCTTTCTTCTATTGGGCTCCTTCCACACAGATATCTATGAGGACTTAGTCCAACCTTTGATCAAAGTTGACCCTTCTTGTGAAAGGATGAAGATCTCCTTGCATAATTAGCAAGTTGAACGCCAATCTCACATTTTCCAGACTGAAATCTAAGTATTTTTCCCGAACCATTGTGAGCCAATTCTTTGGGTTCGGGTTCATACTTTGATAATGATTTCCATTGATCCATGCATTAGCATAGAACTCTTGAACCATTAAGGTTCCGACTTGTTGAATGGGATTGGTGAGAGCTTCCCATCCTCTTCTCCTAATCTCATGTCGGATCTCCGGATATTCGCTCCTTTTGAGCTTGAAGGAGACCTCGGGGATCACCTTTTTCTTAGCCACAACTTCATAGAAGTGGTCTTGATGGACCTTTGAGATGAATCTCTCCATCTTCCATGACTCGGAGGTAGAAGCAATTGCCTTCCTTTTCCTCTTTCTTGAGGTTTTTCCGGCCCTAGGTGCCATTAGTAGTTATGGAAAATTAAAGAGCAAGGCTTTTTCCACACCAAACTTAAGAAGTTTGCTTGTCCTCGAGCAAAAGAAGAAGGAAGAGAGTAGAAGAAGAAGAGAAGTGGGAGATGGAGGCTTGAGAGGGTTCGGCCAAGGGGGTTTTGAGTGTATGTGATGTGTAAGAATGAAGGAGTAAGGAGGGGTATTTATAGGGTAAGAGAGGGAGTTGATTCGTGTGAGAAGGGGTGCGTTTGGGACGGAAATGGTTTGATTTTGAGTGGGTGGGGGTAGGTGGGTTGTATGATGGGGTTTTGGGAATTAGGGGATGGATGTAAGTGGTAAAGAGAATATGGGGAAGAGAGTAAGATTTGATAGGTGAGTGGTATTTTGGGTAGAGTGTTATAAAGAGGTGTAAAGAGGAGAGAGAGTGAGGTAGTGTAGATGGGGATCCTGTGGGATCCACAGATCCTGAGGTGTCAAAGATTTTGCATCCCTGCACCTTGCTGGCGTTAAACGCCTCTCTGTGTGCCTTTCTGGCGTTTAAACGCCAGGTTGCTGCCCTTTTTTGGCATTTAAATGCCAGTCTGTTGCCATTTTTTGGCATTTAAACGCCCAGAAAGGTGCCAGATTAGGCGTTTAAACACCCATTTTTATACTTTTACTGGCATTTAAACGCCAGTTTGCCTACCAGTTCTGGCGTTTAAATGCCAAACTGCTGCCCATTTTTGGCGTTTAACGCCCAGAATGGTGCCAGGCTGGGCGTTAAACGCCCATTTTGGTATCCTTACTGGCGTTTAAATGCCAGTAAGCTCGTCCTCCAGGGTGTACCATTTTTATGCTATTTTTTATTTTTTTTTTAATTTTTACAGTTGTTTTTGTGACTCCACATGATCATGATCCTAAAAAAACCATAAAATAACATAGATAAAAATAAAATTGGGTTACCTCCCAAAAAGCACTTTTTTAATGTCAATAGCTTGACAGTGAGCTCTTTTCAGAGCTTCACAGATGCTCAGAGCATGATTGTGGCCTCCCAACACCAAACTTAGAGTTTGAGTGTGGTGGCTCTGTCTGACTTTGTACTGAGAGAAGCTTTTCATGCTTCTTCTCCATGTTTACAGAAGAAGATCATTTGGCCTTAAACACATGGTAGTCCTCATTCAATTGAAGGACTAACTCTCCTCTGTCCACATCAATCACAGCCCTTGTTGTGGCCAGGAAGGGTCTTCCAAGGATGTTGGATTCATTCTCATCTTTCCCAATGTCTAGGATTATGAAGTCAGCAAGGATGTAAAGGCCTTCAACCTTCACTAAAACATCCTCTACCAGTTCATAAGCCTATTTCATGGATTTGTCTGTCATCTCTAGTGAGATTCTTGCAGCTTATACCTCAAAGATCTCTAGTTTCTCCATTACAAAGAGTGGCATAAGGTTTATACCTGACCCTAGGTCACACAGAGCCTTTTCAAAGGTCATGGTGCCTATGGTGCAGGGTATTAAGAACTTTCCGGGATCCGGTTTTTTTTTTAGGCAATGTCTACTGAATCTATGTATTCAGTTCATTGATGAGCAATGAAGGTTCATCCTCCCAAGTCTCATTATCAAATAACTTGGCATTCAGCTTCATGATTGCTCCAAGATACTTAGCAACTTGCTCTTCAGTAATATCTTCATCCTCTTCAGAGGATGAATACTCATTAGAGCTCATGAATGGTAGAAGTAAGTTGAATGGAATCTCTATGGTCTCTTTATGAGCCTCAGATTTCTTTGGTTCCTCATTAGGAAACTCCTTAGTGGCTAGTGGACATCCAGCAAGGTCTTCCTTATTGGGATTCACGTCCTCCTCATCCTCTGTGCTTTTGGCCACTTTGGTTATATTGATGGCCTTGCACTCTCTCTTTGGATTCTCTTCTGTATTGCTTGGGAGAGTACTAGGAAGAGTTTCAGTAACTCTTTTACTCAGCTGACCCACTTGTGCCTTCAGATTTCTGATAGAGGACCGTGCCTCATTCATGAAATTGAGAGTGGTCTTGGATAGATCAGAGACTATGGTTGCTAAGCTAGAGAGACTCTGCTCAGAATTCTCTATTTGTTGCTGAGAAGATGATGGAAAAGGTTTGCTATTGCTAAACCTATTTCTCCCACCATTATTATTGTTGAAACCTTGTTGAGGGTTCTGTTGATCCTTCCATGAGAAATTTGGATGATTCCTCCATGAAGGATTATAGGTGTTTCCATAGGGTTCTCCCATGTAATTCACCTCTTCCATTGCAGGATTCTCAGGGTCATAAGCTTCTCCTTCAGAGGAGGCTTCTTTAACACTACCGGATGCAGCTTGCAATCCAATCAGATTCTGAGAAATCATATTGACTCGCTTAGTCAATATTTTGTTCTGAGCCAATATGGCATTCAGAGTATCAATCTCAAGAACTCCTTTCTTCTGAGTCACCTCATTATTCACATGATTCCTTTCAAAAGTGTACATAAACTGGTTATTTGCAACCATCTCAATGAGTTTCTAGGCTTCTGTAGGTGTTTTCAGATGAAGGGATCCACTAGCAGAAAGATCCAATAACATCTTTGACAATTCAGACAGACCATCATAAAATATACATATGATGCTCTATTCTGGAAACATGTCAGAAGGACACCTTTTGGTTAATTGCTTGTATCTTTCCCAAGCTTCATAGAGGGATTCACCTTCCTTTTGTCTGAAGGTTTAGACGTCCACTCCGAGCTTACTCATCTTTTGAGATGGAAAGAATTTGGTCAAGAAAGCATTGACCATCTTGTCTCAAGAGTTCAGGCTTTCTCTAGGTTGTGAGTCCAACCATGTCCTAGCTCTGTCTCTTATAGCAAAGGGAAAAAGCATAAGTCTGTAGACCTCGGAATCAATCCCATTGTTTTTAACAGTATCACAGATCTGCAAGAATTCAGATAAGAACTAATGAGGATCTTCTGATGGAAGTCTATGAAACTTGCAGTTCTGCTGCATTAGAGAAACTAATTGAGGCTTAAGCTCAAAGTTGTTTGCTCCAATGGCAGGAATTGAGATGTTTTTTCCATAGAAGTTGGAAGTTGGTGCAGCATAGTCACCAAGCATCTTCCTTGCATCTCTGGCATTGTTGTTATTTTTGGCTGCCATGTCTTCTTCTTTTTCGAAAATTTCTATCAGGTCCTCTCCAGAGATTTGTGCTTTAGCTTCTCTTAGCTTCCTCTTCAAAGTCCTTTCAGGTTCAGGATCAGCTTCAACAAGAATGTCTTTATCCCTGTTCCTGCTCATATGAAAAAGAAGAGAACAAAAAAGAAGGGGAATCCTCTATATCACAATATAGAGATTCCTTTATGTGAGTAGAAGAAGAGAAGAAGAGAAGAATTAGATAGAGAGAAAATAAAGAGAATTCAAACACAGAGAGGCAGAGAGGGTTCAAATTTTTTAAGAAGGAGAGAAGTGTTAGTAAATAAATAAATAAATAGAAAGAGATGAGAGAGAGGGAATTCGAATATTAAATAAAAGGAAAAGGAAAAATATTTTTGTTTTTATTGTAAATATTAGTTAATATTCAAAAATTAAGAAAGGAATAAAATAAAATTAGAGTTTAAAACAATTAGTTAATGAAAAAGGTTTTTGAAAAAGTTGTTAGTGGTTTTCGAAAATTAGAGAGAGAAAAGTAGTTAATTGAAAAAGGTTTGAAAATAAATTTTGAAAAGATAAGAAGTTAGAAAAAGATTTTGAAATTAAGTTTTGAAAAAGATATGATTGAAATTTATTTTGAAAAAGAAATTTAAAAAAGATTTGATTTTGAAAATTGAAGTTGATGACTTGACTAACAAGAAACTAAAAGATATGATTCTAGAATTTAAAGATTGAACATTTCTTAACAAGAAAGTAACAAACTTGAAATTTTTGAATCAAAACATTAATTGTTAGTAAAGTAATCGAAAATATGAAATGAAAATAAGAAAAAGATTTTGAAAATCAATTTAAAATTTTTGAAAATATTAAGAAGAAAAAATGAAAAAGATTTTATTTTTGAAAAAGATTTAAAAAGATAGAATTTTTAAATTGAAATTTGACTTGACTAACAAGAAACAACTAAGTTTTAAAAATCTTTGACTAAGTCAACCCAAAATTTCAAATTTTATGAGTGAAATAAGGAAAAGATATTTTTTTATTTTTTAAATTTTAATGAGAAAAGAGAAAAATAACAAATTGACTTAACACATGAAAAATTAAGATCAACACAAAGAAAACATGCAAGAACACATTGAATGTCAAGATGAACACCAAGAACACTTTGAAGATCATGATGAACATCAATAACTTATTTTTGAAAAATTTTTAAGAAAGGAAACACATGCAAGACACCAAACTTAGAAATTTTTAATGCTTAGACACTCATAAATTAAAAATGCATATGAAAAATAAGAAAAGACTCAAAACAAGAAAATCACAAGATCAAACAAAGACAATCATCAAGAACAACTTAAAGATCAAGAAGAACATATGCATGAGTTTTCGAAAAATGCAAGAAAAATAAAAAGATACAATTGACACCAAACTTAAAATTTGACTCTAGACTCAAGCAAGAAACAAAAATTCTTTTTTTGTTTTATGGTTTTATGATTTTTTTTTTTGAAAATAAAACAAGAAGAAAATTACCTAATCTACAACAAGATGAACCGTCAGTTGTCTAAACTCGAACAATCTCCGGCAACGACGTCAAAAACTTGGTACACGAAATTGTGATACATAACTCCGATACAACTAACCAACAAGTGCACTGGGTCGTCCAAGTAATACCTTACGTGAGTAAGGGTCGATCCCACGGAGATTGTCGGCTTGAAGCAAGCTAAGGTCATCTTGTAAATCTCAGTCAGGCGGATTCAAATGGTTATGAGGTTTTGATAATTAAAAGATAAATAAAACAGAAAATAAGATAGGGATACTTATGTAATTCATTGGTGGGAATTTCAGATAAGCATATGGAGATGCTTTGTTGCTCCTGAACTTCTACTTTCCTATTGCCTTCATCCAATCATTCATACTCCTTTCCATGGCAAGCTGTATGTTGGGGGATCACCATTGTCAATGGCTACCGTCCGTCCTCTCAGTGATAATGGTCCGGCTACAGGTTACGTAGGGCTAATCATCTGTCAGTTATCACTTGTGTTGGAATAAGATCCAATGATCCTTTGTGCACTATCACTACACCCAATGGTCATGAGTTTGAAGCTTGTCACAGTCATCCCATCCCAGATCCTACTCAGAATACCACAGACAAGGTTTAGACTTTCCAGATCTCAAGAATGTTGTCAATTGGTTCTAGCTTATACCACGAAGACTCAGATTTCACGGAATTGAATTCAGGAGAGACAATCATGCATCGTGAACCAGGAACCCAAGAAATACACACTCAAGCTCTCGCAGATAGAACAGAAGTGGTTGTCATGCACGCGTTTAAAAGGGAGGATGATTATGAGTGTCACGGATCATCACATCCATCAGGTTGAAGTACGAGTGAATATCTTAGAATAAGAATAAGCGTGAATTGAATAGAAAAACAATAGTACTTTGCATTGATTCATGAGGAACAGCAGAGCTCCATACCTTAATCTATGAGGTGTAAAAACTTCACCGTTGAAAATACAAAAGTGATGAAGGTCCAGACATGGCCGAATGGCCAGCCCCCAGAACGTGATCAATAGATCAAAAGTGATCCAAATATAGTCTCAAAATGATCTAAAGATGTGAATACAATAGTAAAAAGTCCTATTTATACTAAACTAGTTACTAGGGTTTACAGAAATTAGTAGATAGTGCAGAAATCCACTTCCGGGGCCCACTTGGTGTGTGCTTGGGATGAGCATTGAAGCTTTCACGTGCATAGGCTATTTTTGGAGTTAAACGCCAGCTTTGGTGCCAGTTTGGGCGTTTTACTCCAGCTTTGGTGCCAGTTCTGGCGTTTTACGCCAGAAAAGGGTCTCTGACCGGAGTTTTGACGCCAGTTTGGGCCATCAAATCTCAGGCAAAGTATGGAGTATTAAACATTGCTGGAAAGCCCAAGATGTTTAATTTCCAACTCAATTAAGATCACACCGATTGGGCTTCTGTAGCTCTAAAAAATCCATTTTGCGTACAGGAGGGTCAGAATCCAACAACATCTGCAGTCCTTTTTCAGCCTCTAAATCAGATTTTTGCTCAGATCCCTCAATTTTAGCCAGAAAATACCTGAAATCACAGAACAAAAACTCATAGTAAAGTCCAGAAATGTGAATTTTGCATAAAAACTAATAAAAATATAATAAAAACTAACTAAAACATACTAAAAACTATGTAAAAACAATGTCAAAAAGCGTATAAATTATCCGCTCATCAGTCGCCGTCCATAGAGGTTCGAGAACAGAGGGAAGACGCCCCGTTATGCTTAGAGCCGACGTGGGAAGGGTCGTCACCGTTAAGCCCAGCGACCATCGCTACCGTTCGTGCCTTCGTTTTGCGCTGCCAGATCTGTCGCCGTCATCGGGAGAGAAACAAAACGTGTATGGAGAGGGAAGGGGTCGCAGGGAGGTTATGCCATCATTGGAACTCAGTTGCTGCTGCTGCCATGGCCGCCGCGCCTCTGCCGCCAAGAAACGTCATTGTGGCCGCCGAGATCCACTGCTGGTAATGGGTTTTGAGTTTGGTTTTCATTCATTTTGAGTTTTTGGGAGCTTTACCGTCACTGCATGGTTGTTACAGTCACCATCACGGGGGTTTTGCTCACCACTATTGCTTGAGGTGGCTGCCAGGGCTACCGCCAAACCGGTTCAGTGACCGTCGCTGTTTTATTTTCTTATTTTTGGCATTGTTTTTAGAATATTTTTAGTATGATCTAGTTAGTTTTTAGTATATTTTTATTAGTTTTTAGTTAAAATTCACTTTTCTTGAATTTACTATGAGTTTGTGTGTTTTTCTGTGATTTCAGGTATTTTCTGGCTGAAATTGAGGGACTTGAGCAAAAATCTGATTCATAGACTAAAAAGGACTGCAGATGCTGTTGGATTCTGACCTCCCTGCACTCGAAGCGGATTTTCTGGAGCTACAGAAGCCCAATTGGCGCGCTCTCAACGGCGTTGGAAAGTAGACATCCTGGGCTTTCCAGCAATATATGATAGTCCATACTTTGCCCAAGATTTGATGGCCCAAACCGGCGTTCAAAGT
>NC_029772.3:29025493-29025774 GCF_000817695.3 Arachis duranensis | reverse complement strand
TTTATTAGTTTTTAGTTAAAATTCACTTTTCTGGACTTTTCTATGAGTTTGTGTGTTTTTCTGTGATTTCAGGTATTTTCTAGCTGAAATTGAGGGACCTGAGCAAAAATCTGATTCAGAGACTAAAAAGGACTGCAGATGCTGTTGGATTCTGACCTCCCTGCACTCGAAGCGGATTTTCTGGAGTTACAGAATCCCAATTGGCGCGCTCTTAACGGCGTTGGAAAGTAGACATCCTGGGCTTTCCAGCAATATATGATAGTCTATACTTTGCCCAAGAT
>NC_029772.3:29023845-29025254 GCF_000817695.3 Arachis duranensis | reverse complement strand
TCATTTACTCATCTCTGTAAACCTTAGGCTACTAGTTTTCTATAAGTAGGACCTTTTACTATTGTATTTTCATCTTCGGACGTCTAGTTCTTAGATCATATCGGGGTAGTTATCCTTGTTCTGATGCTATCTTAGATCATTGGGAGGCTGGCCATTCGGCCATGCCTAGACCTTGTTCTATAAGTAGCTATGTTCAAGAATCATCATACTTTACTAGGAGAATCAATAACACTATCTGGATTCTAAGTTCCTAAAGAAGCTAATCATTCTGAATTTCAAAGGATAGAGTGAGATGCCAAAACTGTTCCAAATCTCTCATGGAAGGATCAACAGAGACCTCAACAAGGTTTCAACAATAAAAATGGTGGAAGAAACAGGTTTAGCAATAGCAAGCCTTTTCCATCATCTTCTCAGCAACAGACAGAGAGTTCTAAGCAGAATACCTCTGACTTAGCAACCATGGTCTCTGATCTAATCAAAACCACTCAAAATTTCATGACTGAAACAAGATCCTCCATTAGAAACTTGGAGGCACAAGTGGGTCAGCTGAGCAAGAAAATTTCTGAACTCCCTCCTAGTACTCTCCCAAGCAATACAGAAGAAAATCCAAAAGGAGAATGCAAGACCATCAACATGGCCGAATTTTGGGAGGAAGGAGAGGCAGTGAATGCCACTGAAGAAGACCTCAATGGACGTCCACTGGCCTCCAATGAGTTCCCAAATGAGGAACCATGGGAATCTGAGGCTCAAAATGAGACCATAGAGATTCCATTGGAATTACTTTTGCCATTCATGAGCTCTGATGAGTATTCTTCCTCTGAAGAGGATGAGTATGTCACTGAAGAGCAAGTTGCTAAATACCTTGGAGCAATCATGAAGCTAAATGACAAGTTATTTAGAAATGAGACTTGGGAGGATGAATCCCCTTTGCTCACCAAAGAACTGGATGACTTGTCTAGGCAGAAACTGCCTCAAAAGAGACAGGATCCTGGGAAGTTTTCAATACCTTGTACCATAGGCACCATGACCTTCAAGAAGGCCTTGTGTGACCTAGGGTCAAGTGTAAACCTCATGCCTCTCTCTGTAATGGAGAAGTTAGGGATCTTTGAGGTGCAAGCTGCAAAAATCTCACTAGAGAGGGCAGACAATTCAAGAAAACAAGCCTACGGACTTGTAGAGGATGTTCTGGTAAAAGTTGAAGACCATTACATCCCTACTGATTTCATAGTCCTAGAGACTAGGAAGTGCATGGATGAATCCATCATCCTTGGCAGACCCTTCCTAGCCACAACAAAGGCAGTGATTGATGTTGATAGAGGAGAGTTGATCATTCAAGTGAATGAAGAATCTTTTGTGTTTGAGGCTCAAGGATATCCCTCTGTCACCATGGAGAGGAAGCATGAAGAGTT
>NC_029772.3:28945371-29019730 GCF_000817695.3 Arachis duranensis | reverse complement strand
GGGGCGTTAGTGACAGATGCAAAAGAATCACTGGATTCTATTCCAACCTGATTGAGAACCGACAGATGATTAGCCGTGCCGTGACAGGGTGCGTTGAACATTTCCACTGAGAGGATGGGAGGTAGCCACTGACAACGGTGAAACCCTTGCTTAAGCTTGCCATGGAAAGGAGTAAGAAGGATTGGATGAAGACAGTAGGAAAGCAGAGAGACGGAAGGGAAGGCATCTTCATACGCTTATCTGAAATTCCTACCAATGAATTACATAAGTATCTCTATCCTTATCTTTATGTTTTATTCGTTTATCACCATACCCATTTGAGTTTGCCTGACTAAGATTTACAAGGTGACCATAGCTTGCTTCATACCAACAATCTCTGTGGGATCGACCCTTACTCGCGTAAGGTTTATTACTTGGACGACCCAGTACACTTGCTGGTTAGTTGTGCGAAGTTGTAGTGATCACAATTTTGTCCACCACGTTGCATGTCACTTTTAAGTTGTTGTGATTACTGTGAAAGTGATCAGGGACTGAGGTATCGATTGCAGTTGGTTTCGGACTGAGAAAAAAGAGTTCTGTTGATGCGCTTGGTTTATAATTTCGGCTTGTCGAGGTAGGGGCTTTTTATAAAAAACTAATTTATTTTAAAGTGGAATTGTTATAAATTGATATGATGAGCGAAATACTTTTTTGATGATTATGTAAGTCTTATGAATTGTCTAATTTGTCTTGGATGAATATGGTTGTTTGTTTGATTGAAATAATGTCTAGTTTTGTTAAAATGGAGATTTCTTATTGGTTTGATTTGAAATGATTTTTATATTTAAAATGATTTTAAAGAAATGAGGTCGGTTGTTTCCCCTAAAGTATTGAGGCTCTGCTGAGGAATTTTATGATCAAATCCTAATTCAGAAAGAATGATTTGAGTCTTTCAGAAGAGATTTGGAAATTAGCATGGTTTTGAAATTGTTTGGAAGTTTTGAAAAGATGTTGTGGAAAATGGCTCTATTTTGAAAAGAAAAATTGACTTGAGAAAAGTGGTTCTTGGCAAGATGTGAACTGAATACGTTTGTTATTTGAAAGTAAATGGGTCAAGAATGATTATTGAAATAAGAGTTTGAGCCTGATTGATTGTGAAAACTACTGAGATTGTTGATAAGTCGCTTGCGTCTGGCAAGGACGGTGGTTAATCCCACTTACGTGTAGATGTGAGGTCGGAGGCAGAGTATCCTGCTCACATCCTTTCGGATCACAGGAGAGTGCCTGGCACTATATCCATGGGGGTTTCCGTAGCTATATTCGTGAAGGCGACATTCCCATGGGAATGTATCAGGTTGGCAGTTGAACCGACAATGTGATATCATAGCCAGTAGGACAGACATTCATCATATACATCTATGTGACATTGTTTGGGTGTGTATATTGTAATTGGTTTGCCTATGTGAATAATTATGTTTAACTGCTAATTGCTATATTTGATGTAATTACTTTGATTGTGTTTGAACAACTTTACTTGTGTTTGTGTCTGAAATTGTTTGGATTGTGGTGTTTTGGATGCTGATTGAGTTGCTTGGGTCTGAGGCCATGACTGGTATGTTTGAGGTCTAGTTCTGTATAAAGTATCTGACTGGTTCAGCATAGACTTAATGAACCTATGCTTGAAACAGGATGATCATTTATACTGCGTACGTAACTTCTTTTATGGTTATGGTCTAGTAAAGTATGAAAAATCAAAATCTTATAGCATAGACTTAATTGAACCCATGCTTGGGACATATTGGTCGTTCATACTCTCTAGGAAAACTTTAAAGATTTTACAAGAACGGAAAAAGATTTTTGATTTTGAGGAATTAACCAAGTCTTCCTTAAAAAGGATTTCTGGATTTTGAATGTGAACCCTTGTTTTTTTGGAAAGGCACATAAAACGAGCAATGATCTCTGTATTTTAAAATAGTTTTATTTTTACGTATCTTATTATAGAAATCCTGTAACCCTATAGTGAGAACCAGTGTAAAATCTGGTCAAACCGTAATTCATTAAATAATAAATTAAATAGGAGTGAATATGGTTAGAAAATTTACCAATTGAAATTTGATAATTTAAATATGATATTTAGACTCAGTGAATTTTTCTGAGTCGAAAAACATAGTTTTCTACATAAAAATGCGCACTGAAAAATTGACCGGCAGTACCAGCTGCGATCTGTTCGGTACTGTGGTTGAGAAAATTAATTAAAAGTGAATAATTTTAAGAAATAAGATTTTATAATTTTGGAATCTAGAAATATTTAAAATACGATTTAAAACTCTAATCTTAAAGGTTTTGGCCCAAAATTGGGCCAACGGGTTAAACCAAGTAAACCGTGTAACACCCTACCACACAGAGTCTTACGCTTAAGGCATAAAACAGAGGTGACGAGGTATTACGACCTCTAAATATAAAATTTAGTACGTATAGTATTGCAAAAATGTTTATAACTAGGAGCCTTGAAGAAAAAGGGAGAAAATCAAAACCGTTAAATCGAAAAGCGCAACACTTCGATCGATAACGTAAACGAACGTATAAGGAGTAAGCTAATGAGAAGAGATATACAAAAGAGTGCCAAAATACATATATCAAGGCTCGGAACTCGGTTTGCGAAGATAACCGGTTGGAGCATATAAAGTATACATACATATATAAGGAACTTCCCAACCTCTAAGAGGAATCAATACAAAATATATATACAGTGGATAATGTGAGTATCTAAGCAAAATACATCAACCAAAATAAAATTCCAAGATACTAAGGATCTTCGCCAAGATAGAAGCCTCCAGAGTGCCTCAGCGAGGAGCCTCACGTCCTGCATCTGGAAATCACAAAATCTGCATGGATAAGAACCAGAGGTTCTCAGCACGGTAACAGTGCCCAAATATCTAACATGTAATGTCTTAGGAAAGCCGAAGGCAATCCTAGAACTTCCAGATATAATCAAAGCATATAAATACAACTAAACCATAGGAAAAATGAAATCAGGTGACTAGCTTAAGGATCTTCAGACTAACTATATATCCCCTTTTCAAATCCTACAAACCTCCCAACCGCCAACAATAACAGAGATGCAAGCACAAGTAAATCAAGCAAGGAATGCACAAGTAAGAAACAGATAAGACAATTAAGCAATTAGCGAGTAATGATGCAATCAATTAGGCAATTCAGACAATTCACATATAATGCATATGATGCATGCCTGTCCTAGTGGCTGATGAGTCTCTTCTGTCGGTTATAAAGCCAGCCCAACAAGTCCTGGTAGCTAACCATTGGACTGTCCTTCTATTGTGCATCCCTAAATCGAGTTATCTCATAACACAAACATCATATATATACATATATCCAACACCCTCACTGGTGTATATTTACAGGGGCGAGCTCATCTGGAACTTTCACAGTGTCCGGCCACACTTACGACATACGGTCAGTAGAGTATCGAGTTTTCACCTGGAGCACGTGGTGGCTAGACACTACTTTCACCCAAGAAAACTCGTATCTCAGATAGGTGGAGTGCAACAATCATAATAATCAACAATTTAGCATATATGCATTTAATCACAGCCATACATTAACATTTATCTCAGCCATTCAGCTCACAATTCATAATTCTATACTCAGCCATAATCATCATCCCACACGGCCATTCGGCTTATATCACACTCAGCCATTTGACTCATATCATATACAGCACCCTACCATCCTCCTCAACAACTTATCACATCATCTTTCATCATATTCATCATATCTTATCACAACATCCCTTTTCTTCCCCCACAAGTTACCCTCTTCCCTAGCTTTCCCTTAATCACTAGGAATTTATATCAACTCAAGGTTTAAGGGATGAAATTGGGGGTTTATAAGCGTGAAATAGCATCTCGTAAGGTTACGAGCTTGTTGGAAATGTGAAGAGCTTGAAAACAAAAGCTTTAAAAGAGAACCGGGTCGCGTGCGTACGTACAGGGGTGTGCATGCGCATGCCCAGAAGTATTTTTAAAAAGTGTGCGTACGCACAGGTCTGTACATATGCACAAAAAGCAAAATCTCCAGGGTTAAGTGCGTGCACAAGCTGTGCTAGCGCCACCACCAGCATGCCATTCCCAATGTATGCATACGCACGGGGACGTGCGTACGCACAGCTTGCAAGACTTCCTTGGCCATGTGTGCGCACAGAGCGTGCTAGCGCTCCCAGCAGCAGCCCCATTTCCATGTGTGCATACGCACGGGGCTGTGCGTACGTACAGGCTCCAAAATTTCAAGGGTTGTGTGTGCGCACAAGGCTATGCGTGCACATACAACCCAGAAATCATAAATTCTGCAGAAGTTGCAGAATTCAAATTTTTGGCCCAAACTTCCAACAATCATATCTTCTTTCCCAAAATTCAGATTTTAACCAAATTTAAGCTATTTTAAAGCTTATGAAATTATCTTTCAATTGATATAAAAATCATCAAATTTCGAAAATAATTGCTCAAGATATGATCCGTTGAAGTTCATCAAAATCCCACTTTTACCAAAACTTATAAACTCCCCATTTTAACACATAAACACTTACCAACTCTCATGTAAAACCATTCAAAACTCCACCACTTCAACATCAAACATTTCCAATTCTCATTTAATCAACAATCCACAATTCTTCAACATTTATCCCAAATCTCAACTCAATGATCCAATTCACAATCAACAATTATATCACAATTCTCAATCAAACATTCAAATTTATCAATCACCATATATACATGCATATATCAATCTCACCCATTCAACTCATGTTCATCAACAAGAGTCTCACCATTATCATCTATTAAACATATCAACTCACATCACATATAACTTTCACATGTTGTACTAACAATTACTATCATTCACAATCACCCAACCACTACTCAAATACTCATCTCAACCCAATTTATTCAATAACTACATCAACATTTCATAATTCAATAAATTTATACACAACAACATAATTCATTTTAATCTGTCAACAACATTAATAATTTAACTCCTATCTTAGGTCTCTAGTCTAAGTTTCACACCACATTACATTTTAGATATAGAAAATCGAAACCATACCTTGACCGATTTTTGTTCCACTCGGAAAACTCTCAAATTCAACTTCTAAGGTCTCCAAAACCTCACAAACAAATCTCCAAGCACAAAAGTTCCTTTCCAAGCTTTCCAAAACCACCAATCAAGCTCCAAAACACATATATACAATGCCTAAGCCACAATATCACACCCAAACACAATAACTCAATCACTAAATCACAAAATTCCAAGTCTTTAGCTTAGGGTTGAGAATCTCACCTTACCCAAGGACCAAGACAGCTAGAACAAGCATTCTCTTCAAGCTAATTTGAGCCTATAACATCCAAACTCAAAAATCTCAACACTTTACCCAAAAAATTTTTAAAATGAGGGCTGAAAATTCTAAGAGTAAACTATAACTTACCTCAAGATTGCTTGGATGGATTTTGTAGAGCTCGACACCGCGGTTGCATGGCCGCAAACGGTGCGTCAATCGGAGCTCCGGATCAAAAGTTATGATCAATTGAATATGGAACAAAGGTTTTGGAACTTCTCCCCTTTCCCTTTCTTAATTTCAGCGTGTTTGTTGTGTTTTGAGGGGCGAGAGAGCTGAGCTTCATTATTGAATGAGGCTTGGCTGGCCCTTAGGCCCAACTTGGGTTCGGTTGGCCCGGTTCGGCCCGTTCGACCCAATTTTGGGCCGATTTCTTTAAATTAGTGTTAAAATTCTCATTTTAAATTTCTCTTTCACATTAAACCATAAAAATCTCATTTTTTCTTTTCTAAAATATATTTTAATTTATGGGTTAATTAGCCATTAATTAACCGGATTTTACAAACCGGGCCCAAGTGGATCCAAGCCCACACTATATCAGAACTCATTTCAGTACAAAACAACCCATTTCTCCCTTTTTGGAGAGAGAAACACGCTGAAATGGTGAATAGAGGAGGAAGAGAGAAACCCTAGCCACCATCAACTTCAAACCATCATAACTTTCTCGCGGGAACTTTGATTAACAAGCCATTTGCGGCCACACATTTCTCTTTCCATCCTCTACAATTCTATCTATGTTTTGTGGTGAGTATTTCATTCTTCTCTGCCCAGTTTTAATTTTTTCCCTCTAAAAATGTGATTGACTATAGGTGTTGAGTGATTTTATGATTTTGGTTGTTTAGGAGTGCTCTAGTATGAGCCATTGGTGAGTTCCATCAACCAATTTTATGGGTTAAGATAAGGAACCCTCTACTCCTTATGATTTATCAATTTCATGAACTCTAGGTTGATTAAAGTGTGAAAATTGATTATGTTAGAGTATTGGGTGATTTTGGTGTAAAATTGGAAGACTGATATTGCTTGTGGGGCCTTGGGAAGGCTTGGAGCTAAGGGTTGGTAGAGACTTCCAAGAAGAAGCTCAATTATTTTGGCTACAAGAGGTACGGCTTAAGTTTCATTTAAGTACTGTGTGATATGATGTGAATTCCTAAGTTAGGTGCTCCTATGATTAAGCTTGAATGGTACGATTGATTAGTATTATATGTGTAATGGATGATATTGATATTGGATAAGGATTGTAGAATTGTATATTTGGTAGAATTGATGTGTATAGATGATGTGCTTGGTAATTTATGAAATTGGATGATAATTTAATGGTGATGCATGATGGTTGTGTGTGGAAAATTGAGTATTTGAGTGATGACAATGCTTTTATGAGATTATGTATTGGATTGGTATATTGGGTCCGAGGCCGTGAATCTTGGGCCAGAGGCTGGAAAGAGGTAAGAAAGGTAAGTTGATGTGTGTATTGTGTGATGATATTAGAGATTGGATCGATTTTAAATATTGAGTGTGTGAATAATTGGTTTGATTTTTGAATAATAAGGTTTGAGGAATTGAGGTGTGGAATTTGATAGTTTTGGGTGAAATTGTGTAGATGAGGTAGGTTTGGTTTTGGTTGAGTGTAATTATTTGAATATGGTTGGGTTGTAGTCATTTGGATGAGTGAAAATGAATTTGGCTTATAAACATTGGAATAATTGGTGATTTCTGTTTCTGGGTAAAAACTGATTTTTGACTAACTTCGGCGGTCCGTACTCAGTTTTCGGAGTTAGGAATTCTTCAAAATCAAATTTTTATGAAAGTTTATTCAACGATCTTTCCAACGGTTAAGAAATGGTTAAAAAAGGAATTTTGTAGAAGAAGTTATGTGGGTCGGAAGTTTGGGGTTTGAAAATGTAATCTTGCACGCGTCACTCACGATTTTCACCAAATCACGCGTGCGCCTAGCCGACTCGTACGCGTCACTGTATTGATGCAGGTGCCCAGTAGAAAATCCAGAGAGTTGTGCTGGTACTGTGCTGGTTTTGTGCGAGGAGCACAAAACACACCCATGCGTACGCGTGGCTGATGTGCACACATCACTCTGCTTTTCCACCTTCCCAGGCGTGCGCATGGGCGATGCTTACGTGTCACCCGCCTTTCTCCACTTCCCATGCGTGCACGTGGGCGATGCGCACACGTGACCCTATTTTCAACAAGAGTTGATTTTTGAGTTTTTAAAACCAAATTTCAGAATTCTAAGCCTCCATTTTCATCCTCTAAGTCCTAAATCTTTATAGTATGCCTAGTAATAAAAAGAAGCTAGAACATGTGGTAACTTGTGGATGAAGTAAAGTGAGAACCAATGATGAATGATGAGTAATGATGATTGTGTGAGTTGCTAAGGATGATGTTGGGAGTGCTGTGTATGCCATGAGCCGAAGGGCTATGTTTGTTAGTGAATTATGGATGGTTGTGTATTATGTTGTGAGCCAGATGGCTGTGATAAAAATTGACTTATGGTGGAGTATGTATATACATATGATTGAATGAGATAGATGTGCCGGGTAAGAGGCGGTGGAAATGACCACTCGCTCCAGGTATATGATTAAGAAGTGTAGAGATGTCTAGAATGTTTGGGAAATGAATTAATGAATTAATGATTATGAAGGAAGTGGAATAATAATGAAAATGAACTTGAATTTGATTGTGATAGGCATCCGGGTAAGACGCAGTGGTGTCATCCACTTGCTGCGGGTAAGAGACAAGGACATCGGGTAAGATGCAGTGATGTTTTCCACTTGCTCCGAGCATGAATTTTGAATGAATTGATGTATGAAAATAAATTGCAATGATAATGAAAATGTGTTTCTGAATGTGACATCGGGTAAGATTCAGTGGTGTTATCCACTTGCTCTGGAAGAGTTTGAGGCTTCGGGTAAGATGCAAGGGCTGTGTTCTGTCGTCGCTTGCTTCGGGTCGAGAACTATAACATCGCCTGGGTAAGAGGCAGTGGTGAGGTCGTCCCCTGCTTCGGGTACGCGGGTAAAATGCAAGGGTTGCGGCGCTGTCCCACTTACTCTGTGTTTGTTGTTCCGTCCACGGTTAGCTATCAGGACCTGTCGGATTAGCTTTGTAACTGACAGATGAGACTCATCGGCCATAGGACAAGCATGCATCATCTGCATATGTTTGATACTGTTTGGGTTTGCTTAATTACTTTGATTTGCCTAATTGTACATGTTTCCTGATTATTTGCTAATTATCTTACTTGCTTTACCTGTGCATTACTTGCCCGTATTATTTGTGTTTGTATAAGAGTTGAATTACTTGAGGGATGATTCTATTCTTGGATTATTTTGTTGGAAGGTAGTGAAAGTATGAAGGATATTGGGTTAGAGATAGAATGCCCTATGATAGTTGGCAAGTTATGGATTAGTGAGGACCTAGGATGAATAATTGATGAAAGGAAGTTAAAACTCTTAGTGAGTTTGTATTATAGCGCATTATATTTATTTGGTACTTTTACCGTACTGGAAACCCATGGGTCGGGGGTTCTCATTCCATATATATCTCTTATTTTTCAGATGCAGGTCCAGGTGCTCAAAAGTGAGCTACGGTTCATCTGAGAGATGGCGAAGGTCTTTATATTCTCTACTTATATTTTTCTTAGAATCTATCCACCTTTATTTTGAAAAGCTTATATTACGAATTGAACTCTTTTGAACTTGCCTATAGAGGCTCTTATGTATCTTTTGGGAGAGATTAGAAAATACTGTTGTCAACTACTTTCATACTGTACCCTAGACGGCCTAAACTTTGTGGGTGACGACTAGTGGCTATTTACTTATGTTATATATCTATATATTGTCCTTCTCTTATTCTCCTTTATGACTTTATCCTTATATCGCTTTCGACTTCACGCTTTATTTTTTGTTGTCGATACGTGAGTGATATGACTTCGCAATTTTATTTTTGCTCTTTTCAGCCTTCTCGATTAATACTCCTTTCAATTTTTTTTGTAATTATGTATTAAAAATCCACTTGAGAGTCGTACCACCTTATTATCATTGATTTATGACTCGAGCATAAGGATTTGAATATTAGGGTGTTACAACTAGCGAGGACGATGTTCTCACTCCCCTACAGGTTTTTTTTCCTTTTTAGGATATGGACGACAAAGTTTCAGAAGAGTTATTTCATTCTCTGTTTATTTGATATTTTTGTATTATCTTAACTATTATATGTTTTCAACAAAAAAAGTATTTTTGAAAAAGTTTATGCGGTTTTAAGTTTTAAATAGACTCCTATTTTAGTATTAAATATGTTTAGAGTCATAATACCCAAGCTATCAGAGTGGCGCAGGCGAAAGCGTGATATTCTAATAGTGAGAATGTTACATAAGGCGACCACAATTGCTTATGAAAAATAAGTGCAAGGCGACAACAATACCAAGCAATAATTAGGTAAGCTGATTTTAGAGTCTCACATTACTCCCTAATTCTCAATAAACTTTATTGAATTCCATCTTTTGTATTGTAAGTGTACCAACAAAAATTCATCCACTAACTAAAATTTCCTTTATTTTTATTATTATGTAGTCTTATTCTTGCTCCTTTACCTGATTAGAAGACCAATCAAATAAAAAATTTCAGACATTTTTTTTAAGTAAAAGTGAAAACCATAGATCATAGATATATTTTTATCACAAAGAAGCAAAACAATCTTTTTTTTTTTCAAGAAGTATAAATGTGACTATTTTTTATTTTAAGCATGAGGTGGTGTTGGAAGTGGGTATTGCAATCGTAGGATGTTAGGGGAATAATCAACAAGATGGTGAATGTGATGGTGGAAGACAAAGAGAAGTTGTGAGGACGAGTTAGGTAAAGAACGGGTAATTTAAAAATTCTAAATAATTTTTTATGATTTTGATAGTTTTGTCAATTAAAATTTATCTTTTATGAATATATCATTAATTTCGTTTTTCATATGTAGATTTATCAATATCTGAATCCTTCTTAGCTAAAAATAATTATTTATTTTTAAAAAATATATTTTTTATTTCTATTTTATTCTATTTTTTTTAGTCGGCCTAATTATTAGCTGCAAGCCTGCAACATTAGTTTAGGGATGTGATTTTCTAAGAGAGATATATATAAGACCATCTCTAATAGAAAACTTATTCCAATTCTTATTTATGTTTCACGTGACAAATTATCATTGGATATTATAAGTCTCTCTGAAAAAGAATTTTCTCTCTTCAAAGTATGAGTAAAAACGTTACTTCTTTTTTTTCTAACAGTTGAAACTGTATTGTGCAAAAAAAACAAAAAAACAAAAAAAAACTTGAAGAATTCATGCGTTAGAAGTGCTCTAAAAGAAGCCTTTTGTTTTTTTTTTTTTTTTGTCGTAATAAAAACGAAGCTCTATCTTTAGTTTTAATGATTGAATCCTGTGAAATTACTTAATTATTAGGAAATTATCAATCACTTGTTAACTATAAGATTTGTTTTAATCATTTGTCCCAATCTTACGATACATGCTTTCCACATGTTCATGATAAGATTTACAAGCAATGATTCCTTATTTCTCACTTTATGTAGTTTTTACCAAAATAATTTAACATTATTTTATTTGTTCAGTTTAGTTATCAAAGATTGAAATAATATTCAAACCCACGAGGGCTAGAGGAGTATATATCTTCCTGTCCATCGGGTATCTATTCCCCACCAAGGTGCTTCTCTATTTGACAAAAAAAAATGTAAATATTAGTTAGATTAATGGATGGTTTCTTCTTTCTTCTTTTTTTTTCTTGACAGTTGAAAACTCAGAACTGTTATATTCACATATAGTGCGCTGGGCCTACATCCAATGGTATGACTCAACTTTTAGTTTTGTGGGTCAATTTTTATTTTATTTTAAAGCCTGGTTTGTCAACTTCTAAACCTGAAATTGCTTGAAAAAAAGGTGTAGAGAAGAAGAAAAGAAAATATTATGTTAATATGAACCGGCTAACCAATGGTTATACAGCTGTACTTAGCATAGTGAATCTTAATCACTACACACTCACTGGTTAGTTGCCTATTTGAGGTAAGCGCACACATTTATTAAATGTCTTAAGGTCTCAACTATGTTTTCTTTAATATATACTATATATAAGAGAAACATTTTTCAATATTCAAGCTATAGTATTTCGAGTCCCTACCAAAAAAGTTAGTTGAATGGATTTCGTATCCATACTCAATGCTTAAATTTTAATATATTATTTTAAAAAGAAAATTGCTTAACTAGAGATCTGAATTGATGTTTTATTTAATACGCTTAATATATAATTATTAAGTAAATTATATAGTCTCTATTTTATTTTATTTTGTTTGTTCATTCTCCATTTTATTCTAATTTTCAAATTTGAATTGATATCTCAAATAGATACTATCTTACGTATGAAATGAGTAAAAAAGTATGGTTGCATGGAAGAAGATTATCCTTCTTTAATTGAAGGTTTAATCATTATCTTATAATAATTAAAAACTTTTAAAATGGTGAACCAATTATTTCACCTACCTATGAAAACCTACAAATTAAGGGAAAATAAAATAAAATAAAATAAATCAGTATACTTAACGATAAATATGACCCAAAAAAATACGTATATATCTATAGATTAATAGAAGGATCCTAATTGTAATGAAAACCTTCCTAATTGTGGGGCCAATAGCAATATCTTGGCAGTGGTTATATGATATTTTCTTTTTTGGGTGCCATTCGTCATCAGTTTTAGTGTCTGCTGATGCATTAGCTTTCTCATTTTTGTGGCACTGGTGAATCTGCTACTCTAGCATATACCATTAATACTATAATATGCTATTATTAATTTATTATGTGCAATAAGCAATATTGTTCTCATAACTAAAATTAAAACCCCAATTGCATGCGTTCCTTTATATTAGCTAGTTATTCAATTGAATATTGACAAAATAAATAAACAATATATAATTAGCGTAATTTGCAGAAAGTTTCTTTCTATATGAATAATGCTATATTGCACAACTATTAGTCTATTACTGTAGATAATAATTTTTGTGCATTCATAAAAAGCATCCAAGTTGGATTCAGATGAAAATCATAAAAGTTTGGGGTCGAAAGGGATAAAATATTAAATTCAAAATTCAACCCAAAACACACACTAAGTATTCTGTTACAGTTGGCAAGGATTTTTAACGTGCACCAATTGAACACACAACAAAATTTTGGTTTCTTTTATTTTACAAATGATGCCCCAAACATATTTTAATTAGCATCTCATCAATTTGTTGTTGTGGTGGCTTTTCTTGTTTATTTTACCCTCTCATTTGTTCTTCTTAAAAAATAATAATATTATTTCTATATTTTTCAATTAGTTTCTTGTCGATTATGTACAACATCTATCATATTCTTAAAAAACTTGTCAGTTGCAATTACCAATAGATTCAAGGAGAGCAAGCAGTAACTTTGGTCTCTCAAAATTTTAAAGAATTATTTTTATATGAGATATATGGTTGATCAAATAAAAAAATTTTATTTGGTTAAATAGTTTTATATGTAAATATTTTTAAATATATGATAGATTTAAGTTTTAATTTTTTTATTAATATTTTTACTTAACCAATTTAATATTGTACACTTTAATTTCTATACTTTTTTTCAAATTAATTTCTATATACTTATTTTTATATCTATTTTTAATAATATTAAAAAATTAACTATTTAACATTAACATTATTAAATAAAAAATTTACAGTGAATTATATTGTTATGTTTTGATGTATTTTAGATTTTTTTTTCTTATAAAAAATACTAAATTTTTTCTAAACTTGTATTATTGAAAGGAAAAATTTTTACTTTATTTTTTTTATAATAACTTATTTCAAATTTTTCTTTTAGATTTGTATCTTATATTTTATAAGAATACTAGTATGTTTGAGATAATTAATAGTTTATGAATTGTTTTCAAATTTTTGAAATTTCTAAAAGAATTAATTTTAATTAAAAAGATATATGATAATTTTTTAACTAAACACACCATAAAATTATTAATGTTTTATAATTTTATAGATTATTATTAATATTGTTGTGTCTATTTTATATAACTGTCATGACAAAAATAAAATTACTGAAAAAAATTTACTTTTATGTAATGAAAAATATAACACAAAAAAATAATTAAAGAGTTCTTATAAAATTCGAGTCCTACGTATTAAAATTCTTAAATCCGACCCTGGTTGCTAGTTACAAAATTTAACAACTACGAACAGTGGAATGGATTTTGAAATTTTTTTACTACAACTATATATTAACTATAACAGGTCTCGAAATCAATGGTTCATATCCTTACCAACCACCCCGACCAAATCCTACATATATTATATTTTTTTAAGATAGAAAAACTTGAACCCGCAATTTTTTAAGTGAGTATAGAGAGACTATGCCTTTGAACGAGTATAGCTCATTGGCGAATATATATTCTTGTTTACTAACGAAATGCTCTTCGTATCCTTATTTTTCTTGCCTTTTTTCTCAAATCACCTTTCCCCTGGTCCAAGATTTTTAAAATTTGTACTCTACTCCACTTGGGCATCTTTTGCAAATACCCAAAAATAATCCACCGTAAGTTGTTCTGCAATACTATTAGTCTACTACGCTACAGTTCTGTTTACTGGTTGGCTCAATGGTGTAGAATTCAGTTGCTATATATATATATGTGTGTGTGTGTTTTTCTTGAAAATGACATTTATTGGTGTTGGCCTCTTCTAAATCTTCTCCTGAAATTTCATTTTAGAATATTTTATTATTATAAGAAAATGTTCAAGTGCTGTGAGGACCAGTAATATTCCCTTTTTTTATTTGAATTGTTAATGTTATGCAAGTTGCGGTTGTGGATGTTTTGCTGATATAGTCACACTTTTATTCCGTCCTTTTCTGTTTGGTCCTAAATAGGGATCTTCCTTCTATTGGACACTTTTTAAAAAATAAAAAAAGAAGAAAAACTCCAAGTTTGTTTTGTTAATTGTTACAATCGGAGAAGACATTAGACATCCCTATTTAAATGTTCAGCAACCGAATAATTTAAATAATTAACATCAATAACAATAATGTATAACAAATTAAGTAACTAATGTGATGAGTGAGTGAATGGTTCCATATATTTAAGAACTTGAACTTTGAAAGTTTTGCACAGTAGTACATTAGTTCTATTGAATTGACCTGAGGCAATGAAATCAAAGAGAGGAAAACGCTCAGAGGTAAGTAATGTGTAACAACTAATAACTAAGCCTTTTATACAATAACTTGCCTCTGAAGCTTACTATATATATCTTCAACTCTATGTTTGGTGAAGAATATTCCTAATTTCATTTCATTGCAGGCCTTTTGGCCTTCAATTGTGATGAAGAAATGGCTAAATATAAAGCCACAGGTATATGATTTTAGTGAAGATGAAGTAGACACTGAAACTGAAACTGAAACTGAAACTGAGAGTGAAGATGATGGTAAGATTTTTGGTTTTAATATATTCTTTTTTTTCCGCCTTTGTTTGTAATTTTTTGACTTTCATGAATCCAGCTTGCTCTCTTAAAAATTCAAGACATCGTCTGCGTCATCATCATGAAGAAGATAATCCACTTAGAAGAACACAATCCAGATTCCCAACTCAAACAGTACCAGGTATTACTTAATTCCCATGCAGTAATCCAGTTCTTTAAGAGATTTAAGAAAAGAATGTTTAAAAAAAGAATTAAAAAAACTGTTTTCTAACTATTTTTAAAGTTGTGTTCTTGTGTTCTCTTTTCTGTTATTAGTTGCAGCTGCTTAATTATGAAATTTAGAATATAATAAATATGTCATCATCTTCTTATGGCTTGCATAGCTTTAATTTGTTCTCACTTTTTTGGTAGACATTGAAAAAGAAAAGATATGTTCTTATTTGGAATCAAATTTGCCTAACTATGGAGCTGAAATATTCTTTTCCAAAATAAAGGAAATTGAAACACTTAAAAATGTCAAACAAAGCAAGAAGTGGAGAAAGTCAAAGAAAGTTTCCAAGCCAAGTAGTTGAATAATTTTCTGAACTCAAGTGAATTACTTACTTCCTTTGATACTGAAGAGTTCAGTGCTATTTGTAATTCAGATGCATCTTGTAAGGGATACAAGCCGAAACATCGAAGAGGAAAATCTGAAACGTTGCGTGCACAATACATAAACACAAAGGAAGTGAGGTTTGGTCATTAATTATCTGGTTATGTAGCATATTATGTAGATGAAGGAAATGTTTAATAAAATAATAATAAAAATTATTATTGTTTTGCAGGATAACAGTTGGAACTTGGAATGTTGCTGGAAGACTTCCATCTAAGGATCTTGAGATTGAAGACTGGCTTTGTAGTGAAGAACCAGCAGATATCTACATCATTGGGTGTGTGTTCTATCAATTTGCCTGATAATTTTGTTATTTACTTTCTACTTTCTTTGTGTTTTTCTCTCCAAACTGTTTGCCTTTTCACATTAATGACATTTCTACCTTTTTATATTTAGGATCACTCAAGAAACTTTTGGGAGAATCTTATATACCGTGATCTAATCTGATTGTTCACATAGCTCTGTGTTACAAGTTTATTACATAGTTTCAATTACTTTTTTCATGTTATAGTTCATAGAGTTTTGTTTCTGTTGAACTGTATCAATTAATTTCAATGATATTTATCACCTATTTATTCAATCAGTATATCTTATTTGCAAAGTATCTTTATCTGCTGAATCTTTTCACTGATTAGCACACAAAGGATTTAATCATGCAAAACTTCACCCTGGAATCCTGTAAATTTGTTCTTCAATGGATGCTTGAGTTTTTCATTCTAAGGTTCATAAGAATGGATTTAGTGAAGAAAAAATATATGCTTAGCATGCATTTACCAAATATCTATCTGTATCCTTATGCTAAACTAAGCCTACTTCATACACTTACACTATGAGTTTCCATTTTAAAATTGGTCTTCTAATTGGTGTTCTGTATTTTTACAGTTTCCAAGAGGTAGTTCCGTTAAATGCCGGAAATGTACTGGGAGCAGAGGACAATACACCGATCCGGAAATGGGAAGCAATCATTAGAAGAACTCTGAACAAAACTTCTGAATGTGAAAGTGAAGACAAAAGCCTCAGTGGCCCTCATTCTCCTGTACTAAGAACCTGTTCTGCTCCTGATGTTCTAGCAGACAGTATAGACACTAATCCATTAGATATGATGGACGAAGCGTACGGCAGAGCTTTCGATAATGATGATCTAGAACATGAGGAAGTGAACAACATACTCGGTATAGGGAAGAACTTACAGTTGAGAAGAGTATATGGTGTTGATATTAAGACTACGTTAGATTGGCCAGAACGTCCACTAGATGCAACTCCCATTGTTGATTCTGGCCCCAAGTTGCGAAGAGTACTAAGCAGCTCCGAATTGAACTGGAGGGGTAATGCTTTGGTGTATGGTGGTGGGATGACACGGTCACACCATAGTTCTGGAAACTTGAATTTGTTCTGGAAAGAGCAGAAGGTGGTGCCTGAAGAAGTAGTAACTGATCCCATTGCACATGTGTCTGACATGTTATCTGATGAGGAAGATGATACTTTTTCTGAATTGCCAAATGACAAGGATGATAATGGGCTAGGCACCATGAAATCGCATCCTGCTTATGTTCGAATCGTTAGCAAGCAGATGGTGGGGATCTATGTATCTGTCTGGGTGCAAAGGAAGTTAAGAAGACACATTAATAACTTGAAAGTTTCTCCGGTTGGAGTTGGTCTTATGGGCTACATGGGAAACAAGGTAATGGCTTAGTTCTACTTCCACATTGAATGTGAGTGAGTCACATCATTTATAAACATAGGTCGTAGGAATATTTTTTAGATGAGACATTAAGGCTCTTTTTGTTATCTGTTTCAAGACACAAAATACTGAGACGTTGGGAAAACAGAGAAAATTCAAAGTAAAACTTTCCTAAGACAGAAACATTTTGGTTCTTTATGTGCTTGTCTTTCTTTTTCAAGTTTGCTACTCCCTGGTGTCTATATTTTTGTCCTGAAACAGTTACATTGAAAACAGGACACAAAGAATAGAAACAAAAATTAATATTTTTGTATTTTGTTTGGTAGTGAATTGAATATAAGATAAAATAAATAATAAAAAATCTAATTTGTCTTTTTTTTCACACAAAATTTAGAATAAAAAATAAAATAATAAAAAATATAAGTATAAAAATTTGATAATGATAATAAAAAAAATGAAAAATAAGTTGTATATTCGTTTAGTGTCTTTGTGTCCTTCCTGTTAGAAAAGACACAAAATACACTAATTCAATATCCTAGGACACGTCTCTGTCCATGTCTCACCTGTCAAACACAATTTTATCATTTTTATGTCTCTGTGTCTATGTCTCATGTCCTGTTCTTATAAACAAGCACGGCCTAAGTGACATCATGACATTAAAACATTTCACTATAAATTATTGGCGAGGTGTGTTTAGATGTGTTCACAAAAGTCTACTATAGAGTTTCATGTCACTGTGAGTGCAAGAGTATGTAGACTCGTCACATTGCACCCCATCATGGTGTAGGGTGCTTGTTGCTCATTTATTAGTACACAATGTGAGAGGAACAACACATCCAGGTCATGATGTTCTACAACGTGATCAGTGGTTGTCCATATGCATTGCATATATGAAACCATGAAAAACTCACCATAGAATTGTATATGTACATTTACAACTCTGAATTTGCTTATTCTGACCTGATTGGTGCTGATAACATTGTTCCCGATGCAGGGATCTGTTTCAGTTAGTATGTCTCTCTTTCATTCGCGCCTATGTTTTGTTTGTTCCCATCTGACTTCAGGTCAGAAAGATGGGGCTGAGCAAAGACGAAATGCAGATGTTAATGAAATTCTGCGACGCACATGCTTCTCGTCTGTCCTTGATTCAGATCAACCCCAGACAATCCCATCTCATGAGTAAGTCTTATTTCATGCTGAAAGTAATTTGATAGAGTCACTTTGAGCTTCCAAAAAGCGAGAGACTATCACAAAATGTATGTTTGAGTAAAGGATTTTATGAATTGGGTTGTATGATAAAAGAATCACCATAACATAAGATTTAGTTATGTAACTCTGCCTATATATTATATAAATGCAGTCATCATGTTTTATAAAACTTGGCCATATGTCCTACAATCCATGCAAGTAAAGTCTAATTTGAATCCTATCTAAAAAATTAACAAGTGCGAGTTAAGCCACAAATGTAGATTAATTTAGGCAGCCTAACATATTGGAAGCATTAGTTGCTGGTTATATAACTTGAACTTGTGACCTCGAAATAACTCAATTGTTACTCCAAGGCTCCCCTTAAAATTCCTTTTCTGGATAGAAGAAAGAAAATAACTTATAGAAAGGACTTATGTAATATATATACTGTTAAACATAATAGATTATCTGTTGCTTCTAGTAAAGCTTTTTCAATTGAATAAATTCACATAAGTGAAAGCACGAGTATCGTGGAGTGGACTTCCTAATGAGTTGCTCCTTGCTAACAGTCAGATGTTCTGGTTTGGGGACCTAAATTATCGTATCAACATGTTAGATGCCGAGGTTCGAAAGCTAGTAGCTCTGAAGAAATGGGATGAATTGATGAATTATGATCAGGTGAGAATTTGATTTCCAGAATAGACTAGATTCTTTGTCTCTAATGTGTGTTTTCTTAACTTTTATCAAAGAATCAATGCTTAGAAATATGGATGGTAGCTTCATCCATTAAGAGCTACATACTTGGAGTTACTAAAAGGATTGGAAGTTTTAACAGATAAAATGAATTTATTACTAATTCCCGCTCCTCATTTGCAGCTAAGCAATGAGTTACATAGTGGACATGTATTTGAAGGATGGAAAGAAGGACTGATAAATTTCCCACCAACTTACAAGTATGAATTCAATTCTGATAAATATGTTGGAGAGAACCCAAAAGAAGGGGAAAAGAAGAGATCTCCAGCATGGTAAGTCAAGACCACGATCTCAAACCTGTAAATCTCTAATTGGTGCATGCATTAACATTATAAATTGATAATATCTAGTAAAAAAAAATAATAATAAATATAAATTTATAATAGTTATTTCACCAAAAATACTTGTGGAGCATTAAATGGTTGTAAATGTTTCTTAAACAAGTATTAAATGTGCTTAGAGTTTGATTCTGAGAATAGGACACAAATACAAAGATAAAGTGACAAAGGCAAGACATAAATTTTTGTCTTATTTTCATGTCCCTACTTCAGAGAAGTACATAGAATACACAACTTTTATTGGCATGTCTCAATATTTGTATCCTATGATACATCCCCCTTGCTAAACATTGAGATGAAAGTACTCTTCCTATTTCCCATTAGGACAAAGTAAGATGCATTTAGTGACTGTGGGGTAAAATTATGCAGGTGTGATCGTATATTGTGGCAAGGAAAAGGAATAAGGCAACTTGAATATAGGCGTGCAGAAAATAAGCTTTCAGATCATAGACCTGTTAGTTCAATCTTCTCTGTCGATGTTGAAGTCTTTGACCAACGCAAGCTACAACGAGCTCTGAATTTCACATGTGCTGTAGTCCACCCAGAGGTTTTTCTTCCAAATGATGATGGCTTGCAATTTTACTAGATACACATTAAAGATGCAGAAATACAATATATATATTGGTAAGTAAGAAAATCCACAAAAAAGAATAGCATTCTATCAATTCACAAAGGTGCACTTCATTTATTGACTGGTTCACTAAAATTCTCTCTGGATGAAAATGTTTTTGGTAAAAGTCAAAAGATCATTCTCTTGAAGTTATCTTTAGTAATAAAATCCAAGTATTTAAACCTTTGAAATGAGAAGATTCCAATATAACTCTCTCTATTCTCTCGTTTGTCACTGCCATGTTTTGTTCCTGAAGATCCTTAAATGAATGATATATTTTGACACCTTGAATCAATATGTGACATACCAGAAGGAATAGTCACAATGAAAGAGAGAATTGAGGAAACTAACTTCTTGGTCAGTTGACAACATTGTAGGTGAACATGCTATCTGTTTGAATGACTTCGCTAGCTTCCATGTGCTGTAACAACTTCAACTGGTTTACGTTGGTGTAGCGTGCTAAAATGTTTGTTATCTTTGAAGTCTTATTGACAAGGAGAAACAGCTGATAAGTGGTAACCTGTTTGTAAATTTAGCTTCAACATGTAACAATCAAGGCTCATAATTCTCAAATTTATGTGCTGCTGGAAGCCTCCTTTTTAAAGGGTCAGTCATTTTGGGAAATATGAATCGAAATCATCAGTTTTCAGATAGAAATAAGATACAAACAACAGACAAATGTATATAGGCATACAATAGATTTCATGTTGGACTTCCTCTTTTTCCTTTTTAAATGTGTTTTTTCATATCTGGTATACAACTACAGTGTTATCCAATTTTGATCTCATTAGTTTGTATGTCCAACAAGAACAAATTTTCACTTTTGATTAAGGTTCCTATCTCATTATGTAAAGATTAGAGTATCAACATAACATTCCTCATAGGCAAGAACCATGAAGAGTGAAAAACAAACAGCATAGGCCAAGAGTACCATTTCAATCTCAAGCAATGCTATTTAATGGTGCTGAAGATAGTGATATATAATAATAAATTTAATATAATAAAATTTATAAAATACAATCGAAAAATGAAATAGCAAAAACAATAGAAAGCAACATTTCCAACTTTTTAATTAATAATGAAATCATGTTTTTAAAAAATTGGTTAGCACCTATAATATATTCAAATTAAATCCTATTTAAGTATTTATAATAAAATTTCATATATCAACAAACGTGAATTATGTTTTAAATATAAATTCATGTTAAACTAAACTTAAAAATTGATAATCAAGAAATTAAACATTATTCAAATTGGTCACCTGAAACAAAACTAAGTTGCGATACGTGACATTTACAATCATACAGAAGAAACAGAAGTATAAATAGGTAGATTAAATATGGAATTCAAGCAAGATTAACAACCAAAAGATAGAAACTGGATGTTATTACTTATTACATTACATGAGTGGTACCTGTTAATCTGTTATGCAATTTATTCAACCGTCTTAGGCACTAGTCAGGCATAAAGTAGGACATCGACTAATAAAGTAATAATACTACAATACCTAAGCACTTGAACACTATTTACAACCTTGATTGTGTGAATCGAGAGAAACCAAAATTATGATATCAATATATAATGTGTGTGAACATATAAGTAAAGAATGCATTGTAATTTATCAATGGACTTAATTTAAAAGGAAGCCCAATAATTATTGGAAGCAGATCAATTTGGGGAATTATTTCTGTGTGCACACTGAAGACTCTGCTGAGCTCGCAATCTATCTAAAAAAACTAAATGTCGAACAAGTTCTACTACTCCATTTGTCCACTTACTGCTGCTTCCTCATCCTCAGCATCTAGTTCTTGTTGAACACCTTTGACCTGTAAAGCAAGCAACATTTGGAAAAATTTTTCATGAAATCCATTCCATTAATGTTGCTTTGATAAAATATCCAATAATCGATGCCAATTTCAATACACTAGATAACAAGCTTAAAAATAAAAAAGAAATATTGATCAAACATTTCTGGAAAAAAAGAGCTATGATCCCTATGATAGTTAAATCCAAATTTCGCAGTCTGAATGTGAAAAATAATGACAAGGAAATCAAGTTTTGTAACTGTCGCATTACGAATTCTAGTTTCTAAGCTTACAACAAAACGAAGCTGCTGCATTTTTTTATTAAACTAGATGAGCCAAAACAAAATTTGTTTCAAAGCATAAGCATAATCCACAAGGAAACAAGAACAGTATTAATTTTAGCACAAGAAGATATCCTAGAACTTGTTTACCTCAGGTACATAATGCATCAACATATTTTCAATGCCGGATTTCAGAGTCACCGACGAACTTGGGCACCCACTACATGCTCCTTGCATCCTAAGTTTTACTATTCCAGTATCACTAGAGAAAAACAGAAACACAAATTAACTCAGTACAAATATAATTCCATAGTGCCCGTAGTTGCATGCTCTTCCAAAAGGTTTCATCGACATGCTTCAAGACCAAAATAAGAAACTAAAGAACTTACGGATCAAAACCTCGATATTCAATGTCCCCACCATCATCTTGCACAGCCGGCCGAATACGAGTCTCCAACAATTCCTTGATCATTGCAACGGTTTCCGAATCATCCTATACAAAAGGCATGCATGCTACCTTTTAGTTTAGGCCTCTCAAATATGGTTGAGTAGATACTCAAATGTACTTCAGGGTTAAGACATATTTCATGCTCCAAGACACTTAAATACAAGTGGGAATACGCCACATTAGTGGGGAAATGGTGACTTTACATCAAAACCCAAGAACAAAAAAAGAAAGGTACAAGAACAAGACACTCCTATATCATGTTTTCTTCCAGTTGGCACAACACAATAGAAATTACAAGAATGGAAAACGATGTCTACCTTAGCAAAATGTTTGATGACTAAAGTGATTAACCAAACTTAGTAGCAACTCACACATGACACCATCTCAAAGCAAAAGTCATTATATTGCTGATATAAATCTAGCATGAGTACTTATTAAACCGAATGAAACAACGGATTCAGTGACAAACACATGACGTACATTCACGTTGGTTAGCAAAAGCCAAAGACCTCATAAACTAATGACAAAGAAGCATGGTTCACATTTGCTAAAATGACAAAACATACGTAATGAGTGGCGTAATCATTAATACAAAACAACATAAGCATTTGAATCAACTAGAAAAAGAACATGGATGCATAATATTTACATCTTGAATAGCTGTATCCATGGCTGCAGCAGCTTTAGAGTCCAAAAACAACGGCTGCCCAGAGGAATAGAAGTCCATAATGGCCGCAAATATCTCAGGCTTCAGGAACTCCCAAGAAGCTTCCTCCGACTTCGTCACAGTAACAAAATCAGACCCGAAGAAAACCCTAGTAATCCCTGCAACACAACCACAAACACGGATTCACCAAAATGCAAGCTACAAAATGAAAATGAACTAGCGGACAAACAAAAATACCATCAATTCCAAAGAGTGACTTAGCGAGAGGCGAATTCATAGCCGAACGCATGTTTGGGAAGTCGGCGCTTCCAACTTCCATGACAGGCTTCTCGGGATAGAACATGAGAGACAAAGGATTCGGGGTAGGCTGCGTTTGGATGAACATGTTCCTCCTTTGCCCTGTTACAATGCACAGTTTGAACTGAAACAAACATAGAATAACAACTGAAAAAAGCGCAATGCGGAAGAAGAAGAAGACCTTCGAATCCAAAGAGGGTGGAAGATTTGAGTGATGGTAGTGGAGAGGCGGAGGGATAGAAGGCATTGCGGTAGTGGCTGTGAAACGACGCCATCGTCCGCATGGGATGAATAACGAAAACGTCGTCGTTCTTAGTCATGGGTTTGGGCGTTCGGTGGGGAAGTCGTGCTCGTGCTACTAATCGGAAAAAGCTTCTCGTCATTAGTTCCCGTCTCTTCTGACGATGGAGGAGGTGGGAGCTGAGGTTATTCACTTGTTCTTTTATGTTACGCGGTGTCACAAAAACGCAACCACTTCGTTGCAAGGTTCTGAAAACCAAACCGATCATGAAACCGTTCTAATTATTGGTTTATTAATTTAGTGGTCTAATCGATTCAATTGTGATTTAACTGAAAAAACATTTTATATTAAAATAATAAATAAATTCTAAATAAACACTTTAAAATATAATTATAATCTAATATAAACTTTAAAATATCTTCTAAATATTGAAGCTTTTGCTTTCAAAGTTTGCTATAAGAGAAACCAAAATCCTTTCTTCATCCTATAAATGTTTGCTGCAATGACATTGATCAATAAAGTAATTACATCCAAAAAAATATCAAACCATTTTTAACTTTGGTTTAAATTTGTCCAAGCAACAAAGAAAAAGAATCAAGGTTTCCTCATCAAAAAAAAAGAATGAAGGTTCCTCCAAGTAGCAGCTATACAATCCATATCATTTAACACAAACTAGAAGTTCAGAAACCTCATTCTTCCATAGCTACAGGCTCAAAGCTATTGCCACCTAATTCTAACCTGCCACCTAACATACCACAAATTTCTAATCAAGAGAGGTGTTTCCATTCTCACAACAAAATTGTATTCACTTGAAGATACTCAAAAGAAATCAGGAAAAGCAAAAGGATTTCACAATAACCCAGAGCTAAACTTGACACTTTAATGCTCCTTCGTCATGTTACTCAATAAATCAGCAAAGCAGTCACAATCCAAGCACATGTAAATCACAAAATAGTCAAACAGACACAAGTCAGCAACACATCACTAATCAACCATCACAAGACATTCAAAATCAATAATTAATAAATTAAAATCACGATACAAAAACAGCAGCACAGAGCTTCAAAATAATCAATAATCAATAAAAAACAGCAGAACCAGAGTAAACCAACAATCAAATAATCATTCAACAAATATTAACGACACAACCAGTCAAACCAGACCTTCGAAAGATAGAAACAGAGCGTAAAAAATAAAAAAAATGATGAACAAGTGAAGAACAAATGAACAAGTGAGCACCGAGCTAATAAGTAATCAGTAATGAACCAGAGCTAATCACTAATCAATAAAGGCAAAGACCATTATGCCGACAACAGAAGTAAAGGAGCAAATATAAGCTTTCATCCCAATTGGCTTTGTGTTCGGGAGACATGGGAAAAGGCTCGTTTCCAGCAATGATCCTTATCGCAATCAATTATTCATCAATTATTATTACAAAGAAAAAAATACATACCTAGGGCTAGAAGCTGGAAGCCTGGAAAAAAGCAGAGCTGGCGGGGATATTGGCTGGCAAGAGGCAAGACAGTGGCTGACAGGGTGGAAGTATAGAACAGAGCTGGCGCCGCGACCGAAAGTGGTGCTGGCAGTGGTTTCGGCTTTCGAAGATCAACAGACCTGGCTGCGCGATAGAAAGTGGCTGCGCGAACAGAGCTGGCTGACGTTGGCTTGACGGAAGTTGCGACTGTCCAGCCGTCCAGGTGAGTACTGCTTCGCGTTCTGGAGAGTGGAGACGAGAGGGGTAATGGTTAGGGAAGTTAAGGAGTTAGAGTTCAGCAACCAAAATGCAGCCGTTTTTGACACAATTTAAAAACCGGCTGAGTCATGGTTCAGTTTGACTGACCGATCTGAAAGTCCAATAACAGTTTTTCAATCTGACGGTTTTAACTTCTGTCTGAAGCATAATTGGTAGCGGTTCACGGTTCGATCGGTTCGACTGACCAATTCGAACCGGTTTTCAAAATCTTGCTTCGTAGACGAGATAAGTTTTAAATTGGTAATACATTGACGATCAGATTTTCTATCGATAAAGAAATTTAAAAATATAATCGCATTGTAAGTATAGCTTCTAAACCAACAGAGAATCCTTTCGTACAAAAATTTTGTTTGTCACTTAAGCAAAACCAATAAAAATAAATAACCGAAATATTCAAACCTCGAGTCGTCTTCTCAAGGAATTGCAGGGAAGTATGATTTATTATTGGTTATGAAAAAATATATATTTTATTTTGGGTTTTTGAAATAAGGAACAAGTAATTTAAATGACAAGAAAAATAAATTAATAATTAAGAAAACTCTTGGCAAGGTATGAAAATTAGAAGTCCTATCCTAGTTATCCTTATCAATTGTGATGAGAATTGCTCGTTGCTCCCACTTAGTCAACCTCTAACTATGAAGGTAAGTCAAGTGGATAAATCAATATGAATCCTCAAGTCCTAGTCAATTCCCAAAGAAAGACTAGAGTTAGTGAAATTCAAGTCAATTAGCAACTCCCAATTATCAATCAACAAAAGAGTTTGATAACTCAAGAGTCTCTAATTACTCAACCAAAGCCAAGAATATAGAAAGCTAAATAAAAATCATATATCTGAAATACCTCGAATTATATTAAATAGAAAGTTAGATTGAACATAGGAATCCATAAACCAAATTGGCAACATCAAGTAATCAACTAAAGTAATAGAATAAATAAAAGTAGAAGAAAACATAAAGTAAAGTAAAGGAATATTAAACCTGTAATTGAAAAGACGAAGAAATCCTAATCCTAAATCCTAATCCTAAGAGAGAGGAGAGAGCCTTTCTCTCTAAAAACTACATCTAAACCTAAAATTATGTATATGAGAAGTTATGTCTATTGAACGGATGCATCTCCCCACTTTATAGCCTCTAATCTGTGTTTTCTGGGTCGAGAACTGGGCCAGAAACAGCCCAGAAATTGCTGGTTACGAATTCAAACACGTTGATTTTTGCAAATGCGACGCGTCCGCGTGATGCACGCATTCGCGTCACTTATTCTCAGGGAAACTATGGCAAATTATATATCATTTCAAAACCCTGGATGTTAGCTTTCCAACACAACTGGAACCGCATCATTTGGACCTATATAGCTCAAGTTATGATCGTTTGAGTGCGAAGAGGTCAGGCTGGACAACTCAGCAATTCCTTCAATTTATGGTACCCCTTCCACTTTTGCATGCTTCCTTTCCATCCTCTAAGCCATTCCTGCCCTGTAATCTCTGAAAACACTTAGCACACATATCACGGCATCGAATGGTAATAAGAGGGGATTAAACATAGAAAATTTAGGGCCAAAGAAACATGTTTTCAATCATAGAACAAATTCTGGGAAGGAATTGTAAACCATGCAAATAATACAAATAAGTGTGAGACTAGTGGATAAAATCCACTCAATTAAGCACAAGATGTACCACGAAATAGTGGTGCATCAAATCTCTCCACACTTAAACAGTAACATGTCATCATGCTAAACTCAAGAGAAGCTATAAGAGTGAAAAGGAATGGTAAGACTTATGAAATGCAATGCAACCTATGTATATGAATGCAACTATATGCAAAATTTTTCTACCTACTTGGTTGAAAGCAAACAAATCCTTCAAGAACAAATATGAACTGGATTTCACTAATTCAAACCATAAAAATGAAGTACAAGTAAACTTGCAAAAGAAAATAGCTCATGAAAGCCGGGAACAAGGAATCGAGCATCGAACCCTCACTGGAAGTGTATACACTCTAATCACTCATGTTTTTAAGGTTCGATTCTCTCAATTATCTACTAACCTTGCTTTCTAAGGCTTGCTCTTCTTCTACCAATCAATAAAAGTTTAATGCACAAATACACAAATCAAGAGGTCTTTTAAGGGTTGTAATGGGGTTAGGGTCAAGGTAGGATTGTATTTAGTTAAGTGGACTAAAATCTGAATCCTTAATTAACTTAAACTTCTCATCTAACTTAGGATAATCCATGTAATCATAATATAAAGCCTAACTATCCATTAACCATGTTTTCCACATATTCATGTATCCGAATTTAAGTACAACTCATATGCATTGCTTTCACCATTTACTTTGGGGCATTTTGTCCCCTTTTTGTTATTTGCTCTTTTTCTTTTCTTTTTTTATTATTACTTTTTTATTTTTTTTCTTTTGCTTTTCTCAAGGCATATGATTAAGGTATTGAATGCATGAACATATTCTTAACATTCTTTCACATTTTCAGACAATTCTAACATACTCAATTCTCAAACCAAATGTTTCTGAACCCAATTTCCCCACACTTAAATCATAAGCACTCTCACTAGTCTAAGCTAACCAAGGATTCAAAGGACATTATTGTTTTCCGCTTAGAGTTAATGATGTGCTAAAGTAAAGAATAAAAGGGGTAAAATATGTTCAAATTGGTTTGTAAAGGATAATGAAAGGTTAAGGCCATATGGGTATGTAAGCTTAGTGAAACAAGGCCTCAATCACATAAGTGCATGCATACATTAAACAATGGAAATATAGAATCAAGCAAGATATAGATCACAATTTTAGAGAGAACAACACACACCAAAATAAAATATTGGTTGATAAGATGCAACCAATCAAATAGGCTCAAAATCTCACAGGTTTTGTGTGTTCGAGCTTGATGGTTTCAGTGGCTAAGAGAAGGGGGGGTTGAATCTTAGTCCCTTTTTCACTTCAGAATACTTACTGGTCTTTGAAACAACTTCTGGAGATTTATTTGATTTTTGTCTCGTCCTTAGCCACGTGACTTTTCTTTTTGTCTCGTCACTTGGCACGAGATATTTTGCGGTTTTATCTCCTATGCAGCAGAAATAGAAAATGGAGTAGAAGAGAAAGAGAATTACACCCAGATATATCCTGGTTCAGCTGCTAAGTGCAGTGCAGCCTACATCCAGTCTCCATCATAACAATGATGGAATTTCACTATAATCATCTTTGATCACATACACCAATTCTCCTTAGGAACTACCCTTCCTATCTGGGACAAGTCTAGAATTCTAAACCCAATCCTGAACTTGACTTGGTCACTACCAAGCTTTCAATTGTAAAGTGCTAACCCAACTTACAAGGACATTCCCACAGAATCATGAAACACAACACAGATGTACAAAGAAACTCTAAGGACATCTATGGCTTTTTCTTTTAATTTTGCACTCTCTGCCTTTTTCCGCTCTATGGATTTTTCATACAAATCTCGCTGTTTGCCTTTTTCCATGAGACTCAAGACATGACCAAATTAAATAGAAAAATACAAAACAGAATACATTGAAGGAGAAGAAAATCTGTTAGCTCAGGTAGCTCTGAGAACTCTGTGCCTTGCACTCTCACACTTTCTCCTTGAATCAAACCTTGACTGTTCACCCTTACTTATAGGGAGAAGCCTTCAAGATTGAAATCAAACAAACCAAGCTAAACTTCTTCTTCTTCAAAGCAGAACCGGTTCGGCCAGAGAGAGAAAAGAGATAACCCATGCAAAACCCAACATGTAATTACCTCTAGTCCTTCCTTGGTCACTAATCTTCATCAATCCGAGCCTTTCATCTTTTCTTGCTTTCCAAGATGAACTCCTAGCCCTTGATGCTTCATGATGATGATCACTTCATCTGCTCCTATCTTTACCTCTTCCATCACATAGCCACTGTAGCTACCTTCTGTGGTGGTTGAGTAAGATCAGAGACAATCCATCCTTCCAAAGATTTTCTCCTTGCTGGCCGAAATCTTCTTCAACCATTTTTGGTATGGAGAAGCCAAGATCTCATCACTAAATCTTACCAAAAGTGGTAAAAATCTTAGCCACAGCATACTTTTAGTTTTTTTTTTCTTGCCATCATTTTGATGGTCTTTAGGCGTGCTTCTTCTTCTCTATGGTAGCTTGCTATAGCTTCCATGGTTGCTGCTGTGATATGACCAAAAGTGAGAAGCAAGTAGAGAGAGAAGAGAAAAATTTGAAAAGCATTGAATTAGGAAAGAGAATGAGATTAAATGAAATGATTCTTCCCTTGCTGAGTAGTGTGTAGCATTAAGTGCTGCAATAAAATCAAATGCCTTTTTCTCTCTCATTGTTCCCATGCAATTAATGATAATTGAATGAATTTGGAATCCTTCACATGGTAAAAATTGAGATCCGTTGGAGGCATTTTTGCTTTCTCTCTCAATTGGTTTCGGACCAGGCAAGCAAAATAATTTGGGCTTGCATCAATAATAAGTAAAACTGGCCCATCTAATAAAACATTTCAGCCAACATTCATATGACAAAAATTGCATAAGGCTGAATTTTGATTTTATTAGGCTTAGGATCTCTTCTTTTCATTTCGACCCAAATTACCACAAATTGCTTCAGCCACTTAATTTATCATTTTTTATACCCAAGACTGAAGGTGAGATGCATATATAGGCTTGCAATATTTTCTTTTATTTTCGGCCCAATAGCAAATCTGCACACACAAAATTATTAATTAAGCAAGTACGAATTAAGATCAAATTAATAATTTTGTAATTAATTATTTTTAATAATATTTGTTCATCATCAAATTAAATTTTCAAACTCATCAATCTCCCCCTTGATGACAAACATTATTAAAAAATTGAAATGAAAAGAAATTAAAGATTTAGAGTATAGAATACTCCCTTTGAATATTTGAATTTCTCCCCCTTTCCAATTGTCACATGACTCCCCCTAAATATATGCTATTTTACCAAGGGAAGCTTTATACCTGTAACAATTTTCATCAAGCCTAAGGTAACAATGTTATTCAACATATATAATTTTGTAATGTTGAATGGCTTGATTTATGAGCAGAATTGAATGATAATCAAAACTCATTTATTATCAATAATTTGATTTTCTGCTCAAACCCATACAAAACAATTTGATGCAAACAAAAATTGATGTTTCCTGAAGTTGCTTTTCAAGCTATTTTGAAAATATTTTCCAATTAATAAATCAGAGCAAATTAATCATAGCAAGGAAAATATTTCTGATCAAGCATGATCATCTCAAATCATAGCAACTATGAAACTTTATATATCACGGCTTAAAGGAACTGCCAAAAATATTCCTTAATCCAAAACAGCAACATTTTACCAAGGAAACACAAATAGATCAAATGCATCACAAACACAGCAAATAATTTTCCAAGGTAAATCAACTAAATCACAAACATCAAGCAGCAGCAATCATGTTTACCAAGATAGAGCAGGTGCATTATAAACATATCATCACAACAAGACATTGAAACTTAAAACAAGGGAGATCATGAATCCTCACAAGGATTTCATCCCTATTTTGTTAATTTCAATTTTCCAGCACCATTTCTCCCCCTTTTGGCATCAAGAGGCACCTGCAAAAGATGACATAGAAAACAGAATATCCAAAATATACCCAAAGTATCCAGAGTGTATCACAGAGTTATAGGTCTAAAGTACCAAAATAACTACTACAGTATCAGATTGAGCCGAAACAAGCCAAATATCAACGAAAATAAAAGAGACACAGATTAATCATCAGATAGGTAAAACTCATATTCATCAGCCTCTTCGTCACTAGCAGCACCCAACTCCTCCTCAAAGCTTTGTAACATCAGACTCACCCTATCCTTGCACCTCATCCAAGCCCTTTCATTTTCATAGGCTAGCTTGCGAGCCGCCTTATGGGACTGTACCATTAGCTCCGACATGTTTGAGAATTCAGTGAGAATTTCTTTGATTGATTCTGTTGCCTTGGAGGATTCAGGCCGACTCTCAAAGTCACTATCCGAAGCAACAGATTTTTTCCCCTTGGTTCCCTTCACAGCTCCTCCTCCTTTGATCATGGATACCTTATTTTCTACAACCTCATTCAAGAGATCAATTTTAAAATATTCAAAAATACTTGTTAAAAACATGCCATAAGGTAGATTCGTCTTTTTGGTGCTCTTAACTGATTCCCACATGTGTCTGATCATAAGGTAACCAAATGATATAGGAGTAGATGTAACAAGAGCAAAAAGTATGAGAGAGTAAAAAATTGTTACCCGGTGGCGTGAACCACTTTGTGCCATGAGAACATGAGATATGATTTTGTGAAGAAGAAGTGCCTTATCTGGACCAAGTTCCTTGAGAGTTGGAGTCGTGCCATCCATTCTGGAGAGACTTTCACAGGTTTGATTTAGAGCTATCTGGTAAGTGATCCCAACCTGATTGTCCCATTTTTCAGTCATGTAAGCTCGCGGCCCCTCATCTGTGTAGCCTAGGGTAGCGCTGATGGTCTCAGGACTCAGAGTCATGTATACCCTTTTTACATAAGAGTGAATGGTACCATCGATCAGTCTCATGTTAGCATAAAATTCACATACTAATCCAGGGTAAACATGTTTCTGAATATGGAGCAAAGGATTCTATTTCAGATTTTCAAACAGAGACAAGATGTTGATTCCTTTTGCTGTGAGTGACTCCAGGTTCACTAAGTATGTGGCACAGAAACGGCGTTTTTCCAATACTTCCTTGTGAAATTCATAGGAAGCACAAGAGTTGAATCTGGCTGGATCATAATGAGAGTGAGGCTTGTTGTATTTGTTCTTGAAGTCCAGAGACTCCAAGTTTTCAGGTTCCCGCGTGTTGTGTAATAGAAAACTCTTGGCTTTGTGAGAGCTCCGTCCAGGAGTGATCTTCTTTGGTGGTGACGAAGGCAGTGATGGCGGAGGTGAGGGAGATGATGAAGAGGTGGAATGAATGTGTATGTGAGTGTGAGTTTGAGGTGTGGAAGATTTTTGAGATGAGAGTGTTCTTTCACCTTTTCTAGGGGCGTTTTTCTTTTTCATGATAAAGAAAATGGAGAAGTGGAAGAGGAAGAGTTGAAGAGAACCAAATTGAGTGAGGGAGGAGGGAGGTTAGGGATGCAATAAATGTGGAGTGGAGAGAGAATTGGAGGGAGTTTAATGACCATTAATGGGCGGTTATTAACCAAGGAAGTTTCTCTTTTATTTGAAATAAACTGAAAATGGTTTCCTAGAATCAAGGGATTAGATGAAAGAGAAAGATTTGATTTGACAATAACCACTTCCAACAAGATTTGATGAGACAACAAAGAGATATTGTGATTTACACAAAGAGAAACTAACAAAACGGTCAGGGTGGGGTCAAAGGAATTTGGTGGAGCCAATAAGAATTTATTTCTGTGTTGTCTCCCCCTTGATCACAGCCCTCTCAGCACACTCTGATTTTTATCTCCTCCATTCCTACGAGACAAAACTGAGCATAATCAGAAATTTCACAAGTTATCAATAGAACTTAAATCAATCATTCCCAAGCTTTTTCTTAAAGAGCAGAATCTGTCTTCACAGAGGGGTTTTGTAAAAATGTCAGCAAGTTGGTCTTCATATTTTACAAATTGAATATCAATAGTACCCTTTTGCACATGTTCTCTAATGAAATGATATTTAATTTCAATGTGTTTGGTTCTTGAGTGCAGAATAGGATTTTTTGAAATGTTTATAGCACTCATATTATCACAAAATAAGGGTATACTATTTGATCTTTAATTTGTAATCTTCCAACTGTGCTTTTAACCAAATTAATTGAAAACAACATATAGATGCAGAAATATATTCAGCTTCAGCTGTGGATAGGGCCACGGTTGCTTGTTTTTTGCTTGACCACATATTGAGTGATCTCCCAAGGAAGCAACACATGCCACATGTGCTCCTTCTATCCACCCTATCTCCCGCATAATCTGCATCACAACACTCTACTGCACAAAAGTCATCAGATTTAGGATACCACAAGCCATAATCACTAGTTCCCTTAATGTATCTAATGATGCGCTTAACGGCTGAAAGATGGGATTCTTTTGGGTGAGATTGAAATCTTGAGCATACACCCACACTTTGAATAATATCCGGTCTAGAGGAGGTAAGATACATGAGTGAACCAATCATTCCTCTATACCTTGTTTCATCCACATCTTTCCCATTATCATCCTTTTCAAGTTTAGTGTTAGGAAGCATTGGTGTTCCCATTGGTTTAGAGTTTTCTAGGCCAAATTTCTTGATTAGTTCTAGTGCATACTTTCCTTGGTGAATAAATGTACCACTAGCTAGGAGTTTGTTTAATTTGGAGGCCAAGAAAGAAAGTTAGCTCTCCCATTAAACTCATTTCAAACTCACTAGTCATGAGTTTTCCAAACTCTTCTCACAAGGACTCATTGGCCGATCCAAACATAATGTCATCCACATAAACTTCAATTAGAAGAATATCATCATTAGATGCTTTAATAAACAAAGTAGTGTCGGTGGTACCCCTTTGAAATTGATTTTCCAACAAGAAGGCACTAAACCTTTCATACCAAGCTCTTGAAGCTTGTCTAAGGCCATAAAGAGCCTTAGAGAGTTTGAAAACATGGTTTGGAAATTCTTTGTCTTCAAAATCGGGGGGTTGAGCCACATACACTTCTCTATCAATAAAGCCATTAAGGAAAGCACATTTAACATCCATTTGAAACATTTTGAAGCCCTTATGGGTAGCATAGGCAAGAAGCAACCTAATTGCTTCCATTCTAGCTACCAGAGCAAAAGACTCATCAAAATCTATACCCTCTTCTTGATCGTAACCTTGGGCCACTAATCTAGCCTTGTTACGAACAACTTGTCCATCCTCACCAAGTTTATTTTTAAAAACCCACTTAGTACCCATTACATTCTTACCATCCGAATGAGGTACTAGTGTCCAAACCTCATTCTTGTTGAATTGAGCAAGCTCTTCTTGCATGGCTTTGACCCATGATGGATCTTCAAGAGCTTGTTTCACATTGTTGGGCTCCTTTTGTGACAAGAGTGCAAAATTACTTTGTTTAGATTACCTTTTGGTTGAGGATTGATAAACCTCATTTGTAGGGTTTATCTTGTGCTTGATTTAGGGGATTTTATAACCTTTTACCCACATTTATCTATTGAAATAGCATGGTTTTATAACTTCTCCTTTAATTGTGCTTAAGAGTGAAAACATGCTTTTTAGGTTTTAAAATAGCTAAATTTAATTCACCTTGATTCCATTAGATGCCTTGATGTGTTTGTTAAGAGATTTCAATTTAGGAGGCAAAGATTGGATCAAGGGAATGAAGGAAAAGCATGTAAAAATGGAGAACTCATGAAGGAATGTAGGAATCGCAAAAGCTGTCAAGCCGACCTCTTTGCGCTTAATCGACCATAACTTGAGCTACAGAGATCCAAATGATGCGGTTCCAGTTGGGTTGGAAAGCTAACATCGGGGCTTCAAAACGATATAAGATTTTCCATAGTTGCATCATGCATATGGGCGCGCACGCGCACGGTACGTGGACGCGCCGATGGTGGCACATGATCCACTTAATGCAACTCGTGGCCAGCGATTTTAGAAGCCTTGTGGGCCCAATCCAACTCATTTCTGATACTATTTAAGCCAAAGATTGAAGGGGAATCAACATACTAGTCATCATTAGTCATAGTTTAGTTTTAGAAGTAGTTAGAAGTAGTTTCTAGAGAGAGAAGCTCTCACTTCTCTCTAGGATTATGATTAAGATTAGGTTTAGTTCTTATATCTAGGTTTTTATTCACTCTTTCTTCTACTTCTACTCTTCAATTCTTTGTTGTTACATTCATTCTTCTTCCATTCTTTTGTTGTAATCTCTTTTATGTTGTTTTTGTGTTTTGTTGTAGATCTACTTTTGTTTCTTCTACTCTCTTTCAATTCAATCAAGGTAATTCATAATAAATGTGTTTCTTTTAATTGTTGTTGTTAATTCTTTTCAATAATTGTTGTCAATTTGCTTTGCTTTTCTTTTGTACCTTCCAAGTATTTGATGAAATGCTTGGTTGGATTTTAGTGTAGGTTTTGTTCCTCTTGGCCTAGGTAGATAATTAGTGACTCTTGAGTTATCTAATTCCTTTGTTGATTGATAATTAGAAGTTGCTAATTGATTTGAATGCCTCTAAAGCTAGTCTTTCCTTTAGGAGTTGATTAGGACTTGAGGAATTAAATTGATTCATCCACTTGACTTTTCCTCCATGGTTAGAGGTTAACTAAGTGAGAGCAATGAATAATTTGTTGTCACAATTGAGGAGGATAACTAGGATAGGACTTTTAATTCTCATATCTTGCCAAGAGCTTTGTTAGTTGTTAGTTTATTTTTCTTGCCATTTATAATTCTTGTCTAAAATCTCAAAAATCCCAAAATAACTCATAATCAATAACAAGAACACTTTATTGTAATTCCTAGGGAGAACGATCCGAGGTTCAATACTTCGGTTTATAAATTTAGGGGCACTACTAGAATTTAGACATTTACTAACATTTTTAAAGTAACACTTTTTAAAATGTTAGTTATTCTAATAAAAATATATTGTTAGCAACACTTGTAAAATAAATGTTAGCAAAATACACTTTTTTGAAAAAAAAGAAAATAAAAATCAGGTACAAACGTTACCAAATATATAAAGGGGCGAGTATTTTCATTTTCTCCCCGTTTTACGCATCGTTCTCACTCTCACTCTCGAAGCTGCACCTCTGGTTCCTCCTCAATCATCTCTTGTTCCGTCTCTTCAAGCTCTTGCTCCGCCTAATCGATCTCACGGTTTGCGAATCGAAACCACAATCGCGTGTTCTCACTCTCACTCCAGCTCGCGTTGTCTCGCCTCTGGTTCATCCTCTCACACCGTCGTTTTGCCTCTGGTTCATCCTCTCGTGCCGTCGTCTCCTCACCGGTTCCATCAGCTGCTCGTCCCACAGCCTGGTGAGTTCTAGTTCTCTTGTTCAGTTAGTATCTTTCTCCTTCAATCCTCTTTAATCTTTACGTAATAATTAATTTGATGTATAACTATTAGTTGATTTAGGTTTTTAATTGGTTATTTAGTAGTTAGGTTTTGAATTTAGGTTTTGATTAAGTTGTTTATTTGCTGATTAAGCTGTTAAAAACCATATATTATTAGGTTTTCATATCCTCTGTTTTCTATTTGCTTTTTCTTACTAAACTTGGATTCTAATTTCTAATTTCTGTTTTGTTTGATATTGCCAATTGAAAAAACTCAAATATTGATTCCATCATTTCTAGGCCCGATGAAATTGTTGTATAGAATGTAATTAATTTGACACAAAATAAGATTTAGTTTGTTAAAAAGATTCCGTATCCAAAATTCCAAATTATTTGACTTATAATACTTCTAACTCAAGCATATTAACACATTTACATTATCATATTATACATAGGCCCTTGAAAAGTGTCAACTTGGTGATGAAGTTAGAAGAAAAGAAGGAAAGTTGGACTCTCCAGGTTTGCATTCTATTTTTCTTGAATCAATAATTATATATCCTCCTAATTTATAACTAGGAAAATTTTGATTACTCTACATGAATTTAGTGATATAGTAACCTTTGAAGTTATTGCTAAGGCAAAATTGATGCTGCAGTTAGCGAAAATGGCGAGAACTGGAGCATGGGACAGAGGCAATTGGTGTGCCTTGGTAGGGTGCTTTTGAAGAAAATTTAGCCACTCCATGAATTGGAATTCTTATAAGCAGTTTACTACAAATTTATAATCATCCTCTTGGGCTTTCTACTTTACTGAACAATGAAACATTGTTACTTAAAGCCTTTGATAGAATATTAGAATGACTTCTTTTTTGTTAAGCTTTTGGTTGTGTTCTAATTTGTTTTCTTATGAGATGAAGTGTTTCAATGGTGATGCATGAGGGACAAAGTTTGCAGAGTGCTTTGTCTGTAAACAGCAAGGACACTTGAGTAAAAACTGCCCTCAAAATGCTCATGGTATCTATCCTAAGGTATTATTGTTTCTCTTTCTTGTTTGCCTTGTCAAATATATCATGATGTATTAGCCAAACACTTGAATCAACTGTCTAATCTATATTAAGTAATTGTTTATACTAGGATGGTTGTTGTAAAATATGTGGTGGCGTGACACATTTGGCAAGGGATGTCCCGAAAAAGGGAAGAAAACTCTTTTTGCTGCTAATGGGCCTGTTGATGGATGTAAGTCTATTCCTATATTCCTGGTTTTGATATCTAAAGTTTCATCTTTTGTTTAGTTTGTATGGGGTCCATATCTCCTTTGTTTGCATTTCCAAACATACATTTGATATTATTTATGTTTTGCTGCTATTTAGCTGCATTTAGATCCAGTATGCATGTAGAATAATGATTGACCTTAACCTCAAGTACATGCAAGTGGTGGAGGTGCACTGCTTTTGCTTGTTCATCACCTTATGATAGCTAAAAGAATTGCTGCTAAAAAAAATTAATGCTATTGATTGCTCTAAATCTAATTTATTCTCTTGTTGGGTGTTCTAAATTGATACTATGGAGCCATAGGATATCATGAAGTGGCTAATCAAATACTTGCCTCTGACAGTTGTATAAGAAAATGACGTTCTTCATCACTGAATTCCTCTAGCAGACATAATTGGGCTTTCTTCAACAGGATTTGCCAGGTATTTGAATGAGTTCTCTTCAGCTTATGAAGTCTTTATTTTACAAGTTCTCAGATTTACTCCATGTTTAATCTGGTCACCATCATTTTCTATATTAATTTTGAGATAAACAGAAATGTATGTGCCATAGCCCATGGGACATATGGCCTATGCATTGGTAATTGGGAGGAGGGGGTTCAAAGTGTGTGTATCACAAAATTATACTTTTTCATTTAAAAAACAATGATTGAATTTTTATGAACATGCTTAATTGTTGCTGGATTTATGAACATGAAGAAACAACTTCCCTTGAAAGGATGTGTTTAAAATCCAAATCTTAACAAGTCACATTACAAAATCACAATTGATTATTACAAGTTTTACATCTAAAATATAGTCTCTATATAATTTACAAGTTCAAGACAACCTTGATGTTCTTGTCGGTGACAGAAGCTTTCTTGGGCTTGGCATTGTTGAGGCATTTGGATTTTGGTATTTGAATATTCAAATTTTCAGTAGAAAAATTGGTAAGTTCACCCCCCAACACAACGCGCTTCCTCTTGAGGGGTTGATTCTCAGTGAGGTTTGCGGTCATGGCCCTCCTCTTTGCGGCGGCACGAGTTTCCATCTCTGAAGGTGGCTCTCTTTGAAGAAAGGGGACAGAGAAAAAGAGAGGGCAATAAGAATGAGTAAAGAAGAGAGGAAGAGGGTGCCAAGTTTGAAGGGAGGGATATTGAAAGAGACAATTGGGATTTACAGTATAATAAGGATGAAGCACGAAGAGTGCCATTTGATTTGAGTAAAAATTTCAAAACAGAGAAAGATAGAGAAGATTAATGAAAATGAAAAGGGGGTTTGAGAATTCAGAGTGCCGCTGCTGGTAAAAAATGAAAATGGGTTGAGGAAATTTCTGCACATTCATCAATGAAGTCTATGCAGTAGTTTTCATTTTGAATATCTTAAATTATGTTCATTGAAACTTTATCCTATATTTTCTGCATTGCAGATTGACTATTGCAGTGTGCAGGTGCTATGCGATCCTGTTCAACGCATGGTTTTCGACGAAATTCACGGCTATTCTTTGACTTCAATAAATCCCTTCCTCGATGATTCTAGCCCAAAGGATCATGCTTTTGTTGATGAATTCAGCTGCATAGGTACTTTTTTACTTAGTCTTGCAATGCTAATACTTTGATGAAGTGTAGCAAAAATACTACTTGATAAAGTAGTATATGTTTGAGCAACGTGAACACGACACATAAAATGGTCTTCGTGTCTGGTAAAGCTTGGTTTTATTTGCTAAGATCCCAAAATCTTCATGAATTTTTATTGATTAAGGATTTCTTTTTTTTTTTTGGTCAACAATTTAGTTAAATTAAATTTATTTTATAGAGACTGGTTAGTTCATTAAAAAATAGGTGCAGCAATTAAGCACCAGTGTTTTATGCTTAAAATTTTTATGCTTAAAATTTGAATTCCCATAATTGCTGGATTTATAGGAATTTTTATGTCGTGTTATTTTATATGGACCTTAACTAACAAACCAGTGTTTGGATTGCAGCAAAGATTCCAATTATCTTGTATTTGTCAAGGAAGAATCTGTTGGAAAACTTCCAATAAATTATAGGAGAAATGAGGTTTCCATAAAGTCAGTGACAATATTGGCTGAGGTTGAGTTTGGAAGGTGCATCACTCCGATCGTATATGTTACCAAGTTCACTGCAATCCCTGTAATGATTCTAATCTAGTTTTGTTTTAATTTTGTATTCCATCATGAAGCATGAGTGTTGAATAATAATTGTGGTTTTAATTTTGTATTTAATCATGCAAAAATATTGAAGAAATAGGAAAATTGACTTATTGGACCAATTTTAGTATTTAAATATTTTGGATTTAATTTTTAAAGTGGGGTGTAAAATATGTAATTGAAGAAAAAGATTTTAATTTAATATTTTGTGCATTTAAATGTTACTAAAGATTTATTATAATATTTTTTAATTGTTAGCAAAGAAAATCTTTTGTAACACTTATTAGAGCATTGCCATAGAATATCCATTGTAACATTTTTTAAAATATTATTAGAAAGACTTATTGTGACAATTTTTAATAATTACAAAAAATATTTATAGTAATATTTTTTTAAGTATTACAAAAAATATCTATTGTAATATTTTTTTAAGTGTTACTAAGAAAGGTCTATTATGACATTTTTCATAATATTACTATAGAAGATCTATTGTAACATTTTTATTAAATGTTATTAAATCTTTAGGAGAATGTTAGTAAAACTCTTTAGTAACATAGGGTATATTTAACATTTGTTAAAATGTTACTAATATACATAGGTAACATTTTAATATAATTTGATAACATTTTTTAAATGTTAGTAAAAGACAATTATGTAGTAGTGGGGTTTGTACTAGTGACAAACAAATTTTTGTATGAAAGGATTATTGTTGGTTTAGAAACTATACTTGTAACGAGAATTCATTTGTGAAATTCTAAACCGTCAAAAATTCAATCATCAAGGATCTTGTTGTTACACCTTGAGAGGGATCACCAATGATGAAGTCATGAGGATAACCCCTCGTGGACTTCCATTCTTTAGGCTTCCGGAGTGGTGTTGAGCTTTGATGAGCTTCTGTGGGTCTCACTATTTCAGTTTCTCTTGTAGGCTCAGGAGACAAAATGGAAATATTTCCTCCAATCTGACGTGACAAAATTGGACTATTAGATTCTTCATTTTGAGCAGACTTGGGATTTTCTTCATTGGTTTCTTTATTGACAACAATCTCACAATCTGTATCATCTTCAATTACAGCATTGGGAATCGAGTTAGAGTCACAAAAAGAAACATGTATGAATTTCTCTATGATCTTATGTTCTTTGAGATAAATCCTATAGGCCTTGCTATTGGTAGAATATCCAACAAACATTCCCTCATATGATTTTGGATAAAATTTACCAATATTTTTTTTGTTGTTTAGTACAAAACATTTGCATCCAAAAACATGAAAATACTTAAGATTTGGAGGGTTCTTTTCCATAGCTCATAAGGACTTTTTTTTAACCCTTTTCTAATAATGGTCTTATTCAAAATGTACCATGCTATATTTACAGCTTCAGCCCATAGGAATTTTGGAACCTCATTTTCACATAACATAGCCTTAGTCATCTCTTGAAGGCTTCTATTTCTTCTTTCAACAACTCCATTTTGTTGAGGTGTTCTAAGGCATGAAAAATTATGAGCAATTCCAAAGTCATCATAGAATTTTTCAAAGTCTTGGTTTTTAAATTCCTTTCCGTGATCACTTATCAAACGAGCTACTTTTAAATCTTTTTCATTTTGAATTTTCTTGCAAAGGGTTGAGAAAGCATGAAAAACATCATTTTTATGAGTAAAAAAAAGTACCCAACCGAATCTAGAGTAATCATCTACCACCACAAGACCATAGTATTTTCCTCCAACTTTGAGTTCTTGTTGAACCAAAAAGATCAATGTGTAACATTTCTAATGGCTTTTTAGTTGAGATTCCATCTTTTGGTTTAAAAGAGAATTTTACTTGTTTGCCCAATTGGCAAGCATCACAAGTAAGATCCTTATCAAAGTTGATATTTGGAATTTCTTTAACCAATTTTTTTTTGACTAGCTTAGAAATTTGGTACATGCTAGCATGACCTAACTTTCTATGCCATAACCATTTTTCAGATTCAAGAGATGTGAAACATGTTACATTTTATTCGTTCAAGTCCTCAAGAGTCAAACTATACACATTGTTGCATCTTTTAGCCTCAAATAAAATATCTCCAGTTTTTTCACAAACAACCAAACACACAAACTTTCTAAAAATAACTTCAAAACCTAGATCACACAATTGGCTTACACTAAGTAGATTACGTTTCAAACCATTTACAAGAACATCATTTATACAAGATGAAAAGCTTTTACCGACTTTTCCAATGGCCACTATCTTTCCTATTCCATCATTACCGAAAGTGACAAGTTCTCCATCATACTCATCAACCTTTATGAAAGAAGGTTGTCTTTTCGGTCATGTGCATAGAGTATCCGCTGTCCATGTACCACATATTTTTCTTTCGTTTGGATGCTAGGCACACCTACAAAACAAGCTCAAGTGACCTTAGGTATCCAAATCTTTTTGGATCCTTTCACGTTAAACTATCTCTTATGTCCTAGTCCATTATAATAAAAAATAATTTATCATCAATCATCCTTTCACCAAAAAAATATTGAATGGGAAAGTGACCATTTCGGTTGCATAATCTACAAAACCTTGGAGTTGCTATTTTGTTAAAGTGGTTGGGTTTTGAAACCTTGTGTCATTAGAAGATGAAGCTATATTTTCAAAGAAAGGTTTCTCAATAGTTTTAAAATTTTTGTAAAACCCAAGCCAGCTTTATCAAAAAGAGGTCTTTGACTAGCCAAAATTTAATTTAAATTTTCAGAACTTTGTGTGAACTTGGCTAAGTCATTTTTAAGGTTTTTGACATTTTTCATCAACTCTTCATTTTCTTTAAAATATTTTACATATGCAACAACAGAATGGTTACTTTTACAGCTTCTAAGTTGGGTTTTTAACTGCTTATTTTCTTCAACAAGTTCACAAGCAGTTTCGGCCTCCCTTAGTTTTTCTTTGAAAAAACTGTTTTCAGCTTTAAGGATGGTGATTTGTTGTTGAAGATCTTGATTATCAAGAAAAAAACATCTTATTTTTTTAGAAAGGTGGTCTATCATAAGATGAAGATCTTCAGTGTTTGGATTATGAAAGACTACCTGTTCAATGTTATCTGCCATGAGACATGGTTGTGACTTGGTCTCAGACTCTTCATCACTCTCTGAGTCATTTTTCAAGTCCTCCCATGATGCCATCAGCCCCCTTTTTTTTTTCCCTCTTTTTGGCTTCTCTTCTTTCTTCAATTTAGGGCAATCTAACTTGAAATGCCTGATTTTTTTACAGTTGTAGTATGTCATCTTGATGAGATCTTTTCTTTGTTTCCTAAAGCTGCTTCCTTTGCCTCTCTCCTTGGACTTCATCATTTTTCTGAATTTCTTGGCAAACAACACAAACACATTTTCAGAAGAATTATCACTGGATTCATCATCCAGGGGGTTAGTCACAGATGTAAAAATAATTCCTTTCTTTTTTGAATCTTTTTTCAAATAGGTATTTTCAAAAGCAAGTAAGTTTCCTCTCAAATCATCATATGTCATGGAATCTAAACTACTGCTCTCAGAAATGATTAAGGCTTTTGTTTCCCATTCTTTTGTAAGACATCTTAGAACTCTCCTCACAAGCACAAAATCAGAATGCGTTATTCCCATAGCATCCAAGTCAACAATGATGATGTTGAAATGTTGGAACAGTTCATCAATAGATTCTCCTTCCTTTATTGCAAACATTTCATACTCTCTGTTCAACATGTCTATCCGGGTCTTCTTCACTATTGTGGTTCCTTCATGGGTGATTTGAAGTTTGTCCCAGATTTTCTTTGCCGTTGTGCATCGTGATACCCGTCGGTATTCCTCGAAGCTGATAGCACAGTTGAGTAAGTTGACAGCCTTGGCATTGAGTTCCACTTTTTTTCTATCTTCTTCAGTACAGCTTGCTTCGGGTTTGAGAGAGACTACTTCTTCAGCACTTGTGGTGGTTAGGAATTAGGGGCCTTTCAGGATAAACTTTCATAGTCTGTAATCCACTGCTTGCACAAAGATCTTTATTCTCTCCTTCCAATAGGTATAGTTTTTTTCATTGAAAAGAGGAGGTCTGTTGCTTGACTGTCCTCTGTAAGGTTGTAGGATACCAGATTTGAGCTACTGCTTTCTGTCATCTGGATCTTTTCTCCAAATTGCAAAGCTTGATCTCTTTGAGACCAAGCTCTGATACCAATTGATGGTTTCAGTGGCTAAGATAAGGGGGTTGAATCTTAGCCTCTTTTTTACTTCAGAACACTTGCTGGTCTTTGAAACAACTTCTGGAGATTTATTTGATTTTTGTCTCGTCCCTAGCCACGAGACTTTTCTTTTTGTCTCGTCACTTGGCACGAGATATTTTGCGGTTTTATCTCCTGTGCAGCAGAAACAGAAAATAGAGTAGAAGAGAAAGAGAATTACACCCAGATATATCTTGGTTCAGCTGCTAAGTACAGTGCAGTCTACATCTAGTCTCCATCACAACAGTGATGGAATTTCACTATAATCATCTTTGATTACATACACCAATTCTCCTTAGGAACTACCCTTCCTATATGGGACAAGTCCAGAATTCTAAACCCAATTCTGAACTTGACTTGGTCACTGCCAAGTTTTCAACTGTAAAGTGCTAACCCAACTTACAAGGGGATTCCCACAGAATCATGAAACACAACACAGATGTACAAAGAAACTCTAAGGACATCTATGGCTTTTTCTTTTAATTTTGCACTCTCTGTCTTTTTTCGCTCTATGGCTTTTTCATACAAACCTCATTGTCTGTCTTTTTTCATAAGACTCAAGACATGACAAAATTAAACAGAAAAATACAAAACAGAATACATTGAAAGAAGAAAATCTGTTAGCTCAGGTAGCTCTAAGAACTCTGTGTCTTGCACTCTCACACTTTCTCCTTGAATAAAACACTGACTGTTCACCCTTACTTATAGGGAGAAGCCTTCAAGGTTGAAATAAAACAAACCAAGCTAAACTTCTTCTTCTTCAAAGCAGAACCGGTTCGGCCAGAGAGAGAAAAGAGATAACCCATGCAAAACCCAACATGCAATTACCTCTAGTCCTTCCTTGGTCACCAATCTTCATCAATTCGAGCCCTTCATCTTTTCTTGCTTTCCAAGATGAATTTCTGGCCCTTGATACTACATGATGATGATATCTTCATCTGCTTCTATCTCTGCCTCTTCCATCACGTAGCCACTGTAGCTACCTTCTGTGGTGGTTGAGCAAGATCAGAGACAAGCCATCCTTCCAAAGATTTTCTCCTTGCTGGCCGAAATCTTCTTCAACCATTTTTGGTATGGAGAAACCAATATCTCATCATCAAATCTTACCAAAAGTGGTGAAAATCTTAGCCACATCATACTTTTAGTTTTCTTTTTCTTGCCATCATTTTGATGGTCTTTAGGCGTGCTTCTTCTTCTCTATGGTAGCTTGCCATAAATTCCATGGTTGCTGCTGTGATATGACCGAAAGTGAGAAGCAAGTAGAGAGAGAAGAGAGAAATTTGAAAAGCATTGAATTAGGAAAGAGAATGAGATTAAATGAAATGATTCTTCTCTTGCTGAGTAGTGTGTAGCATTAAGTGTTACAATCAAATCAAATGCCTTTTTCTCTCTCATTGTTCCCATGCAATTAATGATAATTAAATGAATTTGAAATCCATCACATGGTAAAAATTGAGATTCGTTGGAGGCATTTTTGCTTTCTCTCTCAATTGGTTTTGGACCAGGCAAGCAAAATAATTTGGGCTTGCATTAATAATAAGTAAAACTGGCCCATCTAATAAAACATTTCAGCCAACATTCATATGACAAAAATTGCATAAGGCTGAATTTTGATTTTATTAGGCTTAGGATCTCTTCTTTTCATTTCGGCCCAAATAACCACAAATTATTTCAGCCACTTAATTTATCATTTTTTATACCCAAGGCTGAAGGTGAGATGCATATGTGGGCTTGCAACATTTTTTTTAGGGGTAAGTACTGTTTTGGTCCCTAAAATTTAGGGTCAGAATCGAAATCGTCCCTCTTCTAATTTTGGATTTAAAATCATCCTTAATGTTTTTTTTTGTATTAAAATCATCCTTTTTATTAAATTTTTTAATTTAATTTTGCTGCTGCTCGCGTTGCTGCCGTCAGACCCTGTCGCCGCCGTTCGTGGTTCAGTCGCCGCCACCATCGCGCCGTTTGGGTCGTGCCATCTTGAGCAGAACCACGAGGAGAGATGGATCGCGAGTGAGGGGGGTTACGGGCTTGGAGCCGCCGCGCCTTCATCACCACCACATCCTCGCCGCGCTGTCGCCGTCGTCCTCACCACGCTATCGGGGGGTGAAGAGAGAAAGAAGGGGGAGAACCAGGGAGGTCACCGCCGTGACCCCCTCGTCGTCGTCGGCTTCCGATTCGCTGTTGCTCGCCGCCTCTACTTCTTGCTTCGATTTCTGTTTCTGCTTCTTCTTCTGCTTCTTTTGCTTCTTGAATTGTTGAATCTTTGATTTGTTGAATCATTGTTGGATTTGAGTTGTTGGTTTTCTTGATTTCTGAATTTCTTGATTTCTGAATTGTTGTTTGCTGTTGATGGAAGAAGTTTGTTAATTGATCTTTGTTTGTTGTTTGTTGTTGTGGTGGTGGTGGTGGTGGTGTTGGTGTTGGTGTTGGTGTTGGTTGGTGGCGGTGGCAGTGGCGGTGGCGGTGGCGGTGGCGGTGGTGGTGGAGGAGGTAATTGTATTGGTAGTGGTGAGGGTATTTTTGTCCAAAAAAAGTTATAAGGACGATTTTAATAAAAAAACAACATTAAGGATGATTTTAAATCCAAAATTAGAAGAGGGACGATTTCGATTCTGGCCCTAAACTTTAGGGACCAAAACAGTACTTACCCTTTTTTTATTTTCGGCCCAATAGCAAATCTACACACACAAAATTATTAATTAAGCAAGTATGAATTAAGATCAAATTAATAATTTTGTAATTAATTATTTTTAATAATGTTTGTTCATCATCAAATTAAATTAGAGTTTTTCAAACTCATCAGACCTCTAAATCATGTTCCAAAATAAAATTTTTTCAAACAAGTTTAACAAAAAAGTTTTTAATTTAAATTAGTGAAATGCTATAAAAAGTTTTCTTGAAAAAGAAAATATTACTTCAACCAAGTGGTAAAATATACACAAAATCAAGAAAATATACAATCAAACATGCAAATGCAACAACTAATTTAACAAAAAAAATTTAAACATTGGTGTTGAGACAAGAAGGTACTAACCCACGAGATTGGTATCGACCTCTCCACACTTAAAGATTACGCCGTCCTCGGTGCATGCTAAGATGTGCAAGTGGACAGGGGTTGTGGTTCCTCAGCTGGTGCTCTTTTTGTTCCTTTCCTTGCTAGTGGTTTGGGAGTAGCTTTCTCTTTACCTGTCTTGGTGGCCATCCTGAAAAGGGAAAAAGTAAGTAACTTTAAAACTAAGGGTTAGAGCAAGAAAGAGGATGGACAAGTGATAATCAATGCACGGTAAAGAAGGATGTCGTTAACACATAGTCGCGACTACATGTGAAAAGTTCATCAATGGAAATATAGCAAGTGCATGTGATGGCAAGTATATGCAAGATATTTATTGGTATGCTGTTAAAGGCATGAGTAACATAGATCAAGCATTAAATGCCCAATTTGATTATCAAGTCTTTTAAACTAACAATCTGTTTGTATTGACAATTATATTCAGTTAATAATATATAAAAAGGGGTTTTGTGAAAAATAGGCATTAAAATAGTAGAATAGAATAATTTAAAAAGAATGCACAATGCCATACAGGCTTTTTCACAAACACTTAGCATGCGTGGTAAATATGTTATTGAAAATATTAAATTGAACATGCAAGTGACCCTAAAAATAATTAATAATTGTTAAACAATTCCTAATTAATCCACAAGCAATTATATATGAGAAAACAATTACCCAAATAAATTTTTAACACCAATAAAAATAATGCAAAAAGAAAGAAAGAAAAAGAATACATAGATAATGAAAGTAAAAAGAAAAGAAGAAGAAAACATAAATAAAAATAAAAATAATAATGAAAAGGTAAAAAGGGGAAGAAGAAAGTAAAAAGTAAGAAGGAATTAAGGAGAAAGAAGGGAAAAGAAATAAATAAGAAGTGAGAAGAAAAAAATTAGGATTGGGGAAGAAAAGATAAGATAACTGGGCTGATCTGGATAAGCTGTGCGTCACAAGTGATGCGGATGTGTGGAGCACGCGATCACGTGGTAGGTGATAAGTTCAGGTGACGCGGACGCGTGGGTCACGCGCACGCGTGACCTGATTTCGCTATTGGCGCGAGTGTAGCCTCGCGTACGCACAACTCTCTGTTCTAAACGCGCATTGCCAAAAATTTGGATGACGCGTGCACGTGGGTGACGCAGATGCGTGAATGGCCTCTATTTAAATAATGACACGGACGCGTGAGACATGCGTTCGCATAATGGGGTTTGTGCTTCCAGCATAACTCCAACCCCATTCCATCATAACGTTCTGCCATATACCTCTTTACGTCGATTTTGTAGGGTCACGTGTGCGCGTGGGTGACGCACACGCGTGGGGAGGCTATTTTCCAAAATGACACGGGCGCGTCAGCAACGCTTTCGCGTGGGCATGCTTGTGTCTAAGGCATGCCTCCAGCCATGCTTTCGCGTGACTCTCTGCTTCTTTTCTTCTCGTGTCCAAGGCACCTATGACGCGGACACGTCGGCGACGCTAGCATGTCGTGTGCGATTTTTTTTATGTAGTATGCAAAATGCAGAATGCAGAATGCAGATGACTATGCAGAAATTATGAATGAACACGAATGAAAATAAAATAAAATAAAGCTAAGAACAAAAAGGAAAGAATATACCATGGTGGGTTGTCTCCCGCCTAGTACTTTTAGTTAAAGTCCTTAAGTTGGACATTTGGTGAGTCCCTTGTTATGATGGCTTGTGCTTGAACTCATCCAGGAATCCCCACCAGTGTTTGTAATTCCAATAGCCTCTGGGATCCCACACTAGTTGCATAAAGCCTTCAAGCAAGCTAAAGTAAGTGACAAGGCCCCAAGAGTGATGATTGTTGGAATGAATTTCGGGGGTCGCAAACCTTGCTTTTGCACCCGTCTTCTTTTTGAGCAATATTGTTCCATCCGGGTGGCAAGCAGTCTGAATTCTCTCTGAAGCGGCCAAACAACATCCTAGACCCATTCAATTGAGCTCTACACTAACCTTTGCATTTTAACTTGGATCATACAACCATATTGAACCTTGCATGACAACTCCAACCACTAACTATCCTCCTCTTACTCTTAATGCCACAAAGAGCTCTAAGTTGACCATATGTCTCTAGTAGCCCATATTCAAGTGGGAAAGTAAAGGTTAAGGATAAGAATCTTTCCCACTTGAATGTTGTGTTGGACGGTAATGGCCTAGGGAGAGGTGTTTCTAATGAACTTGCAAGCTCCACTCCCTTGTGCTCTTCTTTGACAACTTCCACCTCTTTGGAAGCTTCTTCAATTTCAACCTCTTCCTCTTAGTAGCTTTCTTCCGATTTCATTTCTTCTTCATTGTTTACCAAGGGCATGGGAGGTTGTGCTTCTTCTTCTTCTTTAATCTCCATGTCAAGTCCAATGGGAGAGGATTCAAATGTAGATAAAAATTCATCAATGATTGAATTCATCTCTTGATCATCCCCTTCAAAGTCTTCAACCATGATATGCCTTGGAGGTTGTACACCCTCCTCAACATCAAATTCAAACTCCTTAGAAGGGGGCTCTGTGACTTGATTTTCCCATGGAGGTTCTGCATCTCCTAAGTCTTCGACCACTTCTTCCTCTTTAACGATTACAGCTTCCTCCAATTGTTCCAATACAAAGTCAGGCTGCTCATTGTCCACCGGAGTTTCTAGCTTCTCTTTCATGCTGCGTTCTTCAGTAGATTCTCCATATAAAGCCATGGGGGTTCCTTGAGTGTCTGAACATCGAAAAGCTAATCGATTTACTACCTCGGTTAAGGCAGTGGCAAATTCTAGTGCATCCCTTTTCATCTTCGCTTGCCCTTGAAGAAGACCACGAAGGATGTCATCCATTAGAGATTGGGGTGGATATGAGGGTTCATTATTTGGGAGGAAGGGTTCATGATAAGAGGGTGGTTCCTCACTCTCCATCTTTTCTACTTGTTGCACCACACACTTCGATTCCTTGTTCTCAAATTGAGATTCTTTAGCCATGAGAGCTTCGGGTGCCATTCATCTTACCGCTCGGTCCAATTGACGAAGGGTTGCTTGAAATTGATCCACTGTTTCCTTGAGATGATCCCTTGATTCTTGTTCTGCTTGGATATCATAAGTAGGACCATAAGGCTCTTGGATTGATGGATATGGATGTGGTATATATGGAGGTGGTGGTTCTTGGGAGTAATTGAGTTGGAATTGGGGTGGATCTATGTATGGTTCATATGGCTCAAAGGGTGGTTGATATGATGGATATGGATTAGGATCATATGGGGGTGTTTGGTGGTAAGGGGGCTTGTGATTATGGTGGTTCAAAGCTATGTTGAGGAGGGGGTTCATGGGCGTATGGTGGTGGTTTTTGATAATCAAAAGAGCGCTTACCATAGCCATTATCTTGATATGCTTCTTGGAATGGCTCTTGGTCATAGTATGTTGGCGGAGGCTGTTGCTAAGAGGTTGATCAAATCCCTGTGGCTCCTCCCACCTTTGATTCTCCCATCCTTGATGCATGTTCTTATTGTAATCTCCTCTTCCTGCATCATGATTATAACCAAACTCATAGCCAAAGGGGTGAGAGTTCATAGTAGTAAGAGAAAATAAAAACAAAGCTAATAAAAATAAGCAACAAAGTCCTAAAACAAACAAAAACTAACAAACAAGCAAAAAAAGAAAATATTTACAATAACCAATAATAAGGCACACTTTTGCGATTCCCCGGTAACGGCGCCATTTTGACGATCGAATTTTCTATCAGTAAAGAAATTTAAAAATATAATCGCGTTGTAAGTATAGCTTCTAAACCAACAGAGAATCCTTTCGTACAAAAATTTTGTTTGTCACTTTAGCAAACCCAATAAAAATAAATAACCGAAGTATTCAAACCTCGGGTCGTCTTCTCAAGAAATTGCAGGGAGGTATGATTTATTATTGGTTATGGAAAAAGATATATTTTATTTTGGGTTTTTGAAATAAGGAACAAGTAATTTAAATGACAAGAAAAATAAATTAATAATTAAGAAAACTCATGGCAAGGTATGAAAATTAGAAGTCATATCCTAGTTATCCTTATCAATTGTGATGAGAATTGCTCGTTGCTCCCACTTAGTGAACCTCTAACTATGAAGGTAAGTCAAGTGGATAAATCAATATGAATCCTCAAGTCCTAGTCAATTTCCAAAGAAAGACTAGAGTTATTGGAATAAAAGTCAATTAGCAACTTCCAATTATCAATCAATAAAAGAGTTTGATAACTCAAAAGTCTCTAATTACTCAACCAAAGCCAAGAATATAGAAAGCTAAATAAAAATCATATATCTGAAATATCTCAAATTATATTAAATAGAAAGTTAAATTGAACATAGGAATCCATAAACCAAATTGGCAACATCAAGTAATCAACTAAAGTAATAGAATAAATAAAAGTAGAAGAAAACAAAAAGTAAAGTAAAGGAATATTAAACCTAGAATTGAAAAGATGAAGAAATCCTAATCCTAAATCCTAATCCTAAGAGAGAGGAGAGAGCCTCTCTCTCTCTAAAAACTACATCTAAACCTAAAGTTATGTATATGAGAAGTTGTGTCTGTTGAATGGATGTATTCCCCCACTTTATCGCCTCTAATATGTGTTTTTTGGGTCGAGAACTGGGCAGAAACAGCCCAGAAATCGCTGGTTGCGAATTCAAACACGCTGATTTTCACAAATGCGATGCATCTGCGTGATGCACGCGTTTGCGTCACTTATCCTTAGGGAAAATATAATAAATTATATATCATTTTGAAGCCCCGGATGTTAGCTTTCCAACGCAACTGGAACCGCATCATTTGGACCTTTGTAGCTCAAGTTATGACCATTTGAGTGCAAAGAGGTCAGGCTGGACAGCTCAGCAATTCCTTCAATTTCTTGTATCCCTTCCACTTTTGCATGCTTCCTTTCCATCCTCTAAGCCATTCCTGCCCTGTAATCTCTGAAAACACTTAACATACATATCACGACATCGAATGGTAATAAGAGGGGATTAAACATAGAAAATTTAGGGTCAAAAAAACATTTTTTCAATCATAGAATAAATTTTGGGAAGGAATTGTAAAACCATTCAAATAATATGAATATTATATTTAAAAATCTTATATTCAAATTGAAAAATTAAATATTTTATTAATTGATAAAATTGAATAAAATAAGTAAAAACAAAATACAGAAATGATAAAAAAATTTACTAAAAATGTATTTATTTTATTCCACATTTTATACTATTCTAAAAAAAGAAAGATTCTAATCTAATATAGAAATAAGATAAAAGCAGGTAGCGGGAGTTTCTGAAATTAATAGTTATTCAATTCAGTCCTCGAAATTATATTATGGGATTTATAGTAATCTTTTAGACAATTTCCGTTCATTACTAGTCATCAGAAAATTGAAGTGGAGTAATTTCTGCCACGTTGACTCCAAAAACGACGTCGTATTATTTTTGGCGCGTGTTTTGGCCAAAATGATGTTGAGTGGTGTATTATTCTGTCCATGACGTTAAAACCCCCCAATTTCTACCTTTCTGGTCTTCTTCTTCTCCTACACGTTAATGGCTCTGCTATAACACGATGTTGGTAATATTTTCCTCATGGAAAAACTGAATCGTCTCTGATCCATTGAGCACAATTGTCGTCGTCGCTACTGTGTTGGGTTGTTGACCTGCATTGTCTCTGTTAAGGAAAGGATTTGGAAAAAAAAATCAATTTTGATATTCTCTGTTATTTCTTCAGTTCCATGAGTCCATCTTTTTTAGCCGTTAAATCTGGTGTTGTTTGTTGTTTTTGTTAGGACATGTGTGTTTATTTATCTGAATTGTGTTGATTTTGCACTCTCCACTTTTTTGTTATTGTTGCTATGCCAAGTTCTCCTCCATCTAAGAATTGAACTGCCAAATTATCATAATTTCCATATCCTATATAATGTTGAAATACATTTATCTACTGTTGAAATTATTATTATCTACCCTTATTCTTGTGCAATGCATTTATCTATTGTTAAAATTATTATTATTATCTTAATTTGCATATTCTATCTAGTGGCTAGTTAATATTTGATTTTTCCTAATAATTTGAAATTATTTATTCCTCATTCAGCCATCGGTTCATCACAGATTTTCTGATTGATTTATTATCTAAATTCTTAGTATGTTATTATTACTGTTATATGCATAGTTGTCAGAACTAAATCGGTGATCGAACTAGTCAAGTTACTGAATCACTGAGTCACTGGTTGAACCGGTTGACTTGGTACTATGTAAATAAAAAATAAAAATAGTAAAAAATTTAAAATTATAATTTAAAATACATATTTTTACTATTATTTTAAGAATATCAAGCTATTCTTATAATGATTTTTAAATAAAAATATAATTATTTAAGAATAAGTGAATTTATAACTAAATTAAAAATAAATTAGATAGAAGTAAATTATTTGATAAAAGATATATATATATATTATAATTTGCATGAGTATTAACGAAAATCATTACAACCTGGTGGTTGTGTATAGGCTTACTTTTCTCCAAGAGGGGAGGGGTTTGAACCACATTTTTAACATTTTGTTAAAATTTAACTTCTAACCAGTTCGGTTGGACCGAACTTTATCGAATTCGACCGGTTTTTATCAATTCACACCGGTTTGACCGGTTCACACCGATTTTCTACCTTGTGCTGTCTAAAGATCGGACCAGACTGGTAGAAGATTCAGTTCACTAATTTTTCAGTTGAACTGGCCGGTCCGGTCCGATTTTAATAACAGTGGTTATATGAAACTAAAACATTGTTCAAAAACAAATTCTTATATGACAACCAAAAACTTTAGGTGGTGTTATGTCAGTTCAAAACAATTTCTGCTACTGTCTTGTGTGACAGAATTTCTTATCAGTTTGAACGTTATTGTTTTATTGAAAACATAAGCAAATTATATCAAGATGGTGGTGTTATGGCAATTTAAAAGCATATTTTTTGCCAAATTCTAACAGAAAAAAACTAGAGATGTACAGTTCTTTTGAGATATTCAGAAATATAACAAGTAGGTTGTGTAATTTAAAAGTTCTTATGATTTTTGATAATGTCAATCAATTAGAGGAACTAGAGAAATTGATTATAAATTCACTTTGTACAAGAAATAGAGTAATCATAACCACTAGAAATGTGCATATTCTATCTGAATTTGGAGTGGATGCAATTTACAAAGAATATGCTTTCTGAATTGAATATGCATGTCTAATAGCAATACTAGACGTCTATGGAAAGACCCCAAGATACTTTTCATTTGCATATCTTTTTAGAAATAATTGAAAGAGTTAAGACACTTTTTTCTTTAAATTAAATAGATAAATTTTTTATACAACATGCTAAGTTGCTAATATAATCATGATAATAATCTCTTATTACAGTGTCTCCCCTTGTTGAAAAAGATGAAGTTGAGTGATTCAAATATCTTGAGGAGATGTCAAACATTGAAATGCTTCCAAATTTTGAGTGGCTAGATCTTGCAGAATGCACAAACTTATTATTATTCCACTCATAATTCGATATCATAGAAAGCATGCATTTTTGAGTTTGAAAAAATGTTGCAGTATGGTCAACATTGATCTTATCAGTAATTGCTTGATTTTTGCAAACTTAGTGGTTTAGTCCAAATTACTTGTTTGTGATTTAGAGTAATGGGAGAGGGAGGATTTTCAATCATTTTTGTAATATTATATGGTTGTGAATGGTTTGAGACATTGAGTTATGGAATCCATTATTTTATCTAGACTTTAAAGCATGTGGAACTAAATATTAAGATGTCATGTTTTCAATCAAATCATTCAATGAAAATTGATAGTAAGTACAAAAGTAGGGTTTTGAAATTTGGGAATAGAAGAGAAGGTAATAGAAGGGAAGAGAAGAAAAGAGAAGAGAAGAAAAATTTAGAGAGTAGGGTGATTTGGGGACCAAATTGCTACAAAAAAGTTTACTAATCCACGTCAACTAACTGGTACTTGACCAGCATGTCAAAGACGAAACCACATTAGCTTTCTAATGGTGTCTATTGATGAAAAATGCTTGAAGAATGACTCTGGGTCTCGGAGTGCAACTTTAGGGATGAATATGTGTAATTATTAACTTTAGAGACTACTTTAAGGCTCGAGTGCAACTTCAAAAACCACTTTGAGACTTAAATCTTACTAATATACTGACCGACGGTAAAATAAGGTATCCAAACTTGGCTGTCAATAAGATCGTCGGTATTCAAAAAAGCAAAAAACAAAAATTAAAGAAATAGAAAAAGAAAAAATGCAAAAAAAAAACTTAAAATTATTCAAAATAAAAAAGAATAAGATATAATAGAAATTTAATTTTAAACCATATATTTTTATTATTTATTCATGAATTGCATACTCTAAAATAATTCATTGTATTATTGAAAAATGTTATCCATTAACTGAAGTATATTTTACGACAAATTATGCATTTATCAAAAACACCCTTGTTAGAAGTTAATAAATTAATTAGAAGTTATAGTAAAACCTTTGTAAAAAATATCTCTGTTTCCTCTTCCTAGCTTCCCATGATTGTAGGCGTCGTTCATGAAATGGACTTTCATACACCATGTGCATAATTGTTTGTGTTAGTTTTGTGAATGTAGGACTAATTACATAACATATATGAACATGAGGAATTTACAACCATTCTCCAACATGTAAATTTAAAAAATAAAATAAAATTGACATTCATTCACTTTTTGTTAGCAATCACACTTAACAAATAAGAAAGCAAGGAAGCTCAAAGTGGCCCTAAAACTATCATTGCCTCTTCAAAGTTAAGTTTTGCACAACTAAGGTTCTGCAAGAACATAAACCAAAAACCTTTAGTTGGGGTAGCAAAACCAAGAAGTACATTTGTAAGAGGCTCGGGTAAAAGGGCTCCACTCCACTTACTATATAACCAGCCAAAACTTTCTCCCTCCCATGTCTAAGTTACTTTGACTGGTTACTTTCTTTCTCTTATTTATATATATTTCTTATCTATTAAATTGCGTTTGGATACTGTCATAAGAGTTTCTGTAGTTGTGTTTTATAGACAGAATCCAAACATAGATTGCCCATGGGATTCACACTTTGCAACTTGTATGGTGATCATCATCTTCATCCTTCCCTTCCAATTGTATACTTTTGAACCATTTGGCACAGGCAATATAAGCGATCAAGTCTATGGATGTTAAAGCGGCGAGGAGAAAGTAAAACCTATCTAAGTGACCTCTATTAAGGTTTCCAGGGATCCACCCTGGCATGTGATCCTCAGTTGAGACCTTCATAACCATGCTAACTAGTAAGCAACTCACATAGTTCCCTAATGAGATTGATGTCATGCAAAGTGCACTTCCAAAGCTCTTTAATCCATCTGGGGTTTGAGCATTGAAGAACTCTAGTTGCCCTACATACATGAAAACCTCTGAAGCTCCTATAAGAGCATACTGAGGAATTTGCCAGAAGATGCTTAGAGAGCTTGAGCCACTACAATGGAGACATCCTTGGTTTGCATACTTAAGCCTATAGCATTCGACTATTCCGGCCGAAACCATCGCCATTATGGCTATAACAAGACCAACTCCCATTCTTTGAAGCTCTGTAAGTCCCTTGGAGCTTGTCTTTTTCAATTTCCCGACAAGCGGATCGAGCACTCGACGGTAGAAGAAAATGAAGACAGCTACACTAAGGATGTCAAAACTGGACATGCTTGCTGGGGGTATTTTGAAATGGGAGATTGTTGTTTTCATGGCAGCCCCTTGCTCCACAAAGAGAGATGCCATTTGTGTGAAAACCACTGAGTATATAATGGTACAGAGCCAAATTGGAAGAAGCCTTAGTATGCACTTCACTTCTTCAACTTGAGTTATAGGACAAAGGTGCCAAGGGTTGTTGATGCCTCCTTTTTTGTCCTCTAGATCTCTTGAAGAAATAAATGCTGCCCTATCCAGAAACCTACAAAATATGACAAATTGGTTTACAATTCAATGTAAAAGAGTTTAGAATGTTCATAAATCTACTCATGAATAAACGATAACTTTGTATCAAGTAACTGTGAATAAAATTAGTTTTGTTTATTGATGGTTAAATTTGTAATCTTTTTAAAATTTCATAAATAGGTTCTTACTTGAATCCATGGGTGTGAAGAATCCTTCTATTGCCATTGTTGGGAGATTCCTTTTCATCCAAGACATACAAGTCATCTCCATTTGGTGTCATTTGAACTCCACACTTCCTTGAGGCCGCCACAAGGACTTGGCAAAACCTGGAAAGAGGGTTGCCGCAAGGCTTAAAGTGTCGATATCTGGGCGTGCCCACTAGAAACAAGAGCAGGGCAGCAAAGGCAGACCCTGCAGATGTCCAAAATCCGAGTGTCCACAATCCTTCATCTTCAAAGTAGCCCAGAATTGTGTTTGAGAAGAGGGAACCAAGGTTCAAAGCCAAGTAGAAGTAGCTAAAGAAGGCCACTTTTGAGTAACCTTCCTTTGAGTGGTCTTCATCAAATTGATCAGCCCCAAATGTTGCAATGTTTGGTTGGTATCCTCCATTTCCTAGAGCAATGAGATAGATTGAGAGGTAGAACATCCCCATCTCCATGCTTGAATGTTTCCCACATACAACTGTCTCATTTCCACAATCTTTAGGTCTAATCAAGAATAGGTACGATGATAGAGATAAGGATATTAGACCCTGTCATATGAAACCATCACATTGTTTAGTAAGTTAAGGAAGTAATTGATTAGAATTAAACACGGGTATTTACGAGTTTCAGTGTTTCTTGTTTTAAGAAACATAAAGTGAAACATTTAAAGACTAAAAATGAGTTACTCTAACCTCAAAAAAAGGTTGAGAGAATATAATTACTTACCATGACAAAGATGACCTGAAAGATGGCACAAGTTTTGTATCTTCCCCAATAAGAATCACTAAGAAAAGCCCCAACAAGAGAGAAGATATAAACAGTGCCAGTCCACTTGCTCACACTATTAGCAGCATCAGCATTATTCTGCCCCATCACCCTTGTTAGGAACAGAACCAAGTTCACTCCGATCCCAAAGAATGCTAAAGTTGCCAAACCTTGATTCACTGTTTCGTCGACAAAGAAGAAGAAAACAGTTAGTACCAATACACTAATTAATAACATGCAACCTTAGCTTAGCTTGTTACGTGCATCATGCTCCAATAATACACACTCTTCTGTCTAATATTAACCAAAATTTGTTCATGCCTAATTACATAATTAGAGAATTTGATAATACACCTGGACTTTTCAGCGTCTTTGAATTAAGTAATGTATTTTACTAGTTACATATTAATTAAGAAAGTAAACAAAGTTTGTTTAGCACATTCTACAAATATGCATGGCCAAATCAATCAGGATTACTACTACTAATAACAACATCTCTTAATTGAAGGGTTTTTTTGGTATTGGCACTTTTTATGTGCTATATATTTTTTTATTTTATTTTATTTTTAGAGAAAAAAATTGATAGAAGATATTAATATTTCAAGTATAAAGAGTGCATGAAGTTAGTCCTATGTAAAAAAAAATTAAAGAACTTATAAAATAAGAGATTCATTAATTTGACATTTTAAAATTTTGAGTTAGATGTAATATTTTTTCATTTTATATTTTTTCATATGATTTTTTTCAAAGTCTCTCTGGCGGCTGATTGCAAATCCATAAAGTGTTACCAGTGGTTTGCCACTAATAGCTTTCCCAGGAGAAATAATGTTTCGAATTTTAGGAAAAACAAATCTTCTTTAATTTGCGAAGTGACAGTGGTTTCCAAATCGGTATTACAAGCCTACCTTCTCTACTTGCTATATATTTATTTAATTTTACTTACAGAAACATAAACCTCAATCTGCATAATCATTTGGATTTCATTTAATGAATCACTCACTTTCTACAACGACATATCTATAGAGCCTAAGATGCCTTTCGTTCCTCACCACAAAAATAACGTTTATTTACTTCAAAATATTATGTTGCATACTAAAAATTAACAACTAAATTTGTTTATACATAATATAGTTAGTATATATATATCATGATATTAATCTTGTGAGATTTCAATTGGTTTAAAAGAGCCAAAAGTTTGATTAATTTAATAAATTTTAATATTTTCAGAACTAATTGATATAAATTACAAATCTTATATAATTTTTTTTCTTTTTTTTGGAAATGTGTTACAAATCTTTCAAGTTTCAACTAATCAAATTTATGTTGAAAAAAAAATTCCAGGCATATGTGAAAATCTTAAAAAAACTAAATTGGTATATACGATAAGAGTCATTATAGGACCAATTTATAGCTTTTCCAAACAAAAAATCTTTTGTTGGACTCTTTTCAGGATATTTTTTTGAAGGGCATGTATCCAAATACAGATTTCAGACGTACACATGCACGCATCCTACACGTTCCTGCACTTTTCCTCAGAAATAAACCAATTGGTGGAGATTTTTATTCTTATTTTTTAAAAATATAATAAGATATACATTTTTTCAAAAAAATTATTAAATAAGAAAATTGTTAACTATTTTTCATAATTTAATTTTATTCTCCAAAAATGATTTTAAGTATCTTAAATTGATTGTTTTAATATTTAAGTTTCCTTCAGCTACTACTACTTATGAGTATATTTACAATAAATTTTCAGAAAATAAATATCAAATTATTAAAATTATTTGCATATAAATCTTCACATAATATAATATATTAGTCATACAAAGTATATTATTAAAACGATAGTGACCTACCGTTTTTCCTTTACCTTTAATACATCCTATTTTCAAAGAGAGCCACAAAGAAATAATCAACAATCAATTAAGAAGCAACAATTACAACCCTCCTACTACAATATCATTATGTCATCTCATTTTCTTTGCATTAAAGATTGAAATTTACTCTTAAACTGAACACACTGTAGTCCATATATATATATATATATGATAGCATGATCAACATTGGTCATGCATGCACTTAAGTGGATCTCATGCCACGTGGCGACAGCACACGTCATGCAAGATTCTCCCAATAATTACGTGTCAGGAACGCTTCCTCTCAATTGCATGCTATAACTTCCTCTCTCCCATTTCACACACACACAAACACTCTTCCTTTGGAAACCTTTGTGGTTGTCGCTATTTTTTTCCATAGTCATTATTTAGAAGCATCTCTATAGTCTATCCTTTCTTTTTGTTTTTTACTCTCTCTTTCTCGATCGGATGGATCAACAACTAAGGTTTTGCTTTGGGCAAAAAGTAAATAAATAAATAAGAAAAATTAATGCTAAACAAACTCATTACAGTAACAATAACTCTCAATTTCAGCCAACATTATAATATATTATTAAACAAACTCATTACAAAATTTAACAAAAATAACTTTTTGTTCAATTTGAATTCTGTATAATTTTTTAATTAAATTTTGAATATTTTTATTTTTTAAAATTTTTGAATATTTTTTTACGTTGAATGTTGATTTCAATACTAATTGTGGGACGTTAGTTTTAATACTTTCTCAAATAAAAATTATCAATAATAACCCTTGAATCAAAAGAGGTGAACCAAATATACACGGGATATATATAGTTTAAGAACATATAAAACTTGTTGTTTAGTAAAAATAATATGGCTGGTTACTACTAATTACATTTTAAAAATATTTATGGGAGGAAGGAAAAGATATACAAAATAGCATTTTCAAAAAAGTTGTCATATAGTATATTCTCATAATACATAAAATATTATCTCAACAAAATCATATTATTAGAAACTAAAACATAAACCCAACCCACCCATTTAACTTGATGGTGCTTTCTATTTTCCATTTTAAAGAAGTTTTGGTTATGGTGTTTTTGTGAAGGGAAATAGAGCACGTTGTCGTTTATAATTTTGTGCTACGTACACCAAAAGAGGGGTTTGGTTGTTTTGTAGTGGATCAGTAAGGCAGCTTTTGGAGTAAGTTCCTTATATTGGTGCTGATAAGCTATCTTGAATATATGGTCTTTATAGGAAAAACGCATTAAAATAAGCATCAATATTATTTTGTGATACACAGCAAGGTGCTTCATCAAACTTCTACGCCTCCAACTGCTACTACATACTCACCACCTCTTATCGTCATTTATTAATTATACCCACACGTATCTCACACACACAACCTAAAAACTAAGGGTGACTACTTCTATGAAAACACTTTTCTGTAATATTAGGAAGAATTTATTTTATAATAATTCAATCAAATATATTTTAATTAAATATATTAAATTATCTTACAATTTATAGCATTATTCTCTTTACATGAAATGTGAAATAATTACGCTAAACTAAAACATGCACTATATAACATGCATTATAATGTAATGGCGGTAATATAGTAAGCTGATGGCGCACTAAGCGGAAAGAAATTTAATAAAAAAAAATGCTTATCTTTTAATATTATTTTAAGAAAATTTGATTTAAAATTTTTTAAAAAATGGTAAATTAATTATTCATATTAATATAAGTAGTGCATTAACTAACTAACTAAACGGTAAGATAAGGGGAAAAAATGAATTGAAATCAACTCTAATAATGTTATATAAAAAATTAGAAAACACAATTAAAAAACAAAAAAGAAAGAAAAAAAGGTGCATAATTGTGTTGTATAATGATGAAAAGGAGTTGTTTAATTTATATAAGATTATTGAATGGAATTGTGTTGGGGAGCAGAGGAATTTACAGAGTATGATAGTTCCAGCAACCCATGTTCCAGATTTGGATCTGATAGCAGGGCGTCCATTCCAATCAACACTCCCATCAAGTGTCACCTCTTCTTCTTCTCCTTCCTCTTTCAAATTCCTCTGAAATAATTAAATACTTATTAATTAAGTTAATCATTCAATAATCATGTATCAAATGTTGATTAGTAATAATATAATAGAATGAAGGGCACGATGGGGTCATGAGAATATGCATGCAGGCTTATTAAGTAAAGTATGATTATAGGAACACTTGTTTAGGGACATTTTTAACATCAAAAGTCCTTGAGAAACAAGGGCATGAAGGAATGAATTAACAGAATGATAAGTAATAAGATAGACACTGACCTGTTTGTAGAGTTCTAAGCAATCCATTGTTATATATATGGATGAATGATTGATAGCGTAGTTAGATTATCAAAGAAAGTGATGAAGGTGGGGATGCAGGGGAAAGAGAGAAATGAGAAGAATGCAATGAATGAAAGCAGAGAGGGTGAGAAGTGGTGAATAAATAGAGGGACAAAGGGGGTGCCATCCACGGTGCAAATTTAACACTGCTACTATTGTAGGGACATCATTCTCACGTGTCCTATAACCTACTCCAAATATTCCATAAAACTTTATTTTTTATTATTAGAATATACATTGAAGTATAAAATATATATTAAAAATATTTAAATTATATACAAATTCACTGATAACTGATTTTGATATATACTTAATATTTTATATATAAATACATAATAATTGATTTAGTGATTAATTTTTAGTATAAATATAATATTTTTTAAAAAAATATCTGACTGCTATTCTTTTAATCGGCTTAATTTCTCTAATTTCTTGACACAATTTAAAACAAGAAAATTTGAGAATTAATTTTTTTTAATCTTCTTTATTTACTATTTTATTGTTGATTATTGATTAAATAAAATTTAATTTTCTAAACAAAATCAAATTTGAAAACAAGAATTTGATAATAAAAAAGTTTAGATAACGGTATGCTGTTGCCCTCCTCCTTCGAACCCAAAATCTTTGGTAGTATAAACTTGAGAGTATACTTGCCTAATTTTTTGTTAACTTATGTTTAAAAGAAAAAGAAAAAAAAAAGAATAAAGAAATCATGCTTGATGGTAATATATGCAGTGAAGACATCCACGTATTCTGATTTTTTGTTGTGTTTTGAAGTGATTACGATTTTCCTATATTACAGTCATCACTCTAATAAATATAGTGGGTAAGGATCCAGCTTGGATTATGATTATCAATCCGATTCTTTTTTAATTTATATATACACAATGCAAAAATATACTTTCATAAACTTCTGTAAGGAGTTAATTTATCTGTAGTGCATGAAACTATTTTTAAGTTTAAAAGTACACTTTTTTATTTATTTCTTTTTACACCAATTTAATAAAGAGTACCATAATTATATATTTTATTTAATTAATTAGTCTGTTAAAAGCTTCACATAAAAATTAATATATTAATTATTTTGTCACTAGAAGAGACATTATATATTAAAAAGCATTATTAAGAAGTATTATTATTTTGTCCAATGCAATTAAAGTACAGTACATGGATCGGAATGGAATGACAGCTATGAAGAGATACAAGGAATTTTCCTTTGGACTGAAATATACGGCAAGTCGATGTCTTTTCTAATGCCCACACAAAACTTTCCTCTCATTTTCATTTTCTTTCCACTTTCCAAATTATTAATAATTAGTATTGTTGTTATATTATTTTCTTTGCTAGGCATAAGGTGTTCATCAAATTAAATGTTATTATTTTCTTAAAAGGTTGAATTATATATTTTTGGTTCATATGACTTTTCTTTGGATAATATGTTTAATTAATTATAGTAGTTTAGACGCTTTAAAGGATTTATTATTTTTCATCTCCTTAAACTTAGATCGACAGACTTGTTTTAACATAAAATTAAGGTGACAATGTTATTTGTATATGAAACAAAATAAATGTGCATTTATTAAATACTTAACTTTATTATTTACATCATATGGATTCTAAACCCCATCTATTTTTTATATATCCATCCGATTTCTCTACTCTAATAATTAAAAAAGTGTTAGAGACATTAAATTTTGTGATTTGTAGTCATTAATTAGTTATTATCAGTATTTTTAATGGTGTGAGATTATATCTAATAATATAAAATTACTCACTTTTCTTTTGATAGTTAAGTGTTGACTAAATTTTAATAAATATGTTGACTCCTAAACTTTTTCTAATTAAAATGATATCTAAGGAGAAATCAACTTTAATTTACAAATAATATATTTTAAACGCATTATAAGGACATTAATTTTCAAATCTCATATGTAAAGTCATTATTAATTCATTATTACTCTTTCTTATATATTATTACTATTATAGTTCTTGAAGAATTTAGGTTATGTTTGTCTTTGTGAATAGGACATAGAAATATGAACAATAAATATTTAAAAAATATTTGAACAGCTAAATATAAACACTAACTATAAAACTTTTATCACACATAGTCTTATATTTAAATCACAAAGTTGAGGTGGTAAGGTATTACGACGTAAAAAAAATAATAGTTAAAAAGAATTTTTACCTATAAGCCTGTGAAGAAGAGTTAAGCAAAGCGTTAAACAGAAAATCGCATCACTCACGTAAGCGATAAATATGAGAGAAGAATTCCAAAGATACATATAGCAAGTCTTCTGACTCGGCTCGCGAAGCTAGAACCGACCAAAGCAAATATATATATACATCCCAAAGTAATCCAAAATAGAAAACCGACAACTTAGCTTGTTTCTCTGAGTCAACCTCTAAGAGGGACAAACATAAAATATAAGGTGGAGAATCTATATACATTTATAAATATAAACAAAATACGCCCCTGAGTCTCAAGAGTTCTTCACTTCATCAGAGTCTCCAGAATACAGAGTGGTGCTTCTCAACCTGCATCTGAAAAATAATAATATTGTATGGGATGAGAACCGGGGGTTCTTAGTATGGTTAAGGTGCCAACATATATAGTAAATAGGGTCTCGAAAAAGTTAGAGGTAATCCTAGAATGCCAACACTCAGATTATAAAATTTAAAGATTTAAAGACGAAAGCCATAAATAGGGTTAGTCCTCTATGGTTCTAAACTCGATCAAAACCTAATCAAAACCCTCAATCCTCCGCCTTTTCTCCAATCCTCCAACTTCGGTGAACCACAGGAACACAAACAAGTCAAGCATATACAGAAAGCATACATAACAAGTAGGCAGCTAACAATTAACATGAATAAATAATTAAGCAAGCCAAGACAATGCACAACAAGCAAATCAAACATATGCACATGATGCATGCCTGTCCTAGGGCTGATGAGTCTCATCTGTTGGTTATATAACAAACTCGACATGTTCTGGTAGCTAATCTTGGACAAAACATCACAACACGGGACAGCTATTACTCGTCCACCTATGCTAGCGTTTCACCGAAACCGGAGTAGACATTACTCGTCCACCCAAACAGGTGCCACATCCTTAACCTGGATAAGGATTACTCGTCTATGCACAGGCCAAGACTCGAATAGGAATTACTCGTCTATTCTCGGATAGGAATTACTCATCTTCCCTTAACATTACACATCGAATAGAAATTACTCATCTATATTCACAAATATAGGTCGGATAGGAATTACTCATCTACCCTCACCGTCATAACTGGACCTTTCAAAATAATCCACAATTAAACTCAGTTCTCATCATTAATCATATCTCATTATCTCAACTCATAATCATAGCTTGGATAGGAATTACTCATCCATCCTCACAATCATAACTCCTTCATTATCAGCTCATAATATCACCACAATTGTCATTATATCTCATTCATTACTTTCACCACTCTCATCAAATTAGGTATCCCCTTCTTCATCTTCTTCGATGCCCATTTCTATCTTCTTCCACTCGCTAACCCTTACTTCATGACTCAAAACCTTACTAATAAATTTTAGACAAAATCTTTAGAAGTTTGGAGAATCAAAGGATTATTCAATAGTTCAAAATAGTGAGTTTTCATCAAAACAAAAGTTTCGGAAGTTTACAGGCTTGTCGGGAAGGTCAAACCGTGCAAAACAGATTTTATGTGAAAAACAAGATTTGTGCATACGCATAGGTTTTGTGCGCACGCACACAACAGAGCGTCCTTCCCAACCTGTGCGTACGCACATGCACACACCAGAATTCCTGCAACTTCGAAAATTCAGCTTTTGGCAAATAACTTTCGACGTTCATAACTTCCTCTATAAAATTCCAATTTTCTCAAATTTTATACCGTTTCAAAGCTATTGAAAATATATTTAATTTAAAATATATTTCATTCAAATCTAAAATTTGAGGCTCAAGTTATAGATCACCAAAGTTCACTAAAAATCTGTTGTTATCAAAAATTACTAACACCTTAATTCTTCAAAGTTTTTATTTTCAAACCAGAATTTCTCACCCAAAACAACCCTAAAGTCCATCCAAAATCCTTCCATACCCTCTTTACCCCTTTCTCAACATAAAAATATCCAATCCTTATCAATTTTAATCCATAAATTCATATCCAAACAATAATATCATAAATTAACAACATAACACTCATTATCAATATTCATCGTTCATCAACTTCATCAACAATTAACAATTCACCATATTATCATAAATGGTTCAATAGGTACATCCAAAAAGCATTAATCCATAATGAACCCAACCACTCTAACTTATCCTATGGTCAACTAGCCTACATTTTCACGAAATATTATATATTATCTACGAGAAACCAAAACTATACCCTGACCGATTCCTCGTAAAACCTGGAACGTTACCATTTGTCATTGTTCCATAAAACCCAAGCTTCCAAGGTCACACCAAACCGGTCTTCGGCTTCCCAAAGTCCAATACCAAGTCTCCAACACTACCAATTTATTTCCAAAGTACACGATCCAAACTAATTTCACAAAATAACACTAAAATTATCATAGGATTCACTAATTAGATAACTCGAAAAGGATTAAAAGTTCCTTACCTTACCAACACAAAATTGAGACAAAACCCAGCAAATTCACAAAGCTAATTTACTCTTAAGCACCAAAATTTTCAACAAATTCTCAACACCTAATTTTAACAAATTTCAAAAATGAGATGAGAAGATTTAGGTGAGAAAAATCAAGTTTTTTACCAAATAGTTGAGTGAACTTTGTAGAGAATTTCGAGATGAACGCGTGGCCACTAACGGCTCGTCAATCAGAACTCCGGATCAAAAGTTATGGCCAAAACAAGTGAGGTGTGAATAGTGATTCTTTTCCTCCCAAGGTTTCACTCTTTCAACGTATTTAATAAAGAAGGGGAGAAAGAAAGCTGATGGCAGCTTATGTATAGAGTAAGGTGAGTGGGCTTGGGCCTACTTGGGTCCGGTTCGTTCAGTTCGGTTCGTTTGGTTTAATTTTGGATCAAATTCTTTAAAATTAGTGACAAAATTCATGTTTTAATTAACTCTATCTCATTAGAATATAAAATTCATATTTCTAATTTTTTTTAAATAATAATTAATTTATTAACTAATTATTTACTAATTTTTCAGGTTTTACACTAACACAGTATTTTTAGGATAATTTTTTTATTTTTATATCCACTTTTAAACAAAGACACTGATGGACACAGAATTTAAGAAGATAAATATAAATTTTTAATAAAAATTTTACCCCTTTTTTTCATAGATATTTTTATTAATCCACTATTATCTATTTTTATTCTTTTTTGAAAAAAATTCTAATTTTAGCTTCTTCTCTGCATTGTTGTTCACTACAAAAAAAAGTGTTGAGCATCGTCGAGGGTTAGCATCGGATTTACCGACAAATTACCGGTGGATTCTAATTTTTTATGGTAAATTTGCGGGTAATATTTGGAGGAAAAAAGATTAATTAACGCGAGTATTACCGTCGAATTCATAGGCGGATAATCCGACGGTAACCTTGATTAGTGAAACGTTGCGTTTTGGAGCACCGCGAAGCTTTTATCCATAGTTATCAGAACCGAACCGGTGATCGAACCGGTAAGGTTACTAGGTCACTGGGTTACTGGTTCAACCGGTGGATCACTGGTTGAATTAATCATGAAAAAAATAAACTGTGAATAATAAAAAATTTTTATTTATCTTTTTAATTTGATATATATTAATAAAATTTATAGTTAAATAAAATATAATTGATTTAAAAATGAGGGATTTTAAAATTAAAATTAATTGAATATAAGTATAATAAAAAGTTACTATAGCAAGAAGCAGTGTAGCTTGGTGGCATGGGCGTCCTACTTGCATCCTTCATGTGACAAGTTCGAACCCCATTGTAGGCAGCCATTTTGAAAAATTTTCCAAAAAACACAAAAGCTTTGACACTTGGCACGCTGGAGCATGAGGAGAGCATGGTGGACTTGCAGAATCCAGATGCGTCGTAGCTTCGCCTTCGGTTGGGACCGAACGGTTCGGTCCGGGCCGATTTTCACCGGTTTTGGCCGGTTCGTTTCGAGTTTAACCGGTTCATTTCGGTTCTCGGCCTTGAACGGTCTTATTCTTGGACCGGACCGGCCGGTTCGACCGAAAAACCGGTAAACCGAACCCTATACCGGTCCGGTCCGGTTCTGCTAACTATGCTTTTATCCACCAGTAAATCTGACATTAATTGTGCCCTAAATTTGAACCTCGAATCCTCTTCTCCCTCATTTCGAATCTCTCATCTCTCTCTACTCACTCTCTTACCTCCTGCTCTCTCTCTAACCCTCTAATCTCATTTCTCCCTCAACTTTTTTTTACAGAATCTTAAATTTTTACAATAATACTGTGAATGAATGAATGAAAAATTATTTTGGATTTTAATATGTTAATATATTTTGTTCATAATGAAAGAATGAACAGAAAAATTATATTGAATTTACCTCTTGTTATTAGTTTGAACTAAAAATTAAAATAATTAGCGGATTATGTTGTTGTTGTTCTTATGGCCACTGCTCCTATTGCTACTGATTATTTTTAGTATGTATTAATTAATAATTTATGAGTTGTTCTTTATCTATTGATTAGGAAAGAATAGAATCATTAGACCTCTCTGGGTAATTTAGACATTTTTTTATTTTATAATTCAGGCTGAGCTTGAGGCAATTACGATATCAATTTCGATGCTTACATTTTTGTATTTGAGAAGTAGAAAAAGAAAATGTTTGTTGATTAGGAATAAAGAAATTAATATTAATCTCTTAAGACAGAATGTGTTAAACCGCATAATAGAAGGGACAATAAAAACTGTATTTGAGAATTAAAAATGAGCATAGATGCATTAGGAAGATTTTGTGAGTTATTAAAGTTTAGGATGGACTAAGAGATAAATGTCGTGTAAGTATATTTGAGCAAGTGATTACATTTTTAATATTACAACCCATCATAAAAGGAATCGCACACTTCAAGTTAGATTTTATAACTCAGGAGAAACAATACTTATGTATTTCAATAAGGTGTGATCTTCGGTCATACATGTCCAAAACCTTTTGTTTGCAAAAGATGTTCCTGTTCCAGAGAACTATATAGATTTCAGATGAAAATAGTTCAAAGTAAATCTAGTGAATAATTGAGTTAGTGGTTTTGTATATTCTATATTTTGTATTGAATTAGTCTTGACAATTTAATTTTTTTAGTTTAGGATTATTTAGGAGCATTAGATGGAATATATATAAGTGTGACTATCCTTGAAGAAGATAAATCATGATACCGAATAAAAAACGGTAAAATATTAACCAATTTTCTAGACGTATGGAATCGAGATATGAATTTTATGTATGTATTTAGTAGATGGGAAGGATTCGCTTTGATATAACCTCAAGATAACAAATGGCATGTATTCCTTAATTTTTAGGTAACAAAAGCATTTTAATGCTTTTAATCCAAAAAAATTCTTTAATCCTCATAATGTATCTCTTTTACTTTACAAAAAAATATTATTTAATGGATATGGATTATACTAATTGTAAGAAATTTCTAGCATCATATAGGCATACTCGATATCACGTACAAAAATGAGTTCATGGTAGAAATACTCTTAAAAATTTTTGAGAATATTTTGACAAGAAATACTATTTAGTTAGGAACATTATTTAGTGCTTTTTCGTTTACACAAGAAGATATGGGTAATTTTATTGAGTCTTTATTTCTATAAAATTAAGACACTCAATAGAATAATTATTGATTGTTGTGTATTACAAAATTTTATTTGGCTTAACATGGACTTTGATCCTGATAAGGACACACTACTTGAGAAGGAGCAACCGCTTATTGAAGAGCAGCATGGTGGTAATAAAGACGGTAATGATAAGATGACTGAGAGTGTAAAGCTAGCAATAAATGGATTGCTTGACGAGATAATTTAACAAATGTAATATACAACGAGTAGATGAATAGCCGAATTAATTAGTTAATTTATTTGTTGTATGTGTCTTTTATTGGAATCTTTCAATTTGTTATGTTGGACCTTTGTTGTAAGACCTAATAAAAAAATTATAATAATTATTTAGACTATATGTAGCACTTTTTTTAAATGGGTTAAGTACTGAAATCGTCCCTAAGGTCTGGGGTGAAAATCAAAATCGTTCACGACCTTTTTTTGTTATTAAAATCATCCTCAACATTACAAAACGTTATAAAATTGTCCTTTTCCACTTCAATTTTATTTTTTTACCATATTACCCTTCATTATTAATAAAAATAATTAAAAATAATAATAATAAATTAAAACAAACTCCTCCCCTTCCCTTCCCCTCCCCTCCCATAACTCCCTCACTCCCTCACCCTACTCCCTCACTCACCCTCCCGTAACCCCCTCAACCCACTCCCTCATCCCTCACCCCTCACTCCCTCACCCCACTCCCTCACTCATCCAATCTCTTTCCACCTCCTCCCTCTTCCTTTTTTCACCACCATCGCCACTGCCACCATAGTCATTCATTACTCATAACAAAACAAATTAACAGCAACATTCACAAAACAAAATAAATCAACAAAAAAATCAGAGACAGAAGAAGTATAACAATTTCAATAATCACATCAATTTCAATAAATAATAATTGAATAATCATCAACTACAATTTCAGTTTTCAGATCCAAAAGTTCAATAATCATCAAGTTACAATTTCAGAAGCAGAAGTTCAAGCAGAACAGAGAAAGAAGTAGAGGCAGTCACAGAAGAAGAAGCAAATGCTGTCACAGAAGAAGAAGCAGCGCTGGTGGGGTCTCCCTCCCGATGACCACACGACGGCGGCGGCGGCGGCGAACCCTAGAAACGAATAAGTAGGGCGGCGGCGGCGGCGAGAAGAAAAATCTTCTCCCTTAGAGCCTTATGCACCTTACTCCCATCAATATCCCTATACCCAAAACTATTCCCATCTTAACCAACCGGTGCCTGTAAGTCACCTTTCTCAGTAAACCACCCCAACCGTGTGTACCCTGTTTCCTCCAAATGCAAAACCCTAATTTTGAAGTACCACACTCCTTTAACCACCCGTCTCGTTGCCCTCACCATTCTGTAGCCCTTCGTGCTCCCTGCCACCATTCGGTCCTCGCTCAGCTCAACTTTCTCTGCCTTGTACACCTTCGAGAGGCAAATCTTCATCTCCGCCATGTCGTCGCTCTTGTCCGGAAACCTTGGCACCGGCGTTATAAGCACCGTGTCTTCACCGTTTGCGCCGTGGTGATTGTTGTTATTGTTGTTAGCCTTGTTCTTCTTTTTTGAGGGAGGTGAAGGATGGGGGGTGAGGGAGTGGGCTAAAGGGGTTACGGGAGGGTGAGTGAGGGGAGTGGGGTGAGAGAGTGAGGGAGTTACGGGAGGGGAGCGGAAGGGAAGGGGGAGTTATTTTAATTTTTTAATATTATTTTTAATAATTTCTATTAATAATGAAGGGTAATATGGTAAAAAAATAAAATTGAAGTGAAAAAGGATGATTTTATAACGTTTTGTAACGTTGATGATGATTTTAATAACAAAAAAAGGTCAAGAACGATTTTGATTTTTATCCCAGACCTTAGGGACGATTTCAGTACTTAACCCTTTTTAAATGTATCCTATTTTATAAGTTATTACAATAATCATCATGTATATGCGATGCTTATTTGAATTTTGTTTGAGTTAATCTAAATTGTAGAGATAAATGGATAGACATGTCTAGACTGACGAAGAGACAGAAGCATTTGTTGGTTTTATGGAGGAGCTAGTCATTGAAGGAAGAAGAGTTGATGCGGGCTAGTGTAAACATGGATCTTTTGAGATACTTGCTGCAAAAATCAATGAAAATTTTTTAAGTGGTAGCTTTCAGATAAGTCATTGCAAGAATAAGGTTAAAAGAATAAAAGAGAAAAATCAATTTGCAGCTATCATGGCAGCCTGTAGCAGTTTTAGATGGGATGATGTGAAGTAATGTGTGGTTGTGAACAACAAAAAAATCCTAGTTGTATATTTGTAGGTTGGTTTACTGGTTTGAATTTACTGAATTATTTTTATTCTATTCAACATCTATTTCTATACTTCTATGATAATATTATAAATTTTTTTCCTAGAAACAAGGACAAAGGTTGTATAATCTAAAAAATCTCTTTCCTTTTTATTTGCATTTAGAAAAGATATTTGATGTGATATAAATGAAGAATGCACGTGAATTTATAATGCAGTGAAATATGAATTGTATGGTTAGGCTTGGAAATGTAAGATGTATATGTGGTGTGCATGTGTGTAGATGAAATAAGTACAAACAAAAACTAAATGTCAAATTCTTTGGTGTTGCAGGCTACGTGGAACATAGCCGAGAAAAACAAAAAGAAAGATAAAACTGTTTTTAGTCTCTAATGCCTTATATTTGTTTCTGTCTTTGGTTGATAATCATAATTCATTCCTCTTCACTTCACTTTACTTTTGAATTTACTTGTGCATATTTCATTCATTGCATTTTAATTTAGTGCATATTTGTTGATTTAAGAAATTAACTAAATTAATTAATGATGACAAACATTATTTTTGAGCAAAATAAATAATTAGTGTTGATTAATTATATCTACTTATTAACTAATTGTTTATTGTTGCAGGCCAAATATTAATAGCCCAAAAGGGAATAAAAGGCAATTCAGCAAAGAATATTGGGCTGAAAGAAAAAGAAAGAGCCCAAGCAAGAGCAAAGGATAGAAGCCAAAGAAATCAGATGGGCCAAACGGGTTACATGATCCAAGCCCGAACTGGTTTCAGAATTGAAATTCCCTCTCTCTTGCTTAACTAAAAGCAACGTTCTTCTTCCTTCTAATCAAGTCACATCAAGATTTCAGAAAAAGAAAGAAAGAGAAAGAGAAGAAAAGCTTCTTCCATAAGCCATTAACCAAAGAAGCAAGAGAGAGAGAGTTGAAGCTTGAAGCACAGAAGCTAAAACAGAAATCCCAAGCTAAATCAAGCTTAAGAAAGGTGAACCATATCATCTTGCATGAATCAGATCTTCATCCTTTCTTCCCTACTCTCTACTCTATCCGAAAAATGGCTTTGAAGGGAAAGTTGCTCTCTGCCCTATTCTGCTGTGTATCTACGGTCTTAATCAAGACTTGGGGACCAAGTTGGTATTCAAGGGTTCAGATCTGGTTGACCATTGGAAAACAAGTTCGGTTACTTCTTCATGGCTTTCGGTCAAGTTGAAAAAGTCAGAAGCAAAGGTTACTCTTTGATGCTAAAAATGAAAAAGTGAATCTGTGAGTTGGTGAAGCTCAAGGCTCAAGGTGTTGACCTTGGATGAAGAACCAAAGAACGTGCAAGAAGATAAAAGAAGAGCTTGCTGTTCATTCAAGGTAAGGAGAGAAAACCAGAGTTTGAGAAGTTGAGTTCTGTGAAGTATTCCCTGTGAAGTTCCTCTACTTGGACAATGCTCTCTATCAAAGAAGCATTCTGCCAACACTGAAGAACAAATTCAGAGGTTTGCAAAGCTGGTTTTTCACATAGCTTAGAGGCTGTTGATGAAGTCAATCTCCTTCATGTTTTACTGATTGTAATGTATTTTTCTAAGCTTATCTTTCTGTAATTTCTTGAGAGAAAAGGCATTGTGAGAAAGCTTGAGAAAAAGCCAAGAATTGAAAAAGGCTGAGAGATACACTTTAGAGAAAAGCCTAGAGTTATTTTCAGATTTCTTTAGGTTAGCTAAGTGTCTTGTATCTTGTACCTGTTTGGTATCCCTTTCTTAGTTGGGTTAGCACTAAG
>NC_029772.3:28941549-28942149 GCF_000817695.3 Arachis duranensis | reverse complement strand
TGTGAGAGTAATGTTCCAAAATTCCTTTGGGCTGAAGCAGTTAACACAGCTTGCCACATTTTAAATAGAACAATCATAAGGAAATTTTTAAAGAAAACCCCTTATGAACTTTGGAAAGGCTACCCACCAAACTTAGATTACTTGCACATCTTTGGATGCAAATGTTTTGTTCTAAATAACAAAGAAAATTTGGGAAAATTTGATCCAAAGGCTTATGAGTGCTTATTTGTAGGATATTCCACAACTAGTAAAGCATATAGGGTTTATCATCAAGATACTAGAATTATTGAAGAGTCCATACATGTTACATTCTGTGATACTAACTTGGTGCAAAGCATTTTGGAAGATGGTGATGCAGGAAATCAGGCTCAAATGGAGAATGAAACAGCTCAGAATCATGAAAAAGAAAACTCTGGACAAGCTGAACTAGAAACAGCAAATGCCGAAAAATCAAGAGACAATTCTATTTTGTCTCATGAATCTGAAGGAAATTCTGCAGACAGCAGCACACAGAATCCCTTGGTGACTGAATCCGCATCCAAGTCCACCAAACCTCATGAATGGAGATTCTTGAAGAATTATCCTGAGGAATTTGTCATT
>NC_029772.3:28940649-28941299 GCF_000817695.3 Arachis duranensis | reverse complement strand
GTGGAAAGAAAGTGACCGGCACCAAGTGGATATTCCGGAACAAGTTGGGAGAAGATGGTAGCATTGCAAGGAACAAAGCAAGGCTTGTGGCACAAGGATATGACCAAGAAGAAGGAATAGACTTTGATGAATCCTTTGCCCCTGTTGCCCGAATGGAAGCCATAAGACTTCTCTTAGCCTATGCTGCATTTTGTGGTTTTAAACTATACCAAATGGATGTGAAATGTGCATTTTTAAATGGTGTGATAGATAGAGAGGTATATGTGGAGCAGCCTCCTGGTTTTGAAAATAAAGAGCATTCTAATCATGTTTTTAAATTGTCTAAAGCTCTCTATGGTTTAAGACAAGCTCCTAGAGCTTGGTATGAGAGACTTAGCTCTTTTCTTTTGAAAAATGGTTTTTAAAGAGGCACCACTGATACAACTCTATTTATCAAGAATTCTAATGATTCTTTTATTTTAGTCCAAATATATGTTGATGACATTATTTTTGGATCAGCAAATGAATCCCTTTGTACTGATTTTGGAAATCTCATGACAAGCGAATTTGACATGAGTATGATGGGTGAACTTAATTTTTTCCTTGGGCTGCAAATTAAACAAACTGAAACTGGTATTTTCATTCATCAAGAAAAGTATGCCAAGGAATTA
>NC_029772.3:28934200-28940501 GCF_000817695.3 Arachis duranensis | reverse complement strand
TACTTAACCTCCTCTAGACCAGATATTGTGCAAAGTGTTGGATTGTGTTCTAGGTTCCAATCCAAACCTAAGGAGTCACATTTTTCTGCAGTTAAAAGGATCATTAGATATATTCATGGCACATCCAATTTTGGTCTTTGGTATCCTAAGACTGATGAATTTTCTGTAGTTGGTTATTGTGATGCAGATTTTGCTGGTGACAGAATAGATAGAAGGAGTACTTCTGGTTTATGCTGCTTCCTGGGAAAGTCCTTAAATATTTGGTCAAGTAAGAAGCAACCAACAGTGGCATTATCCACTGCAGAGGCTGAGTATATAGCTGCTTCTTCTTGTTGTTCTCAGCTTTTATGGTTAAAAACACAGCTTGCTGATTACAAGTTAAATGCTGAAAATATTCCCTTATTGTGTGATAATATGAGTGCCATCAATATTTCTAAAAATCCAGTTTTGCACTCTAGGACTAAGCATATTGAAGTGAAATTTCACTCAATAAGAGAACATGTCTAAAAGGGGGATATTTGCATTCAATTTGTTAAATCAGAAGAGCAACTAGCAGATATTTTTACTAAACCATTAGCTGAGGATAGATTCTGCATGCTTAGGACTTGTCTAGGAATTTTGAGTTATAACTCTTTATTTGAAAAGTGCTGATGTGTTTGCTGGAGAATTTTGTCTCATAAACAGGTATGAGGCAATTCTGGGCAGATGATGAATGTCTCATTCAAAACAGCGTGTTCTGAGCTTATTGCAAGTGAAAAATCAATCTGGGCCAACATCAATTCAGATCTGGGTAGTCCTATATGTTTCATGAATTCAAACCACATCTGGGCCCAATGTGAATGTTACATTCTTACTTGTGTGTTTAAGTTTTCATTAAAAGTTTCTTTTTGGCCGGAAAGTTTTTTTTGGCAACCTTAATTTTTTGACTTTGGTCCAAAAGGAGTTTCAATTTAATGCTGATTGTCTTTCAATTTTTAAAAAAATTAATTTTTGAAAATCAAATAAAATCCTTCTCTTTATGATGTCATGTCTTGTCAAGTCTTTTCAAATGGTGATGCAGTTGCATGGTTTTGGAAATTTGCTTTTGGGTACGGTTACCAACACTTCCTCTCTTCCCTCCATAACTTCTCCTCAACCCTTCGGTTTCTTTCCTCTCACACCACTATCTCTCTTTCATCAAAGGCATCATTTTAACCAAAATGAGGAAGAAAGTCATTGCAAAAAGGGCTCCTCGTGAGAAGATTTACAAACCACCCACAAAGCCTTCCACTCGCTCTCAAGACCGAACCTTTACCCCTTCTCCTTCTCCTCCTCGCTGTGACCCCATGGCTCGAACCAAAAACACTCTAAGGTTCCCTGCCTCTGCCAAACCAACTCCACCACCAAAGGCGACGCCTTCCAAACCTGCCTCTTCAAAACCTGGCTCTTCAAAGCCACCCTCATCCAAAGGGAAGCGTCCGGCGACGGAAGAACCTGTTCCTGAGCCACAACAACCCAGGGCAAGGTCAGTTCCTGTGCGTTCACAGAGAGGTAACACTCGAGTCTCTCTCAAAAATGTTAAAGAACCAGAAATTGGACCATTTGATCACAAAGCCCACTTTATGACCTCTCATTCAAACTATAACCCCTATAAATTCAAATCTGCCATGAATAATGATTTTTATGAGGGAGTCATCCAGTATCGTACCCTATGCTCTTCATTTCTCGCTGATCTGCCATCTTTGAAAAGAAAAGGTTTTCCTTTTGTTGACAACTTAATTTTTCTGGACTGGAATCACCTTTTTGACATCAAAAAACCTGTTTATCCTTTGTTGGTCAAAGAGTTTTATGCAAACATGACTTATCATGAAGGCACTGCTCATTCGTATGTCAAGGGCCGAGATATCATTTTAAACAATGAGACCATCAGTGAAGCTTTGAAGTATACTGATGTTGGGCCTTGTGCATACACGTCAGTTAAGTGGGATGAAGGAGTTGGTGTTTCATACAATGATGCCCTGGCTAGTATTTGTGAACATGTTTCCTTAATAGATGGCATTACACCCACACACAAAGCCCTAGGATATGAACGTGCTCAGTTGCACCGAATGGTCAACCACATTATACTTCCTCAAAGTGGTTCATATCAAAGGGTTTCATACACTGACACTCTTGTTTTATATGCCATTCTCACCAAAACTGAAATTTCATTTGCATATTTGATGGTTAGATACATGTTTGATTCTGTTAGAAGTGAAAAGGACAAAGCTCTACCTTATGGCATGTTTCTAACTTGTATTTTTGAGTATTTTGGTGTTGACTTGACCAATGAGAAATATGAGAACAGACATTCATACCTAAAAGGGGGTGGTTCAGTGAAACAGAACAAAGGACCCACTCGATCTGAACGAGTCGTCCTAGATGATGAAGATGAGGATTTTGTCCCTGAGGATTCCACTGCTCCTTCCACTGAGGGTACTTCCATCTCCACTGGAAAGAAATCCACTCTGCTGAATGTGGTCAGGGATGTTGCTCAAGAGTTTGTCTCCCAATCGAACCACTTGATTGAATTGAGCAAAGAGAAAAGGAAGCTGGCTAGCAAGCATGAGAACTTCCTGAAGAAATCAAAGGATAGGGTGGCTGTACTGATGACCTTCATTGATAACCTTCAAAATGATGAAGATGTTGCCACTGATGTTGAAGAGGATGCTGTTTCGGAGGGGAATGGTTCTGATGCCTAGGATTTGTCTCATAAAAAACTGCTGCTGCTCTCTTTTTGTCTCATGATTTCTGCTTCTTTTGCTACTTTTGAAATATTTCATTTTGGATGACTGTAATAACTCTTAATATTGGTGCACTTTAGACAGCTTATTTAGTACTTTGGTCTGTGCTCTAACTCTTTTCTGTAGGATACAAGACTTTGTTTTTGTTGCTCTTATCCGCCCTTGATGACAAAAGGGGGAGTAAAATTAGCAATAGGATAGGATAGGATAGTAGATCCTAGTACCTCTTACTTCTTCTTGCTGCATTAATACTTGTTTTTCACATGCTGAATTTATTTGCTGATAATAGCTTGATGTTGGGCTGATTATGTGATGATTGATCATTTGATATCCCTTGTAAAAGATATATTGTACATAACTCTTTATTGTGCTTTCTTTAAGAACAATGTGAAACAGGGATAAAGAGGAAAGCATAGATTCAGGGGGAGCTACTGTTGAAAAGGATAGGGGGAGCAACATAAAATCAAAGGGAGTTTTCTAAACCTAAACTTATTTCCTTTTGATTATTGCTTAAATCATGTTTGTCATCAAGGGGGAGATTGTTGAGTTAAGAAATTAACTAAATTAATTAATGATGACAAACATTATCTTTGAGCAAAATAAATAATTAGTGGTGATTAATTATATCTACTTATTAACTAATTGTTTATTGTTGCAGGCCAAATGTTAATAGCCCAAAAGGTATAAGGACAATGCAGCAAGGCTAATGGGTAAAGCCCAAACAAAAGCAAAGGATAAAAGCCAAAGAAATCAGATGGGCCAAACGGGTTACATGATCCAAGCCCGAATTGATTTTCATTTCCCTCCATAATGCTTCAACCAAAGCAACGTTCTTCTTCCTTCTAATCAAGTCACATCAAGATTTCAGAAAAAGCAAGAAAGAGAAAGAGAAGAAAAAGCTTCTTCCATAAGCCATAAACCAAAGAAGCAAGAGAGAGAGAGTTAAAGCTTGAAGCACAGAAGCTAAAACAGAAATCCCAAGCTAAATCAAGCTTAAGAAAGGTAAACCATATCATCTTGCATGAATCAGATCTTCATCCTTTCTTCCGGTGAAGCTCAAGGCTCAAGGTGTTGACCTTGGATGAAGAACCAAGGAACATGCATGAAGATAAAAAGGAGCTTGCTGTTCATTCAGAGGCAAGGAGAGAAAACCAGAGTTTGAGAAGTTGAGTTCTGTGAAGTATTCCCTGTGAAGTTCCTCTACTTGGACAATGCTTTCTATCAAAGAAGCATTCTGCCAATACTGAAGAACAAATTCAGAGGTTTGCAAAGCTGGTTTTTCACATAGCTTAGAGGCTGTCAATGAAGTCAATCTCCTTCATGTTTTACTGATTGTAATGTATTTTTCTAAGCTTATCTTTCTGTAATTTCTTGAGAGAAAAGGCATTGTGAGAAAGCTTGAGAAAAAGCCCAGAATTGAAAAAGGCTGAGAGATACACTTTAGAGAAAAGCCTAGAGTTATTTTCAGATTTCTTTAGGTTAGCTAAGTGTCTTGTATCTTGTACCTGGTTGGTATCCCTTTCTTAGTTGGGTTAGCAGTAAGAGTGAATAGTTGAGAGTTAGCATAGCCAATGTCAAGTTAGGTTAGAACTTGAGTGTGAAATTGGTGTATGTAATACTGTTAACTATAGTGAAATTCTTCCATAGTTGTGGAGGAGACTGGATGTAGGTTGCATAGCACAAAGCAACCGAACCAGGATATATGCTGGTGTTAGCTTTTTCTTCTCTGTCATGTTCTGTTTTCTGATAATCATGAGACAAAAATAATTTGTCTCATAAATTTTCGCTGCTCAGTTCAAACAGAATCAGATTTGTAACTTCTACAAAAAGGGTCAAAACAGCCATTTAAAAAGGAAGGCATAGATTCAACCCCCCCTTCTCTAAGCCTACCACAACCTTCAACTTGTTTCCAAAATATTTAAACATGTAACAAAGGACTTCTAAGCAAATTCTGTTCAATAAGTTGAAGAAATTTTTTATTTTTGGGACAAGTAAGATTAAGAAAAGTGAAAGTCTAATAATGTGATTGGGTAATGAGGTTGCATGTTTGTAAAAACCTGCATGAGAAGCTCTAAGACATGGAGTGAAGTTTAAAGAAGTATTATGGAGGTTCTAAAAAATCTATAGAACCAAGAAACAATAAGAAAAGAAAAAAATGCCCAAAACTCTAAGTACCAATGGCTAGAAAGGTTAAAAAGAAATAAAGAGTTTCATAGTTAAGTGCTTGTTGTGTTGCTGTGTTAAGGAAATAGGCTTGAGTAAGTAAATCTGAGGGGTGCTTCATCACCCGATACCTTGAACCAACTGGTTTAGGAGTGTCGATTGAAAACTCATCTTAAAACGCCATCTTGAGATATAACACTTAGAGTCAAAGTCAAATGCAAATAACCTCCCAAAAAAGAGCTAACAAAAGAAAATAAGTAAAGCTGAGGAAAGAAAATAATTATAACAAAAAAAGAAAAAAACTATCTTCAAGGTGAAAACTTATAAAGAGACCTCTATAATATTATCAGAATGAAACTTTTAAACTCTAAGACTTTTAATTGTAGGCCTAACAAGCACTGGAATTCATACATGATCACACAATTTGAAATTTATCCCACTATCACTTGATCACTTCACTCACTACAAATCTTCAATGCACTTCAATTAGAGAATCCTTTGTGCATAGTTCTTTTCTTACTTGAAAACAAGTAAGATATTAAGTTTGGTGTTGTGATGCATGAGAATATTTAGTTAATTTTTTATTATTTTTTTGAATAAAGTTAGTGATCTCCTTAATTTAATTGAGATTTTTATTTTTTAATTAATGCTCTTTGGAGTTACTTTGAGCTTTGATATGTTTAGCAAGTTGTTGAAAGATTTTATGCGAGAGCAAATAAGGAGAAGGACAACAAAAAAAGCCCTTGGGAGAACCAAGGAAGATGTCATGTAAAAGAAAGCAATCTCCCAGAGAACCAAGAATTGAAGACAAGCTCCAGGGAAGTGCAAAGAAAATTTGTAGATGTTGTCAATCCTGACCTCAAAGTTACAGAGGTTCAAATGAGGCAATTCTAGTGGCGTTAGAAAGCTAACATTCAGAACTTCAAAATAATATGCATATGTTTATAGTAGACATTTAGTTTTAGCCACAAATGATCCTCCTTTTAAGCTCAAAAAATTAGTGTAAAGAAACACGGCGTGCCACGCCCATACACGCCCAAAAATACCCTCCATGCACCAAAGACCCCTGAGAGGTGCCCTTCAAAGGCATGAAATGCCCTCACACGCCCATACATTCCTCCCACGCCCAAAACACGCCCAACAACATCTTTCCACACCCATACACGCCCAACCACTCCATCCACTTCCAAGCAAGGGCGTGCCACTTCCCCACACGCCATTCCATGTCATGCAACACTCCAAGTTCCAACATGCATTGGCATGCCATGTCCCAGAAACACCCATGTATGCCAACTTCTCCATGTATTGGCGTGCCATGCCCAACTATTGGTGTGTAAATACTAGGCCGAATTCTAGGAAGTCAAGACCAAGTGACT
>NC_029772.3:28902812-28934184 GCF_000817695.3 Arachis duranensis | reverse complement strand
TCCACACTCCACAGTCCACACACTAAGGAGGTTGCCGTGCCACTCCTTGGGCCAACTTCCAGTGACCTCCAAAACACCTTGGCAAGCCACTCTACTTCTACCAATTGTCCAAGTTTTATATCAAGTCCAAGATTAAGTTGCAAGTCCAAGATTATGATGAAGAAACACACCAAGCTTGAATCTTAATCACAAGGAGAAGATCATGCTTAGTTTTAAATTAATTAAGAAAAGATTGAATTAGATTTGATTTGATTTTGTTTTGAATTTGAAAATTAGGTTTAGGTTAGAATTTAAATAAGTTCAGGAACTATTCCACGGACAACATATATCACATTACACATATTATATCACACTTTACAATCCTTGTTTTTGTTTTTTCTGCACCATGAGCAACTAATCTCTTCTGTTAAGGTTAGGAGATTTGTTTATCTTTTTATGGATTATTAATCTAAATGTTTTATTTTGTTTGAGGTTTATATGTTGATCTATTTTATAATTGAGTTTTCATTTTTCATCCCTAAAGATTAAAATTGTTGAAAAATATTATAACTCCATTTTGGATTCTAGTATTACTTTGGAAAATTTAATATTGGAATTAGCTTGAAAACTCTTTCTCATGACTTTTTTATTTAACTATTTCAAAGAGTGTGCGACACTTTATAATTTTTAATTTTCTCTAGTTTTGAATAAGTGACATATAATTCGGATTAGAAAATTTTTGAAAATTATACTTTCTTGTAAGTTTCAATTGTCTAAGACTAGCTTGAATACATGACATATAATTCAATCTAAGAATTTCTTTTGAATCTAAATCAGATTTGTGCTTAACATCTTTTGTTAAGTAGTTGATCAAGGTAATGGCGGTTAGTTAATTAAGCAGAAATTGGGTTGTTAAGGAATTCAAATTCAATTATATATGATTTGTTGTCGTGAATTGATCTCTGTAAATCTCAAATAAATAAACACAAGGATTGTTTTCTAGAGAGTGAACATCTCTGAAACCTTAACATTCTCACCATCATTGTTTTTATTCACTGCTTTGCTATTATTTGCCTCTGTTCAACATTCAATTCTCATTCCTCAATTTTTGATTTGTATAATTAGAAGTAATCAATTAAGCATTGCTTACTCAGTTCATTAATTCTCGTGAAAATGATATCCACTCACTATAGTATTACTTGATACAATTCTGTGCACTTGTCGAGTTGAAAATTCGTCCATCACTTGCCCACATCATGGCTGAACTCAAGAAGAGAGAGAAGGACAAGATTTTGTTGACAAACTTTGACTAAATTGGTATGTATGTGAAGAGAATAAAGAAAGAAACTGATTAATCGGGACGAAATTTAGATTTGAGTCTTGAATCTTTCTTGGATTAAGCTTGAAGATTTGATGAATAATTGTTGTTCTTTCTTTTTCTCTCAATTTTTTATAAGAGGATGATAATGAAATGATGATAAGAATGGGAAAGCGAATAGCTAAAGCTTTTAAGAGAGAAAAAATAAATCATGTGGTCTAAATCGACTCTTAAAAAATAATTACCAAGAGTGGTAATTATTTGAGCACATATTTTTATTTTATCTGATCAACTTGCTTTTTTATCAGCGTTAGTGATACCAATATGATAAATTATCTTAACTTCAAAACATCTCTAAAATATTTTATTACAATTTACTTGATCCAAAAATACCAATTAAAATCTCTAACCGATTGAATTTTGACCTGGTAATTATGTGGTCCAGAAAAACTCTTTTGCTATTCATTAACAACATATTCTTTTTATCAATAGTAACTCTAGATATTTTATGTTTGATTTGAGTTCAGTCCGTTAAATCGAGTCAAACTGTGATATAAGGTTTTTTTTCTTCCAATCACATAAAATTCTAAAATTATGTGATACAAAATATTTGGTCGTTGTTACATTGAATTTTTCATTTTAATAAATTAAATAAATATAATAATTACTGAATTAAATAATTTTTAAAATTATTACCAAAATTTGTGAGCCTCTCTTATCTCGTTTACACTGTGAACGAGATAATTTTGCACGTGATAAGATACGTGGAAGTGATACGTGTATATCTCGTTTACACTGCAAACAAGATACGTGCAAGCTTATTTTATTTACAGTGTAAACGAGATAAGATTGAGAGATGTCTTTAAATAGATGTCATTCACAGCGTTTGATTGGGCCCTAGTTTGAACTTTTCAACCACCTTCTCCTCTTTGTTACCCCTTTCTAACCATATTATTGATACATACAATGATGGCGCGTGCAGCTGGTAACAATGGAGCCAACTTTGTGGTTAGCTCAGTTATGTTAAATTTTATACAATCCTATATAGATATATGTGTGTATGTAGCCATGGTTAGGGTAGTCGTTAAGAACTATAATATAGTTTGTATCGTTAGGAATAGGTCACTGGTAAAAATTTGGATCTCTATTTTATTTCACTTGTATTAGGTTGTTACTACATAATTATTAATTTAGTTAGTAACTAGTCAAGTTCGATAGTTAGACTATTAAGTTAAGTCAAACTTTACTGGTTAGATTGTTAATAAATTTATTGAATGTTTTATCTTCACATAACGGAATGAGAAAATGTATATTAGTTAAGAATGTATATTTCTTGATAATTGAATGTTTTATCCAATTTTTTATTTCTTGATAATTGTGAATATATAATTTTTCTTCAAAGGTCTCGCCTTCTACTGTCCCGACATGTGAGTCATACCTTTCCTCCACTCGATGTCATCGTCCCGTATCTGAGGGAGGCTGGATTTGATGACACGGTACCTCTCAGGGATTTTATATTCGACAATTCTCTTATTATGGCATTCATGGAGCGATGGCGTCCGAAGACCCACACGTTCTATCTCTTGTGGGGTGAGGCCACTATCACCCTGCAGGACGTGGCATACCACCTAGGGCTACGTGCACATGGAGACCCAGTTGGGGGTACTTCTGTGACTTTCGTAGGTGGTATCACACGGAGACGTGGCAGTTGGTGGAACGAATGCTGGGTGTCAGGCCTCCAGTGGCTCCACAGCAGGCGACGCAGAGGAAGGAGTTGTTCACGTTGAAGCTCATATGGCTGCGGGACTGTGTCCGCCAGATATCCCCGACGAACGATCTAGAGACCCTCCGATAGTACGCTAGGTGCTACATCATGTTACTGATTGAACAACTTGGTCCACCTGCCTTGGCTCCCACTTCTTCAGAATTTTGGGCGGTGCCAGGCGTTGTCTTGGGGCTCGGCGGTGCTGGTCTGGATGTACCAGCCATTGTGTTCGGCGGCACACCGAGGTGTCCCGAACATTACTGGCTGCACTCCACTGTTGATGTTCTGGATATACCAGAGATTTCCTCTGTAGTGTCCACCAGAGCGAGGGATCTACGCGTATCCTATAGCTGCGAGGTAACAACTGTTTATATCTTTGTTTAGTTATCAATTTGTAACTTCTTACAACCTTCTGCATAATGAACTGCTTTTATTCTTTTGATTGGTGTCAGGTTGGATGGAAAGTAGCGATCTACAGGTTACGAGTCTTTTGATTGATGTCACGTTGTAAACGAGATACGTGTAAAGTTATTTCATTTACAGTGTAAACGAGATAAGAGAGGCTCACAGATTTTAGTAATAATTTTTAAAATTATTTAATTCAATAATTATTACATTTATTTAATTTATTAAAATAAGAAATCTTTGTTACATTTAGATTATTATTTAAATTTAATGAATATTCATGTTTATGTTATATTTTTTATTTTTGTTTTTGTTATCTTGTTCTTTAATTTAGTATCTTTTAGTTTTAATTGCTATTACTTTTATGATGATTTTATTTTATGCACACCAAATATTTAAAAAAAATCATTTTCATCGTTATGGAATAGATTTGATCAACTTGGTTAGGGGTATGAACTGAAGTTATCTTAAGTCACTAATTAATCTTAATGAGTGATTGGTTAAGAGTTAGAATTGTCTTAGCTTCTTTGGTTTAGGACATGTGACTAGGAATAATCATTAATAATTGACTTTTTTATTATTAAAGGTTGACTAATTAAAATAGCTCTTCAATTTATCTCTATAAAGATGATACGTAAATAATTTAATTTGAATTCATAATATAACAAATTTATTTAACGTGCTTTTGAGTCGGATAAAATTAGTATCTAAAAATATACTCACTTTTGATGACAAAGTAGGAAAAATGGAGAAAATATTATGTAAATCGAACAAATATATGTTTAAAAAATTTGGTAGGATGAAGAGAAAAAAGACATAATTAATTTAAATTTATTTTCTTAACAATCTCTTTATTTATATATTCTTCATTTATTTAGTATATCATGATAGTATTAAGTTATTAACTATATCGTTACAATTACTACTATAAGGGAAGGCATATAATAGAGACGAGATCTGGAATATGGTGCATAAGAAAGTGACGACTCTTATATCCATGAAGATGCTTAGCCCATTAGTATAAGTACTATATTGAGACTCAATATGTTACTTTTCATTGAATTTAATTACAATATTGTATTTAAATTCTATATGATTATGTTCTAGAGATCACTACAAGAAATGCGTTTAATACTATTAAATTTACTGTCAGATTTAGTGACCATTACTAGTGGGTTTAGTAGAAAATTTTACAATAGTAATGACTAAAAATTCATCCCAGAAAAATTTTACTATAGGATTTAAAAATACACTGCAAAATTGGACGGTAAATGGTGACACAAAAAATAATTATAAATGTGCCAAATTTAGCATTAGATTTTTCATCAGAATTTTTTTATGGTAACATGAATTAGTGAAATGCAGTGGTTAGATAACGATCAACTCCTTGTGTAAACTCCGAATAATTAGTAAATAATTAACCAATAAATTAATTAGTAATCAGGCAAATTAAAAAATAAAATTTTATAGTTTAATGAGATAGAGAAAATTAACACAAGAATTTTGACACAAATTTTAAAGTATTTGGCTCAAAATTGAGTCGAACGAGCCGAACCGATCGAACCGAGCCTGAAATGGGCCCAAGGCCCAACCTACAACCCGTTAATCAAATGTGCTTCAGCTCCTTTCATCCCAAACCAAGGAAACACGTTCCTGGAAAGGGAGAGCAAGGAAGAAGGGTTTCAAACCCTTGAATCCATTCCAACCTCCATAACTTCTTGCTCTGAGTTTCGATCGCCGCACCGTTTGTGGCCACGCAACCATTGCGTCGAACTCTACGATTCTATTGGAACAATTTCATAGGTAAGCCACAATATCACCTCATTTTCTCTACCCCCTTTGATTTTCAAAATTGTGAGCATCTATGTAGAGTTTTTGTTGAATTTGATATTCAAGGTTCGATTTAGCTTGCGAAGCTTATCGGGCTTAGAATGTTTTGTCCGTGGATACGGTAAGGATCACTAATCCTAGCCAATTCCTTAATTTAGTATTCTAGGTATTGAAATTGGGTATGTATGTGTTATATACATGAATTAGGTTTGTGTGTATGTAATTGGAGGTTGAATTATGGATATTGGGATCTTGGTGGAGTTTGGGAGACCTTGCTTTGGAGACTTTGAACTTTGAGGGTTGTGTTTAGAGCCTTAGTGGTGTCTCGGTAAATATATAAAAATCGGCTAAGGTATGGTTTAGGTTTCATGTATTTAACGTATAATGTTCTGTAAAAACCTTAGGCTAGATGACAATAGGATAAGTTGGAAACGAATGAGTATATGTAATGCTTAGAAACCTTGATATGAATTATGTGCTGGTTTTGGTGTTTGTTGAATGAATGATAAGTGATGAATTGAAGGTGATATGTGTATAAATGTATATTGAATAACAACATGTAGATCTTGTTGATGTAAAGGAGAGATTGATGCATGATGTGGTTGAATTGAGAAGTGGTAGAATGTGAAGATTGTTGTGGTATTGATAAAGATATGCTTTGTTAATGGTTATTGACATAGTAAGTTGAATTGAGTTTGAATTGTAATGAAAATTGAGGGTTGGGAGTTTTGTGAAAAATTAGTTTTTGGTCGAACTTGGGTGAGCCATAACTTGGCTTCCAGACCTCCAATTGATTTCAAACTTGTTTTGTATAAAAAATGGGTCTGTGAAGTTTACACCGTTCGAAGAACGATGAAAAATGATTTAAAACAAAAAAGTTATGCGCGTCAAAAGTTTGGGATTTAAATTATAATTTTGCAACTTTTCAGACTTAAGTAAAAATTTTGACAAAACGTACGCCCACGAGTACGCGTGGCCCACGGGTACGGATGACGCGGAATTCTTGCATATGAATACCATCCATTCGCATAGGGTAGCTACTGCCTGGTTTGCATGCGTACGCATCTTGGTCCAAGTGCGTACCCACGCGTACGCGTGGCCCCTATTTCAGCAAAAATAAATCTTGTATTTTAAAGCTCAAATTCAAACCTCTAATCTTCTATTTTCATTCCTTTAGCCCTAGATATTGTTAGTAAGCCTAGTAATAGGATGAAGTTGGGAAATTAAGGAAACATGGAGATGAAGTATAGGTTGAAAATAATGAGATTTGAGATGATTGTGTGTGGTCAAAATGGTCGAGATGTATATGTGGCCGAAATGGTCGAGATGGCAAGATCTGGGTGCGATCCTGCTTGCGTGTTAACTTGAAAATGTGTTCAGATGGCAAGCTGAGGACGGAAGTTCCCTCTCTTGTCGTGATGTGGATGTGGGGAAGGTGGAAAGGCACTCTCTTTCGTTTATGATCCTCATGAAGATATGCAACCCAAAGACAAATGTTTGGGTTAGCTACCAGATGTGTCGGGTTCTGGTGATATAACCGACACGTGAGCTCACAGTTGGTAGGACAGGAATGCATCTTGTTGCATGTGTTTGCTTTGTTTGGTGTTCATAATTGTTTTGGTTTGCCTATCTGATAAATTCTATTTAACTGATAACTATGATACTTGCTGTAACTGTTCTTTAAGTGTGTTTGCTTTGTATTTGCTTATGTTTGTGATTATCTTTCTATTTTGAGTACCTTGGTGGTGGACTGATAATAATGATGATTTGTTTTGAAATGGGCCGGAGGCCGGGTTGAGTTATTTGGGCCGGAGGCCGAGCTGGTTTGATTTGAGCCATAGGCCGAGATTAGTTGGATTAGTGGTAAGAGTTGGTTAACAAGGATTTTGTTAGTAAGTGGTAAAATGTATAGAATATTATGTTAGGTGAAAGTGAAAGCAAGGGTTAGAGTTAAATGAGACAGAAAGTAAATTGCAGGGTTAGTGCACATTGTGACCTGGGTACCTTAGAGAGTTCTACTAAATTTATGGTTCAGTTTATTCCTCTAAGTTTATATCTATATATTGGCATTCTAGGATTTTCTCTGGCATTCCCAAGACCTTATATCTTATGTGCGTGTCACCTTTACCATGCTGAGAACATCCAGTTTTCATTTTATACTGTGTTATTTTTCATATGCAGATCAAGAAATACCTTACTAAGCGTCTGAACTTCTGTAGCGAAGTGGTTTCTTGGTTTCATTTTGGTGTATAGTTATGTATATATGTACTTAGCTTTCTCTCCGACTAACTTGTTTACCTTGTACCTCTTAGAGGTTTATGGAAAATTAGGGTTTATCTTTGTATTTTGGATTTTGGGATATGTATATATGTATGTAAATATTCTCCGGCCAACCTTAGCTTCGCATATTGAGTTAGGAGCTAGTTATTTTGTATCCTCGACTCTCTGCTCTTACTTTCTATATCTATGTTTATGAACCTTAGTTTTCTTCGTACACAAGTTTTCTATTTACGTGAGCACTATGACTTTTGTTTTAGACTTTTTTTTCGAAGGCTCCTCGTTATACAATTCCTTTCAACTATTATTATATATAATTTTACGTTTAGAGGTCGTAAAACCTTGTCACCTCCATTTTATGACTTAAGCATAAGACTTTGTGTAGTAAGGTGTTACACCTTGCCATTGGATTTGTAAGCCGGTAAATTTGACAATAAATTTGCCCTAAATTCAAAATCAGAAACCCCCTTACTTCTATGTCAACTCTCCCTCTCTTTTCTCTTTCTCTCTCATCGCTTGCTACCATTAAAGCCTCCCAAAAGCTTTTCCATTGTTGGCCACCATTCCTGTGCCTATATCAGTGCATCCCCTCCGTTGAAAATGTCTCCCTCTCCTACATTTTCTTAACCGAGCCACCACAGGTCCTTATGTCACTGCTACGGGTCTGTTGCCGTCACCGTTACTGCTTGACTTTGTCATCATCAATCCTTCTACAGCTACATAAAATCTGCAATTCGATCCTATAAATGTGCAGATCAAATTCATATCAGATTCGGATAAATACCGCGAATATGCGAATCGGATCCAATCCATGAACACCTCTAATTGCTACTACCGCAACAACTAGGTTTAATTTTTTTAATTTTTCTATGTATTTTTATATGTATTTTATTAATTTTACATTTGTTGATTTTAAATATAAGTTTGTTTGAAATTGTTTTTCAAAATTTTTGTGTTTAAATTTTGTGTTTAAATTCTATTTCTGTTATTTAATTTACTCGTTAGGATATTCGGTTTTTAAAATTTAACTTTAAAATCTTTCAAAAATTTGTGTTTTTATTTATATTTATTAGGATTAATTCAATCAATTTAGGTTGTTAAAGTTAACTTTATTTTGTAATTAGATTATTTTAAGGTTAATATATTTTTGTCAATTAGGTTCATTAGGTTAGTTAAGTTAAATTGATTTTTGAATTAGTTTTATTTGATAAATTTTATAGGTTGTCTTTTTTTATTAGGTCTTTGTGTTATTTCTTTTTGAGATATATCAGGGTTGACTTGTTTCATAGTTTTTGTAATTATATTTTAAGTATTGTTCGTACAATTACATTTAATTTCATAGGTTGTCTGTGTAGCGCTTAGATTAGTTCTCTATCTTTGAATATATTAAATTGTTTAATTTTTTCTTATACTTAATTTTTTTAGGATAGTGGTTTAGGACGAAAGTAGGAGAATATTGTCTAATGGTGCCTTCTCATGACCCTGGTTTGCTGAAAAATTATGAAATAATAAAGAAATATACACTAGAACGATTAGAAGTTGATGTTTGCTTGAAGGATACTTGATTTTATTTATACTTGTAATTGTTTACTCTGTGAAAATTGAGATTTTTAAATTAGTGGAGACCTTTGAATTAAGAAAAAATTCTCCCCATTTTTTGTTAAAATCATTTAAAAAGAAATGAATTGAATGATCTATTTGTTAGTTAAATTTGTTTAGTTTGTAAGAGATGAAATTTACATTTAGTGGATGTGTCTAATTATAGGCAAAACTCTATCAAAATTTTTAAAAAATTTAATGAGTCATAGTTTTAGTTGAATTTTAGGTTATTTATGAGAAAATGATTTCAAGTCATTGTTTGTGAATGTATGATAAGGATAACAGTCAACGAAAAAATTAAAACCTGAATTCTTTAAGAAGGTTGATGAACTTGTTGCGTATGTCTTTAACAAGGAACCGTTTAAGTCTCAAAGGGTATATATGTATCAGTGCTATACCTGTCGGCTGATTAAATGGCTAATTTAGTTTGTGTTGTGTATTATCTTACACGTTAACCTTAGTTCTATTGTATATATTTCTTTATTATATATTAAACTTTAAACCATATTGTAATATAATTACTTTCTTTTTAATTATTTTATTTTTGTTTTAAGTAGACATAATAACATGCAGAGGTGTTAGAAATCGGGCTCATGGTCGAGGTATAAGGAGGGTGACTGTCATCCATGGGACTTCTCAGTTATCGCACTCTACTTTAACTATCTTTGAAATCTCACAGGCACACTAACATAGACCAGCTCTTTATTATGGTACCTAATTCTAATTATGTGGGTCCTGCTGTTGTGACTATTGTTTCTCTTGTTGTTTGTTCTACTGCTTTACCAGAGTGGATTCTTCCACCATCCTTACCTCCTTAATATCCCACTACATCAACATCACTTTTCCCTTATAAACACTATTATGCTTGAATCCTCTCATAGATCCTAGTCAGATCCTCCAACATAGCGGGTCATTAGGATTACGATTTGACCTGATGGATTGATTGCATAAACACTATTTTGTTCGGCTTTAAATGAAATTTATATTGCAATTGTTAAACAATATTTGTGTTGACTAATCTTAAGTTCTTCCTTAATAGATTTGCACCGGATTACAATGCATGTAACATGAGTGTACTAATGTTATCAATCTGCTGTATAATCACCCATGTCCAAACTATAATAAAAAGATTCCTACTGAAACCAGAGAGCAATAGTTTGATAAATGGTAGTAAAATATCTACTTATTCAAACTTTAATTAGTTTCTTTTTGTTTTTGTTTTGTTTATGGATTTAATTTTAATTAATTAATGCTAATTATTTTGTTTGTGCAGGAAAAATTTACATGGAAGAAAGACTCACGATACTATTATCAAGAAGATATTTCACTACTGCATGGTTAGACAGTTTCAGCAATTTTTATGAAGACAAAGGTCAGGATAGTATATAACTTGTTTTAATATATTAAGTTTAAGTTTTCTTTAATTTTTAAATTAATTACTTTGATTTAACTTATTCATTTAATATGTACCGTCTAAGTCATTGAACTGTGAGATGACGATGGTGGAAGTTTTCAAGTATACTCACACCTAAAGGAGAATAAGGAGAAATTTACTGGTCAGCAGTCTACGAATTATTAAGTGAGTAATCGTCTTAGTTTATTTAATAACATTTAATCGTTTTCAATTAATATTGACTTGCGTATCTTGCTTTAGGAATTATACACGAAAAATTTAGCGGTCACGACCCATCAAATAACGGAACAATACCAAAAATATAAAAAAATGATAGTTAGATTCCTACTGCAAAATATTAATGGTTTTGCTGCAGTTTAAAAGCATATCTAGCAGCGATTACAAATCGTCATAAAAAATAAAAATTTTAAGTTGTTTAGCCGCTTTATCAGAGGGACAAATTCCAAGCAAATACAAATCGTCACAATCCTCGATATAACAGTAGTTATACCAGCGATTGTATTAAAAACCACTACAAATTTGTTTATCAGTATCTTAAAAGCTACGGTTCACCGCTTCACTAAATGATACAAATCTGCAGTAGTTTGAAACCGCCACAAATGTCTTTTTAAGCTGTAGCAATTTTGCATATTCCTTGTAGGGCAAGTTTGGGATAAGGAAAATATAATGTATAAGAATTTCATTATATTATACTTGTATACATGTTAGCTAGTATATAAGTAACTAATATTTTATTTAAAATATATTACTATATCCGTATATTATTTAGTTTCTTACGAATATGATACTGGCTAGTGGCTACATGCATGTACCAGTATTAAACCAGTTGAAAATTAGAGAATTCAAATTAAAAGATGAGTAAATAATTCACGATATATATGAACCTGTGTGGCAATGCAAGAATGAAATGTGTACCGAAGAAAATGCTGACATGCTGATGTGTCTCCAGCTACATAACTAGCTTGAAATGGCTTATGACTTGTGAATAAATACATATGGAATATATTTATTTCCTACTTTTCAATTTTAATTTTATTTTTGTGAATTGAAATCAGAACAACAGAAACTACGATATATCTAACAGAAATCTTACCACACTTGCAAGGAGGATTACGAAATTATTTTCCTCTAGCTGTTGAAAGAGGGCATCCTCTATATATATGATGTAGTATTTAAAATATTTAATTGTATATTTCCATAGTAATAAATTTAATTAAATTTTATATTCATTACATAGATAATTATAATACATATATATAAAAATTAAATTTTTAAGAAATATTATGAGGTCCAATATGGATTATGAAGTCATCAGCACGCACCATGCATAGTAGTAGCATAATCAACGTAGAGGTATGATTCCCCTCCTCTTACCAACTTCTAATTCCAAAACACAATGCAAATGGAGAAAAAAGGTCAAATATATGTCAAATTTGAAAACTTGTATTAAATTTTCATTCCTCCTATATATATGAAATTGCTTAGCATAAACTATTTAATCACACTTTAATCATCACATTTTTGTTCATATCACTAGTGGAATTAAGCCTATACATTATTAAACCACAAACACTACTTTTTATCTAGGTTGTGTTATATCTTAAATTGGGTAATATATTATAGTGGTAGCTAGAAATAATGTTAGATCAATTTCTTTGAAAGGAATGCACTTAAATGTCTTACTCAGATGCCATTTTGTCACAAGATGTCAAAATTAAAGAAAGTAAAATTAATTAGTGAAAGCTTATTACAAGGAATACAACTGTTAAGCACGACCTAACAAACTCCAATATCCCACTTTTGTCGCAGATGGAAAATGATGGAGAAAGAAAGAGATGACAAAAGCAAAGTAAAGATCACCCATTTAACATAAAATGTGTGTAGTACAATGCAAGAAACATCGCGACAAAATTATAAATAAATAAAGCTGATTGTAATGTTGGTTCCGAATAATAAAGAGAAAAAAAAAGAAGAAAAGAAAAAAAATTTCAACTTTTTATATATATGAAAATCGCATAGTGTCCTTGTGAAATGAAGTATAATATATATAGTTCATTTATTAATTATTGAATTATCTAGTAATAATGCTAACTAAGTTCTCTTAAAAATTCTTGATAACTAACATTCTAAATAGAGAGAAAAGAAAAAGAAATTAATTTGTTTTGTGTTATTTAAAAGTAATAATCACTACTTACTTTATTATTTAAAATATGTAAAAACATTTGTGAAATTCATCAAAATTATTTCGTTTCATGAGTCAATAATCGCATATCAACATAAATAATGAGTAATGAAACTAATGATACATCTTTCTAACTTAATATATTTTGTTGAAAAAATAAATACATTTAATAGAAGTATTCAACATTTCCTATATCTAATAGATAAGAGGATTATTAGAACATTGCGTTTTAGCTAGGAGGATATAATTATTTTAACAAAATTTGTATGCCTCTTCTAGGAATATTATTTTTCTAACAAGTCAATTTCAAGTTAAAGACTCTCACTTTCCTATCAATGCATTTTCCCACATATCTTCTTTTTTAAAAATGATGCCAATATGAAGGGTGAGGATTTGAGGGAAATAGCAAGTTACTAGTAGGTAAGATTTCAAATCAAGAAATTGGAAAATTTTCTCATTATTTATTAATAATAATTAAATTAGTAACACTCTGCTCAATAACTTTGAAATGGAATTGCTCGTATTGCGCCTATGTAACTGACTTATCAACAGCAACACCATAAAGCATATTGTGGATTTTCTTACGCACTTGAGTGTACCACTCATAATAACCATCATGCATTCTATGCAATAAAATCTCTCTCTTATAATATGAATTCCATAGCCGATAATACTAAAAAAATTAAAAAAAATAGTTCCAACTTATTTTATTTAATATTTATTAATTTATAAAATTAATAAATATTAAATAAAATAAGTTCAAATTATTTTTTGTTATGAAACATTTTTGTTTTCCAACATGCTTTTTTCACTTACATTAATTTATTCCAAAGGTCTATATCAATAGTCAGATCCCACCACCAACTATTGCTCATATAAGCATCAACGTCGTGACCAAATTTATATTAAGATATGGATACTTTGGCGACAAACATTTTTGAACATGCATGTATCTTGATAACAAAATAATAAAATAAAAAAGTGTATGTTATTATTAGAATATATTTAATGTATATTTTAAGAAAATTTATGATTACTTATTATAATATTCAAAAATTACATAAACCAAGGAATAATAATTAGATAACCATATATATATATATGTATTTAATTAAGATATGATGTATTGAATATGTTAGAAAAATATTAGAATATGTGTGATGATGAATATGGGGTACGTGTGAGGGTAGAGAGTAGACAATGACCTGTTTTTCGTCCATGTTGATAGGCACACTTGTATACGTTCATTGGTTTGCACTTTGTGTGGGATCTTCTGTTTCGCTTTTTCATTATAATGGGGTATGCGTAAACAGGACAATAAGTCAAACATTTTACTGTTAGGGTTTCAATATTTGGATTCACTTATCACCCCTTCTTCTCTCTAAATATATCTTTCACTCAATCATATTTATTAGTCTTGTTATATACAAGCTTATTAATTATATTATTAGTCACTTCAATTGGTGGTGTCATTATGGGTTTTGGTTCATTTCGTTGTTTCCTTTAATGTCGTAAACTGTGCCATGCATTTTTCGCCTTCATTTGGTATTTGGTCTTTGGACTAAATAATCTGGATTCAGGTATTACAGGATATTCTGTATAGAGAGCGAAATTTTCAAATCGTTATTGTATACGCAACTCAGGATTCAAATCCTAATGTTATGTAAGAGATATAATTATTTATATTATTTTTATTTTTTTATTAGTTTTATCGGGATATATTAAGATTAATTAGTATTAATTAGAATTATTTAGTATATCTGAATATTTATTATAAGATATTACGTTTTTATTATTTTGATTTTTTTAGCAATTATAAATATTTTTTTATATTGTATAATTTCAAACAACTTAAATACTCACAAACCTTTTTTCTATTACTTCCTCTTTCCTTTTTAATAAGTTTAAACTTTTGGGACGAGTAATTTATGACACGTCCTAACTGAATATTGATTTATGACATGTATTTTTACCTGTTGCTTAGGAAAATAATATATTGAGGACTTTCTCTCTTAATGAGGATGAATTTTTCATATATACGCTTATGAGCTTTCAGTTTTACACTTTGTTCCTTTAGTTTCCTATTGTTATTAGTGTTATTTTTTATCATAGCCTGTTTTTAGTTTTTTGGTTTCTTACGGTATCCCTCAATCCGACAAGTTAAGGACTAATCTATTGTGGATCTGAGCTCCATTTAAGAGTCTGCCGCTGACCAATAAATTGCTACATGCATAAGGTAAGATTCGAACCCCGACACTTGTTTAAGCGGATGAGTGAATTGATCATTCGACCAACGCAAGTTGGTTCATAACCTGTTATTAGTTAGGAATTATTTGTCCCGGCCCATTGTTGAAGGAAAAAAAAATAATAAAGAAGCAAGTATATATGGAATCTTACTAGGAAAGTTACACTAGATTAAGATGTGAATTGAAAAAGAAAGGAAAAGAATGAAAATAAATCAAATTTACCTTTGTGCTTGTTTAATTAATTTGAAAGATTTATAAATTTATAATGTACCACAAATTAAATAATTTATTTGTAGACCACTGCTTTTAGTGTGACATTCATTTAATCAATTTCTATTCTTCTCCATTTTTTCTTAATGGTCCATCAGAGAGAAACAAAAGCATTCATTCCAATAATAATAATAATAATATTCTTTGATGTGTCTCTTTGGATTATTAATTAGTGCACTACTTAGTACTTACATATTTACATCACAATAACAATACTTGCGCATGCTTACATTGATCATTTGATAAGCACATATCTATTACTTTCTACAACATTGAACATAAAACTTGAAGATGGCAAGCATATCATTCTATTCTCAATTATATAATCAACAATGATTTGATTGTGAGTATTAATGGTGGACACTAGCCATTAATAATAATAATATTGTGTATTGATAATAATATCATTAGAAAGGCTATGAGATTAACTCATTCTTAATCAAGAGGCCTTATAAATATCACTATTTGTTTTTATTTGTGAATTATGCATGAAATATCTTTTCATGAGTTAGGTCATCCCACAATCAAACAAATCTTATTATTCATTCTTTGGAGCCTTTGGTTCATCACCTTTCTTTACATAGTGTTATTATTGTGTGATGTGTGATATATATGAAGTGTCCCTTCTTATCTTTAAGTTTATGATCAATGGAACTTCAAAACTCATAAAGAAAAATATTAAAATAAAATAAAACAGAAGAGCTCTTGCTAGCTGTCTTCAATCAATTTGGCACACTTTAATTAGAAAACATACAGTTACACTTTTTTCACAATACTCATAAGATTTAATTTAAATTTACCTATATATCTTCACCATTCATCTCATTTATCATTAGATGATGAGGATATACATAGAATAATAATAAATTCGATCAAAACTAACTTTAGGATTTAAAACATTTGAATAAATGTTAATCCAAAAAGAATTAAGCATGTTCAAAAGATGTGTACGTACGTATGACAAATTTTTGCAAACCTACTTATTATAGATTACGGAAAATAAGTTTAAGAAAAATATTGCCAACATATATACGTACATGTATGTTAAATCTTTCAAGAACTACTAACCAGTTTAGTTCCTTCAATTAGTATTATTAAGAGTTCTTCTAGATTTGTACAAATATTTTATTTAACTTTCAATACTTTTTATTTTCATAATTTTGGTAAGAAAGAAATAAAAACAGTTATTCAGTGTGAAGCATGATAGAAAGAAGGAATAAGAATGAGAAGATTTTGACAATGAAGAATTAAAGTGTTATTAATTAGTGGAAGACAGAAATGTATAGCCACAGAAATTTATGTGAGTGCCCACCATCTATCATTTCGGTTAGGTCATCACTACTAGCCTCACCATACTCTCTTCTATATTCAATCACACTTTTTTCTTTTCTTTTTTTTAAATCAACTTGTATCTGAAACGTCTTATTCATCCTTTTTGGCCCAGAATAGAACAAAACGGATCACTACTAATAACAACTATATATCCAATTCGATTTATTTTCGCTTGGTTTCATGGTTTATATTTTTGTTGCTATATGGGACAGTTCCTAACTGGAGTATGTGTAAATACAATGTATTTACTATATCACTATATGTATCATCATCTAATATAAAATAAAATTTATTTATAGATATTAAACAAATAAAAAAATCCAAAAATAATAGTCTAATTTAATTTAAATATAAATACTAACTTAACTAATATTTAAATACTACAACAACAACAATAATAATAATATAGTGGAGTTTGACGTGGACCTTTTGGTGTGGTGAAAATGCCATTTGCAAAGAATAATATTAATGTAGTATTTGATTATTCTAAGAGTTCTACCAATTAAAATGGGAATTTTCGGTGGCCATATGAAGCAAAGTCTTTTACTCTTCTTATAATGAAATCAGATCCCCATTTGGAATAAATTAACATTTGGAGCTTAATTTTAAGTCCACATAATATTCAGTAATTTTAGCTCTAATATTGTTTCCAGCAATTCAAGAGTTGCAATAGTTTTAAATTTTGTTATTGAGTGGTCACCTGTAAATTAAATTTTCAGCACCTGCTATACATAGATTTAGTTGAATTCAAGTTTAATACTGATTTAATTATATATACTTTTTGGCTTTGACATGTAGTCTAAGAATACTAATTCTACCAAATCAACACGCAAGAGTTTTTTTTGGAATTTGTATAAATTTTTGTATACATCTTTATTAGAGATATAATTATAATGTTGTATTTTATTATTAGTTTAAGCTTTTAGGAAAAATGATATCATGATATAATATTAAAATTTTATGTTCGAAAAATTTAGAGTTTGATTTTTGATGAATCTAAAAAATAAAAAAATAGTATAAGATAAATAAAAGAAGAAAACACAACTTATGCAAAGAATTTAAATAAATAAAAAAAATTTTACTTAAAAGAAAGTGTTAAATATATCACTATTCATATTATCTTTTTTTATCAACTCAAATTTTTTAAAAAAAGTGATATTATCACAAGAAAATGCAACAAAATTATTGTATCCCTAACAAATTTTATCAAATTTTAAATTTTTAAATTATAAAAATTCTAATATCATATTATAATATACTACTTTTTTCAAAAACTTATATCGATAAAAAAATATAAATTATTATATCTCTACTATATATTACAAATTTACAATAATATTTGCATATATATATGATGATATGTATGTGTGGTACTATTATTGTAAAGTATTGGCGTAAATACACTAGCAAATGAAGACATATCTCACTTTGGATTAAATGAAGACTACCAATAGTGCTACCTGACATGACATGGATGGTCAACTTATACGAACAAACCATATTCTTCCCCGCATGAAATACTTACATATGCATGCATGTTCTTAATAGGAGGGTCCAAAAATAAATTATAACAACTTATTTGTAGTTTTTTCTTTTTATATATATAGTTTCAATTTATTGTAATAAACATTTGTAGTTATAGTTGTGTTTTGGACGCACCTTAAATGTGTTTTAAAAAAACTGGAAATTTCCTTTTTTTCTTCAAAGGCACCAATTTAACTACAACTTAATAATAATAACATAACGAGAAATTCTTATTATATAATAAAACAATAGAAAAACGTATATAAATAATTATATCTCTAATATTTTTAAATAAGAGTTTTTTTTTAATTTGTATGATTTTTTTTATAATCCTTTTTTCTCATTTTATTTATCTTATGTTAATATTGTTTTTTAATTAAGAATTTAACAAGGATCAAATTTTAACATTTTAGTCATAGAGGTTCTGATATTATATAAAAAGAATTACTTCTCTCAAAAACTTAAACTAATAAAAATATATATATAAATAATTATATTTCTAATAATAATAACCACTTATTTTTATTTCTAATATTAAAATGTATATTAAAAATAAAGAATAAGTAGATGTATAATAGAATAAAAGACACGTGAAAATGTGCTTTTGGGACATGTAAGAATTTGTACGAGATAGCAGAAAATGGCACATTAACAACATCAATATGTTCTAGAGAGGCACGGAAAAAGCTGTGACCAAAGGATTGTTTGAATGATGTACTAATAGCGTACAAATTGCAATATATATGTTAGTATATTGTCATGTCTCTATGCCATCTGGTTGAGGTAACATCTAAGGTTATTAATGACTTTGGGAGACTTTTGGTTTTATTATTCTACTATTAATGGCATCAAATTTGTGACAAAAAAAATGATGAATAGGGAGTTGTCCAGGTTGGTGGGGTAATGAGTATGTAGTTGCTCAAACGATTCAAACTCTAGAACTAACTACATAACACAAGCAATGATATATATGATTATGAGAGCTTTTCTTTCTATCTTTCATGCCTCAAAAGCTTTGTAACTGATAGATGGAAGATAAGATACAAATTTGTTATAGGAGAAGCATTAAATTTCAGACGTAACACAAACAAATATGAATAAAAATTTAAATTTTGTGTTTTACTTTAAATTTAAAAAAATTTGTACAATTTAAACTAGAACCATTAAGAATTTCTTAAAATTTATTAAATATTATATTTTAATTCATTAGTATCTAAAGAATTAATTATTATTAAAATTCTTGAATGATGTTAAAAAATTTAATATAAAATATAGCTCTTCAATGTCACATAATAAGGAGCTAAAATATGATTTTTTTTTATAATTAAAAATAACAGATAATCATAATAAAATAATAAAAATAATATTATATGTATACAAAAATCAGTCACCAAAGTTAGCTATTAGTATAAAATATATGTTGAAATACAAATATATATTGAAAATAAATTAAACCACACATGTATTTATACATAAATATATTTGTAGTTGATTTTAGTATACAAATAGCATTTTTAAAATAGTAAAAAGCCAACTAAATCTATACAACATGTGAATGAAAAATAATTAAAACACTATATCATTATTTAACATTTTTAATATTAAAAGTTTTGATAATTATTCCTTTAATTCCAATGAATTAAAGGTGATTTTTAATAAATTTTTAAAAATTATTAATTGATTCATTTTAAATTCACATATTTGGAAATATGGAATAAAAAAGAAAGCCCTTTTAAAATATGTGGGACACAAATTGGATGAAAATGCCTTTAGGAATAGCATTACAATTTACTCTAATATTTAAGGAAAAAAAGTAGTAATTTATATGCCTTATCTTATTATCCGTTGTTAACAAAAAATAGTACATATTTATTTTTAAAAAATCAGAGTATCAACGCATATTTCAAAAAACGTATAGGAAGAAAATTTGCAAATAACTAAATATTAACGAAGTAACGGGTATATGGTGCACTTATATATATTGGGTAGAACACACATTTATAAAACCCTAGTAGGTCGATTTGTATATTTTCAAAGCCTAACTTATGGGAGCCTTATAAGACCAACTTATCAAATGGTAATATTAGAAAAATAAAAAAATAGGCAGAATTAATTTTATTTAGTATTTATTAATTATTATAATAATTAATAAATATTAAATAAGATAAATTATGACTGTTTTTGGTTAATTTTTTTTCGTTATCAAATCTAATTGCCTATCAAATTACATTGCTAACAAATTGAGATCAGATAGTCTCATTTCTATCTTTCTGTGGGTTATTTGTCTACATTCACAACTTATTGTTATCTGAATTTATGATTTTAATTATAAAATTATGATTCTCTCGGCTCCAATCATTTAGTACCTAATACTCGAAACTAAAATCACTACTTAAAATAAAGAAGCATTTACCACGAAACTCCAACTTGAAAAAAATTTGTCAATGGTAGCTTAATTATTTATTTTATTGATAGTAAAGATGAGATGAATGATTTCATGGGCGTATCTTGGTGTTTGCTTTTTATGTCCAAATCTTGGTGATTTTAGGTTTTGTGGGACTTGAATGAGGTTATGGGGGTATCTGGCTTCCTAAGAAGGTGTAGTGATTGCTCTAGTCAATAATAGATTATTATATCATCATCAAAGAAGGTTGATAAACTTTGCACTTTGAAAGAGCCTTCCACTCTTATGGATGATTGAGAAATCCACAATAATTATTGTTGCCTTCTCCCTTCTCATCCCAACAAAATGGAAATCAACTACTAATTTAATAAACTTGTGGACAAAATTTACTAATAAGCAAAGCACTACTTGCATTGGTTTCTCAAGTTCAATTGGTTTTCTATAGGCTCGTTACACTTGACTAGGATGTTCCACTAAATTAGGCTGCCTAATTAGCTTCTTTTCTTTTATCATGAACACAATTTTAAAAAATAACAACAAAATAAAATACGACCTTAGCTTGGATTTTTTATTAATAATTTGCAGCAAATAAGTTTCGATGTATTATTTTGGTGTAAAGTTAAAACATAACACTTACTATTTTTTATTTTTTTCCATATGTTTGCTTAATAATTCTTTTATAAAAGAAAACGTATAAAGTACCAAAAACCAGGTGTGTTTTTTCGGTTTGGGGGTGGGGGAGGCAAATCCTTCTCACATAACACAAATTTCTAATTATACAAAGGACATAGATGTTATGTATCTTTGTATAAGGAGTAAAAGTGGACCCAACAGTCCAATTATGAGAATTTATTATAAATAGCAATAGGGATAGTTATAATATAATTAATCGTGAAAAAATGAGTAATTTATATAATTTTTCTCTTGAAAAATTCCACTTTTATAGAATTATCTTTATTATGATTTTTCTTTCTTATTCAATATTATTGCCCTTTTAATAGTGAATTTTTGAAATGATTTGCTAAACTAAAAAATCATTCATACTAATGGAGGCCATCATCTTTTGGAATTACGAAGAGAAGATTCGAACTGTGAAAAAGGTGAGGGGTTCAGGCGCGGATATCGCCGAAAGAGGAGGCAGTCGAGGTGCGCTGTTGTGGAGGGTTGCCGGCTGGTTGAAAATTGGTGGAGAGGGAGAGTTTATGTTCCCTGTTCTAAAGTTAGGCCTTCTTTAGATAGTTAGGGCCCAATTTAATCAATTCTTAGAGGTTAAATTCAACTGGATTTCACTATTGAAAGGTAACAATTATAGTGGATTCTCACACACAAAATTTATCTTAAGCAATGGAATTTAATCAATTTTTATAAATAAATCATTTAAATATTTTATTTACGAATATAAGTAATTTGTAACATATTTACTATTTTTTTATTTTTTTTTACAAATTTTGTTTGTAGCATAAACGAATTAAAATGACTTATATTTCGTTTACAATTATATCTCATTTAAACTGTAAACGAGATATATAAAATTTGAAAAAGTATATATATATATATATATTTCGTTTACAATGTAATGAAATATATGTATTATTACAAACAAATTTACGATGAAAATAATATTCATAGTATAACTTGGATTGATTTTTTTCCAACGATAGTAATGGTATTTTATTCAATAGAAAAATAAATATAATATCCAAAAGTCAGGACAAGAAAAATAAAAAAAGGGATTCCCAAATATTTACGAACAAGTAAAATTATAAGAAGAAAATAATACAGAAAAGTAAATAGGTAAGAAATCTTAGGGCACTATGCATAAGACAAAATAGATAACTCCTGGTTCAACTTAAGTGATGTTGCTATCACTTTTTTCGAAGGCTCCTGGACATGCTCGAAGACTCGTCGACACCTCTCCTTCCAAATATTCCAAGCTATAATCAAAACTAGTCAAGCTCTTTGAGGGCTTGTTCCTTGATGTCCAGTTTGTAATACCAAATCCCTCCACCAATCGAAGAACAAGGAACATCTATAGAATGAGGTAAGCCAAAGGACTCTTCTACCACACTAGATTAGCGTCTTCACAGAAAAATAGACAGTGCATGAGTGATTTTTGAGCTGACTTGCAGATTGGACAAGTTGCCGGAGTGTATGGGAACTGTTGGTGGATGAGAAGAAGAACAGGAAATACTATGGAGAATTTTCTACGCAAAGAGCAAAATCTTGTGAGAGATTTTCAGCTTCCATAAATAGCTCCAAACTAGCCCCTGTTTAATGAAGTTTAGACAAAATTTCATGGAGGTATAGTAAAATTGGTAAGCAATCCTATCCCTAATGCAACATCTTATGTTTTTGCTCTGTTCATTACCCATTGAATTGTATCTTCACCTTCTCTTGGGGTTATGGAGAGGATTCGCTGAACAATTTCTGGAGAAAAAAGGTTTGAGTTAATACTTGATTCCATTGTTTATTTGAAAAAAAATAGGTCTTTCACTCATAACAGATGGTAACTATCTGATAGTAGTGCTGCAGATGGTGGAACAGTAAAGGGGTAAGGAGGAGGGAGCCATAGTTCAATGAATATTCGGATATCACCAGAACTTACTTTCTAACTAATGCATTTCTCTACAACTCGCCTCCCTTCAAGAATACTTTGTCAATCTCAAGAAGGTAAGGTTCCTACTTCTGCTGGATATAATTAAAAATGAAGTATTAAATATTCTAAAAAAAGAGAGTTAGGTTGAATCACAATTTTTTAGCACTGTTTATCCAAAAGAGTCAAATTTTGAGCCCTAAGATCTATTGAAACCAAGCTCGCCTTCTTTCTTAGATCTAGTCATCTTATCCCAGCTAATCCACACCATTCGCGTTTTAGAACCTTGCTACCTGCACCAGAACTAGGTTAGAATACTATGAATTTCATTTAACAAGCTGTCCAAAAGTTTAAAATATGACAATGTGTATATTGGTATGACTTTACTAATTGCTCGAAGTAATACCTATCTTCCTCTGTTAGATAACAAGCACCTTTTCCATCCTTGTGTCCTTTTGAGAACCTTATCTTTGATTGAGTTGAAGGTAACTTTCTTAGAATGGTTGACAAGGAAAAGTAAACCCAAATATTTATCTTGTGTACCTATATGAGAAATATTTAGCTGGGCTGCTAGGGAGGTCCTAATAAATCTGGAGTATCATTACTGAAGAATATGGCCGATTTATTAAAATTAACTCTTTGTCCACTGAAAATCTCATAAGATTCTAATAATTCTAAAATGGAAGAACAACTATTTTCTGATACTTTGTCAAATAGAATGGAATCATCAGTGAATAGCAAGTGATTTATAGTTGGGCAACTTCTGTTTATTTGAATTTTTCGAATGAGATTGTTTTGCTCTGCTTTATGTAGCAAGAAGGAAAGTCCTTCTGCACATAACAAGAAAAGAAAAGGGGATAGAGAATCACCTTGATGGATGTCTCTATTTCATTTAAAAAAATATAGGGTTGACCTTCCACAACAAAAGAGTATGAAACATTTGTCAACAATTCACAAATCCAGTCAATGAATCTCAATTCAAAACCCAACTTCTCCACAATAAACCATAGAAAATGCCACTCCACCCTGTCGTATGCTTTACTCATATCAAGCTTGAATGTCATTTCATTTTTCAAGCCTCGCTTCTTTTGTTTAAGGTAGTGAATACATTCGTGTGCTATAAGAATATTATTAGAAATAAGTCTACATTTTAAGAATGCACTTTGAGTAGGGCTAATTACCTTATTCATACACCCTTGGGGTTTATGGACAAGTACCTTCAAAATGATTTTGTAGACAATAGAGGACAAACAGATGGGCCTTATCTGAGTCATATCGCTTGCATCTGGGACCTTCGGCACTAGAAAAATATTAGTGTGGTTAAAACTTTTCAAAATTCTACCTCCAGCAAAGAAACTGCTCACAATCCAGAACACGTCTTCTCCCACTATATCCCAGTAGAACTGGAAGAATTTATCCGTTATACCGTTGATAGTGAGCAAAATTGTCGGCTAGAAATTTTATCTCAAGAAGATTTAGCGTTGTAAGTATAGTTTCGAGCCAACAAGCAATGCCCACATCAAATGCGAATTCAAAGATGTCACTATTCAAACCAATTCAATTCCGGGAGTGTTTAGTTCCCGGGTCGTCTCCCTAGGACACTTGAGATCAATGAGTGCACAATTCTGATTGTGGCGATCAAAGGGTTTTCAATGAATAGATAAACATATGAAGAATTAAAAGAACATGTAACATTGTAATAAATGAACTAATGAAGGAATTAAAGAACTACTATGTAATATAGACAAGTAAGGTATAAAAGGAAGTAAGGTAAACGTGTATGAAAGAATTAAACATAAAAGGTATCTAGGCTTGGAGTGAGCTAAGGGTTTTTTGTTGTTGGAACCATAACTATGACAATTTGAATGGATTAATATCACTTGATTAACCCTTTCATCGAAGAGTAAGTTAAATGAGCATAAGTGTTCTTAACCCACAAATCCTAAATAGCTTGCTAATTGCCTTAGCAACAAATTAGCGTTAGTGGGACAAGAACAATTAACAACCCAAGAATTGACACTAAATGTTGGACATTCCAACTCTAGGAACCCAATTGCTCACTTTTCCCAAGCCAAGAGATAGAAAATTAGCCCCACATCATAATTGACATTTTGTCAAACACTTGGTGGGCAAAAACATTAAACATAGGAAACATGAGAAAATGCTTAAAACTAAAAGTAACACATGATCTCAATTAACAATAACAACTCAAGAAAGCATGTAACAAACATTAATCATCAAATTCATCAACAAGAAATTAAAATTACAAAAGAGAAGTAAAATTGAACTAAAGCTTGAATTATAAGAAAGAGTAAGAACAATGTAACTATAAAGAGTAGTAACAAAGAGATACTTACAATGGAAGTTAGCAAAATCCAAGATCAAATTTGGAATGGAACTTGAATGTAAAATCCTAATATAACCCTAATAGAGATGATGAAAAACTACACTAAAAGCTTCCTACTACTCCTCCTAAGCTAACCTAATGTTGTTCTATGCTATGGTCTTCATTTTTCCTTCAATATGATCTAAATGGCTTTAGAAATGGGCCTCCAATCCACCAAAAACGTGAGTCACGTGCAATTTAATGAAGGCATGTGCGGACACCTATGCGTACGCATAAACGTGTGTGCACGCACACTCTGCCAAAATCTCTTCCTATGCGTACGCACAAGTATCTGTGCGCACGCACACTAGGTGATGCTCTGAATGGACGCACGACGCGCACGATGCGGCTCACGCGCACGTGTGGATCCGTTTTGATGCCCGTACGTACACACGCAGGTTTGTGCATACGCACACATCGCTGTGCTATTCTCCTTTGATTCTTTCATGCTTCCTCCTCTTTGCATGCTCTTCTTCCATTCTTTCCAAGCTATTCCTACCTTATACATCTGGAATTACTCACAAGCAACATCAAGGCATCGAATGGAAGGCAAATAGAATAAAAATTGATCAAATTAGGCACAAAAGAGCATGTTTTCATAATCAAGCACAAATTAGGAGGAAAGTTCAAAAGCATGCTATTTAAGGGAATAAGTGCAAGTTTATATGATGAAATCCATTCAATTTCAACCAAAAATCATCATCAAATATGGATTCATCAATTCCCCCATACTTAAACTCTAGCATGTCCTCATGCTAAATATATTCAAAGGAGATAGATGAAAGGGAAAACAATTTATTCTATGTATTACCTAAATGCATGCAACTATCCTAAGGGCTATCTACCAATACGTACTATGCTAAGAGTTGGCAAAAACGAACCATGAAATTCCAATCTATCACAAGAAAGTTTTAGGGCTAATGCAAGGAGTTTATGCACTAAGAGCAAATGTCCAAAGAATTTAATTGAAATTTTCAAAATTATCCAATCAAACAACTTGCAAGAAGATACAACATGAGATGCAAGAACATAGAATTGAGTGATCGAACCCCTCACCGGATGTGTATTCACTCAATTCGCTCAGTGTTTAGGGTTTAATCACTCAATTCTCCTTTCATCATGCTTTTCAAAGATTTGCAAGTCATCTAACAATCAACTAGTATTTGATGCATGAAAAACAAATATCATGAGGTCTTTGGAGAGTTGTAATGGGGCTAGGGTTTAGATGGTTAAGTGGACTTAAGAAATTAATTCTTTGATTAGCTTAAGTGCCCATCTAATCTTATATCACCTATATACACATAACAACACAACCTATCTACCTATTTTTCTCCTATCTTACCTCACTCATGCACTTTCTTTTCAAAACATGAACATATGCATCCTTTATTTAACTTTTTATTTATTTGACATTCTATTATGCACAAGATTTTTTTTTTAACTTTTCTTGTCTTTGTTAATCAACAAGAGATGCATATGACTTAGATAATGAATGCATGAGCATTACCCATTTGCCAAATTTTCACAATGAGTTCCATGCTTTTACCACCAATGCTTCCTAACAATTTTCCCCACACTTAGAATACACACATTAATCCACCCAAGCTAATCAAAGAGTAATTCAGGGACATCAATAGTTTTTTACTTAAGAGGAGTAATGTGCTCAACATCAAAACAAAAGGGGATTTACAGGCTCAAAAAAGGTTCACAAAGGTAAATAAAAGGGCTGGCCATATAGGTTGGTGAGTTTAACATCAAAGATGGCCTCAATCATACTAAATTCATCCAAACAACAAATATAGGACATAAAGAATCATGCAAATCAATAATCATAATCAGCAAGGAGTATAATCACACATGAACAAACATTATGGTTGAAAAATGCAACCATCCATTAGTGCTCAAATCTCACAAGGCATGTTGTTCTAGCTCATCTTCTATGTTCTATAAACAAAATACTCCAAACAAGTTAAAAAACACAGAATTTTCTTCAATTCAATCAATGGTACGCCCTAAGAAAGATTTCATGGAGATTTCTTGGTGTTTCACAAAACTTATTCATATTATCATGCAACATGCAAGCATTAACTACCATATAGTTATGAATAATAAAGAGATATCTACAAACAAACCAAGACATAAAACTACTAAAAATGAAGAAAAAGATCTAAAAAGGTATTGCAAAAGTGTCTTGAGAAAAGAAATTTTACCCCCCTCGAAGTCGTCGATCCTCCTCCACACTTAGTTCGTGCACGGTCCTCCGTGCACGCTTACAATCCGGGAGAAAGATAACTTTAGGGGTTCACCTTCAGCTGGTGGTCTCGGAAGTGAGTTGGTCACCTTCATCATACTCCTCTCCAACTAGCTCGGATGAAGCCGTAGGAGCTCGGCTGGGGTCTCTTCCTTCTAGCTTTGCTGCTATCCACTCAAAACGCTTGCGCTTTAGGTGCTCTATGTGGTGTATATCGTGCAAGATATCTTGGTATAAGTTCGAAAGAGATCCGAGAAATGGTAAAGGAGTTGATGAAGTTGGTAGACTTGATGGTGGTGCTGTGGGTGCCTTCCTCTTGGAGGGTATTTTCTTTGTTGATCCTTCCAAATCTCTCCTCGGGATAAACTTGTTGTCTTTTGGAATCTCGAACATGATGTCTGACGGTTGCCTCTCTACCCTTGTTGCTATTGCCAAACACATACCATCGATGGAAAAGGGATGTTGATCTTCTTTTTCTCAATCGGTTTCCAAATCGATGTGCGTATTAAAGGTACAATGGCTATGTTCTTTCCTTCCATAATAGCCTGATGAGCAAATATTTTATACGCTTTTTGGGGGTAATTTCATGTAGATTTTAGTATGTTTTAGTTAGTTTTTAATAGATCTTTATTAGTTTTTAGGAAAAAATCATATTTGTGGACTTTACTATGAGTTTGTGTGTTTTTCTGTGATTTCAGGTATTTTCTGGCTGAAATTGAGGAAGCTGAGCAAAAATCTGATTTAGGCTGAAAAAGGACTGCTGATGCTGTTGGATTTTGACCTCCCTGTACTCGGAATAAATTTTTTGGAGCTAAAGGAGTCCAATTAGCGCGCTCTCAATTGGGTTGAAAAGTAGACATCCAGGGCTTTCCATACTTTGCACGAAGATAGACGACGTAAACTTGCGTTCAACGCCAGTTCCATGTTGCAGTCTGGCGTTTAGTGCCAGAAACAGGTTACAAGTTGGAGTTCAACGCCAGAAACAGGTTACAACCTGGCGTTCAACTCCAGAAACAGCCCAAGCACGTGAGAGGCTTAAGTCTCAGCCCCAGCACACACCAAGTGGGCCCCAGAAGTGGATTTCTGTACTATCCATCTTAGTTTACTCATTTTCTGTAAACCTAGGTTACTAGTTTAGTATTTAAACAACTTTTAGAGAATTATTTTGTATCTCATGACATTTTTAGATCTGAATTTTATACTCTTTGATGGCATGAGTCTCTAAACTCCATTGTTGGGGGTGAGGAGCTCTGCAGCGTCTCGATGAATTAATGCAATTATTTTTGTTTCCCATTCAAACATGCTTGTTCCTATCTAAGATATTCTTTCGCGCTTCATTATGAAGAAGGTGATGATCTGTGACACTCATCACCTTCCTCAATCCATGAACGTGTGCTTGACAACCACCTCCGTTCTACATTAGATTGAATGAGTATCTCTTAGATTCCTTAATCAGAATCTTCGTGGTATAAGCTAGATTGATGGCGGCATTCATGAGAATCCGGAAAGTCTAAACCTTGTCTGTGGTATTCCGAGTAGGATTCAAGGATTGAATGACTGTGACGAGCTTCAAACTCGCGATTGTTGGGCGTGATGACAAATGCAAAAGGATCAAGGGATTCTATTCCAACATGATCAAGAACCAACAGATGATTAGTCGTGCTGTGACAGAGCATTTGGACCATTTTCACTGAGAGGATGGGAAGTAGCCATTGACAACAGTGACATCCTACATACAGCTTCCCATGGAAGGAACTTTGCACTTTTGAATGCGAGAAAGTATTATGTTGCAGGAATTCAGAGGACAAAGCATCTCCAAAACTCCAACATATTCTCCATTATTGCATAATAAGTATCTCAAATTTTCCTTTTTATTTTTCACAATTGAACTTACAAAACACTGTTGTTAGTATCCTGACTAAGAATAATAAGATAACCATAGCTTGCTTCAAGCCAACAATCTCTGTGGGATTCGACCCTTACTCACGTAAGGTATTACTTGGACGACCCAGTGCACTTGCTGGTTAGTTGTGCGAGGTTGAGAAGAATTGTGATTTTCAATTTCGTGCACCAAGTTTTTGGCGCCGTTGCCGGGGATTGTTTGAGTTTGAACAACTAAAGGTTTATTTTGTTGCTTAGATTAGGAATAGAGTATTGATGCTATAGAGTCATTAAATTTGAGTCCTTTAATTTCTCTTCAAAAATTTTTTTCGAAAATATTACTTTTCCTTATTAATTTCTAATTTTTCGTGAGTTAGTGTCTTGTTCTAAGTTTGGTGTCAATTGCATATTTTATATTTTTCTTTTAAATTTTCGAATTTGTGATCTTTGATCTTCAAGTTGTTCTTGTTTATTTTTCTTGTTTGATTTTTAGTTTTTCTTGTTCTGTGTCTTTTCTTGTTTTTCTTTTTTTTAAAGCATTAGTCTTCAAAAAAAAAATAATATATATATTATTAAAATCTTTTTCAAAAATAATTTTTCTTTGATTGAATCTTGTGCCAAACTTTAAGTTTGGTGTTTTATTGTTAATCTTTTTATAATTTTCGAAAATTTTATTGAAGTTTTCTAAAAATTTTAAGTTTGGTGTTCTTTCTTTTGTTCTTATTGTTCTTGTGAATCCTCAAAGTGTTCTTGAGTCTTCTTTGTGTTTTGATCTTAAAATTTTTAAGTTTGGTGTTCCTTGGTGTTTTCCCTCCAAAATTTTCGAAAACAAGGAGGATTAGATCTAAAAATTTTAAGTCTTGTGTCTTTTGTGTGTTTTTCTCTTTCATCATAAAATTCAAAATTCAAAAAAATATATTCTCTAACTATTTTTAAGCCACACTTTCAAATTTTTTTATATAAAAATTCAGATTTCAATTTCAAAAATATCCTAACCGCTTTCTCTCTCCTCACTTTTTCGAAAATCTTCATAAAATATTTTTAAATTCTTTTTTTATTTTTTATTTTTACTTTTATTTTTATTTATTTTTATTTTTATTGTCGTCTTTATTTTATTTTATTTTATTTTTATTATTTTGAAATTTTTATATATAATAAAATAAATAGAATAAATTCACATCATCTCCCTTTCTCCATCATGGACTTAAGTGGAAATGAACAGTCCAGAAGGACTCTGGGGTCATATGCTAACCCCACTACTGCTTCATATGGGAGTAGTATATGTATACCCTCTATTGGAGTTAGTAGCTTTGAGTTGAATCCTCAGCTCATCATCATGGTGCAGCAAAGTTGCCAGTATTCCAGTCTTCCACAAGAAGAACCTACAGAGTTTCTGGCACAGTTTTTACGAATTACTAACACAGTGCATGATAAGGAGGTAGATCAGGATGTCTACAGGCTACCACTGTTCCCATTTGCTGTAAAAGACCAAGCTAAGAGGTGGTTAAATAACCAACCTAAGGACAGCATAAATACATGGAAACAGCTGTCAGAAAAATTCCTGAATCATTATTTTCTTCTGAAACGGATGACATGGCTAAGGCTGAGCATCCAAGGCTTCAAACAAGGAGATAATGAATCTCTCTATGATGCCTGAGAGAGATACAAAGAGATGCTAAGAAAATGCCCCTCTGAAATGTTTTCAGAGTGGGTGCA